>NC_083338.1:134870972-135470972 GCF_019175385.1 Lycium barbarum | reverse complement strand
TTTCCTTTTTTTTTTTTTTGGTTAAATTTTTTCTAGTTTCCACTCCCACCTTTTCAACCCCATTGTTTACAAAGTAAAATCATAAATTTTTTATACTAGACTAGATATAGCAGCTCCTGTATTCATATATACTTTCAATACTCCAAGTTCCTTAAATTATTAATTTTTGCCCAATAAATACTGTTATGAACTTCTACTAACAAATGTATAAAAACAATTTGGAATTATTTGTTTGGTAACTTCTGTAGAAAATTTGAACAGAGAAGGCATTGGAAAAAATTGTCGCATATAATAAGCCTTTATTTTTTGTTTATTGAAGTTTTAAGGAATTTTGAAGACTCAGGAAGGCTTTTCATTAAAAAAATATTATATTTAAAGGGCTCTTTATATACTTCATTTTCATTCAAATATGAATTAATGGTAATTCAATGGTGGTAAAGGAAAGTCAATTAAGTTACTCTTTTCCTTTAACTCTAACAATAATCACATGTTTACTAAAATTTTAAAATTTATCATTCTCTTATAATTGAAAAATGTAGGACAAGGTTATGGTTACTGGTTAGATTAAGTTTTGAAATATGTTATGTGAATATATATGCTTAAAGATTGCCATAAAATGAGAAATTAGTATAACTTAAATAGATATATAGTGGATAATTTCGATATTTATATTTGTACCTATGAGGAAAAAAAATTAGTTAGTGTTCGAATGAGATGTACCAAAACTCCTCATAGGAAAATTCGCTATGACGATATTAGTGTTTTCTAAAAATTTAGCTTATCTATAGGTTGTATATACTAAAAACCTCTTGGTGCTTAGAAGAAATGGAAACCCCACTTCTTTAATGTGTTCCATTCTTTTCGTTCATGAAAATATTTCATTATCCTCTGCATAAGAAACACTTACTCAATGACTTTATTCTAGGGAAATTTACCTTGTTTGCCCATGTGGTCTAAATATTACTCGAAAAATATCTATTTAAAAAAATACTACACTGCATACTTATTTAAATAAGATATTTACAAAATTTGGTAAGTATATGTAGTTGTATACCTTCAAGATGTGCAATTCATTATTTTGTGTACCATTAAATAGCTTGAATCAACTATTTTTATTGTATTTTGTATACATTGCTCTCCATTAAAGCCAATCATCTTTGTTTTTTATTCTATAACACTATGTTATACAGTTTATTAAAGTATTAATGGCCAGGAAAAAAATATTTTAGTGTTTAAATAATAGGAGCAACTAAAGATTAGACACAAATTAAACTAAAGATTAGACACAAATTAAACTATATCCGAATTTGAAATGTTGGGCCCGTGCTATGCACGGGCAAACCTCATCTAGTTTTAATATAAAGGGGTCAATTTGGCTCTCTTCCCTTCGTAGTTTGAGCAAATCCAGCAACCCATTAAGTAGCATAACAAATATCTTCAAGGGATGTGGTTCTTTCATAGTATCTGTTTGTTAATCATCAACATCAATTTAAGATCAAATCAACAAATGATCAATGAAGTAGCAGAGTAAATTAAAAGCATAGCAAAAGAAAGTAAAAATACAAAATATACTCAAATGTTGTAACCCCCGGAATTGAATTGAGAGTTTCAATTGTAATACATTTACAAAGCCAATGATATACACTGTAATTCTCTATATATACTCAAATGTCAAATGTATTGCTACAACCGTAAAGAATGGGCCTTCAAGCGAACAAAGTGTGTAACAAAGATTGAATGTTGCTTAGTTGCTGCTCAAGCACGGAGCTCGCCAAGGAATATTTCCGCTACAACCCTTAGGCGAGCTAATCAGTCTTGCTTTGCCAAAAAATCCCTCCTCGCTCTTCTATTTATTGATTTTTGGAGTAAATACTGCAGCTCAATAGAATTTCAAAGTTGATAGCAAACCAGATAATGAAGCCTGTCTTATATTAACATCCATTAGAATCTTTAACTTTTGGGTTGAATAGTGTTTCTCAATTAGTACACCAGCAGTCTCCCAACACGCTAGTAAAAGCTACTTATAATAAGAAAATTCAGCATCCACAAAAGAAAAGGGAGTAACATGTTGGTTAACAGAAACAAAAAACACATCACAGCTTGGAGTAAATTACATATGTTTGTGTATAGGTGCATTTACTTCCATGAAATCTCATCATGTCCCTTCAGGGAAATCCGACTAAAAAGAAGAAGAAAAAAAACACAGATTGCCAATCAAAAAAAAAAAGCTAAAAAGTACCCTCTTCTTTTTCCTTTATTCTGAAACAAATTGGTTACACTAATTTTGCTTACTCAGTGTCCTTATAAATCGATATTCAAGTTAAAAAAATGATGATCCACCGAACACAATTGATCCATCAACAGTGGTTATGCATCAAATTTCTTAATATATGTTGCATGTCTATCAACAACAAGCTCAACCAATGGACACTCAACTTCAGCCCCTGCTCGAGTGCTGTCCCTGCGAACTGTGACTTTTTCCTGCTCAGTGACAACGATAACTTCCTCTTTACGTGTTGAAAGCTCGTTAGCTATCACCATATGCATCTTGTATTTTTTGAGGGCCATATCAGCCATTGCTAAAAGGATATCTTTATCTGTTTCTAGCTGTCATAGAGTAGATGTGGAAATCAGTAATGAAACCATATGATGAACTTCCTAACAAATGAAGCTTTGACATCCAACGGCAGAATTAGATGATAAAATCTGTCCAGAATTGCAGAAACAGGAATATCTCATCGAAAGAAAGACGAGTGCTTCATGGACAAGTAAAAAATTCAGAAATCATGTTTCTGCACATTGATTAAGACTCATTAACCTTATGTTTTCCCAAACAAATGTTCAAATTATTCATCTAACTAAGCCTTCTAGTTTTGACTTTTAAGCATAAAAAGTTGCTAAGCAAGATTAGCCTCAGTAACTTTACAAACACACTTGAGCAAATCATGTCCTCTCACCCCCAGCCCCGCACACACACACACAAACCCCACAACCCACAATTAACCAACCTGGGAACCGCACCCGAAACAAGACTAATCCAATCCAAACCCAACAAAGACTCAATACCTCAATAGCAGAACCTGGTCAATGAAACCTTGCTTTTACCAATCACTCACGCGACATAAATAGACTCGAAATACATTGAGGAACTACTCTGAATTTTGTACTGTATGATGTTATAAAATGTTTTACTCATCAGATTCCATAAGCACAGCTGGTTTGATATGAAAAGGCTTGCATTATATCGAAATATTCCTTAATGAGTTTCAACTCTTGTAACTTGTGAAAGAGGTACAATATTTAAATTTGAAAAAGTGAGTCGCATTAAAAACATCTTGGAAGTTCCATGAAGTAACATATGTCTGATTCTGCTGGATCACTTCAGGTTTTCAGTTCATGACAAGTGAAACTAAAAAAGCTATAATATACATATACATATACATATATATATATATATACACTAGCAAACTATGCCCGTGCGATGCACGGGGCCCAACATGATTAATTTGGTTATTCAATTTAGTTAGTCTTTATGGTTTGTATATTTTGCAAAGGATACCGCGATTCTCCTTAGTGAGTCTCCATAATTTTTTCTTTTCGTCTTATTTTTCCCCTTAATTTCTCAATTGTTGTTAAAATTTTCTTATTTTGGTTATGTCCGTCTCTTTTTATATTTAGTAAGTTGACAATTCAAATATCCTACATGTCAAGTTTATAATCACAAGATTCAAAGGATATTTTATTATATTATACACATTTTTAATTTAGAACCACAAGATAGCCTATCTTTATTTCTTAAACTCCGTGTCTAGTCAAACATAGACAATTAAATTGAGACAGAGGGAGTATATGCCAAATGAAGGAAATGAAAGGACAATTGAGACACTGCGGACCCGTGGGGACTTAAAAGTAAACACACAAGAGGTAGTATTAATGTTAAACTTCTGAAATGTACACATGTTAGTCCTGACTTAGAGTACAATTTCAGTTGCTTTTTGTACAAAACTTATTGTTGCTGCGTTCGTCCACTTGGGCGTTTGTTAAAAAAAAAAATTGTCTTATTTTGGTTATGTCCGCCTCTTTTTATATTTGGTACGTTGACAATTTAAATATCCTACATGTCAAGTTTATAATCACAAGATTCAAAGGATATTTTATTATATTATATATATTTTTAGTAATGTGGCCAAGTAATATGGGACGAAGGGAGTACTTCATTTTTATTAATTTTAAAGAACGTGAAAAGTCAAATATAATAATGTGGCCAAGTAATATGGGACAAAGGGAGTACTTCATTTATTAATTTTTAAAGAACGTGAAAAGTTAAGTAATGTGGCCAAGCAATATGGGACGGAGGGAGTACTTCATTTATTAATTCTTAAATAACTTAAAAAGTCAAAAGTGAACAAGTAAAAGTGCATGGAGGAAATAAATGTGTTGGAGAATTAAAATTGAAGTGCATACGTCATACATGAGAAGGGAATAAATATTAAGTACTATGACATGTCCACGTGGGATAAAAAAAAAGTTGGGTAAGGTGTACAAATTATATAGCTTATAGTACAAGCACTCATTGCGTGTACAATTTGTAAAGCTTTTGGTACAAGCTGGTGATGCTTTGTTAATCCTCTCACCACACTTATATATAATAGAAATAAATACACACACACACATACGCAGATGCGCGCACACACCACACATACAAACACACATTTTTTTATGACAGCGGTGTTCAGGCCAACAAGTCACCAGTCAGAAACTTAACCGGATTCATATCAAGTGACCAATTCTTCACAAGTAGAACATTATGTTTAAGTACAGCATTACAAAATTCATAATTTTACCAAACCATACACTGATGATCACCAACCTTAAAAGATATGTGGAATGCCATCGGTGCCCACTCATTCCTAAGAACTGAGAGCATCTTTGGTACTTGGGCAAGTCGCATATCCAGAGGACCAGAAGCTGACTGGATCTTATGTAAATTCTGTGAAAAAAGAGGTAACACGAAAAAATAGCAGCAGATTTAGAGGAAACAGATCAGATACCATTTTTTCTTTTATAAGTTGATTCAGACGACATGTTATATAACTACCATTTGCAATATAGAGAGAGGGAAATGAGAGACAAGAAAGAAGGACAAGAGTAATTCACGAAGCAGTAAAAAATGAGAAAGATATATTCACGAACATAAAGTCAAAACAAATGCAAAAAATGAGAAAGATATATTCAAGAACATAAAAAATGATTACCATGGTTTCCCACGGAACATAAAAATCAGAAACTGCAGCTGCAAGAAAGAAAATAGCCCTATGCCCAAGGTCCCTCAAAGACACAGAAACTAGCTGAAGAATCTGCCAGTAACAAAAATAACATTAATAAAAGTGGTACCAGCCTCCACAGAGCATACTAAAGATGTTCATCAGTTCATATGAAGCTTATTTAAAGCTGAATATAATTGGACATTGATTTTACAGTAAATGAGACTTCACTGATCTATTGAAACTAACCTGCAAATACTCGAAAATTGTCGTAAATTGAAGTTTCAACAGGATGCCCTCAGCAACTGCCTGCAATTATTAAATTCTTACAGTGACTCTTCAAATATTGAATAAGGATAACATTTAGAACAAAAAAATAGGAAGAAAATAAATAATCAGCAATAATCCGTACTGCACGATTTTCAGTAATGGCTCTCTTCACTGTTTCAGCATGCAATGCATCCACTAAAAAATAATGCAACAGAAAAATGGTCAGTAGATTGGAAAGTGAAAATTGCTAAACAAATCAATTTAATCAAAATATTCAGAACATGTTGGTAAAGATCTGGCCCAGTAAACTTAACCAGCACTGGGATGAAAACAGCATTGATATATGGGAAAAGGAGATCAAGCCAAACAATAATTAGATTTGTGAGCTCCACCAGATGATAAACATATTAAAAAGGGGACATGGAGCCTATTTCATCCCCAACGTGGGTTCTCCTTCTTCTGTTTGCTTTTCCTTTATCTTATGACTCTCATAAGCTAACAGATACCTAGTAGAAGAATGACAAGTTGCATTAAGTAGCAAGTGAAGTTCTATATGTATTTAAATATATAGAACCTATAAGGCTATACCACAAGAATTGTGGTGGTGGAATGAATCCAGTTTGCTCAGATGGGGAACAGAGGTACCCTCTAGTGGATGAGGGTCAGCTCGAGTCTTGACACGCGGGCTTGCACGGAGGTGGTATTGCTACCATGGGACACGGGAGCTTGTGCATCGGTTTACTAAAATAACCTCAGCTCTTCCAGTTGATTCTACCCAAAAGGGGATGGGCCATGGAATAAAGCTATTACCTCACACCTCTTTTTCTATCTGTAGCTAGAGAGAGATACCTGTTTGACACAGGTGTCATGTTAAGTCCACACCAGTCGACGGCAATAATTGATTTCGTGTTACATAGGCCTCTAAAGTCTACGATAATAACAAGATTAATATTGCAAAAATGTAAATGTTAAGATGGATATATGGTCCTATACGATTGAACATGACAAGAAATGACCATAACAGATAGAGTGTGCAAGTAACATACACAGAGGATAAATAAGAGAAGGTTGTCTAGAATGATTTAACCAAGTCCTACTAAACCTTCAAGCACACTGGTCTGTGGCTGTAGTACTATGATGATGTAAGGTGCTAAAAGAGACGATGTAAAGCTAAAATTACATGGAGGGAAGTTGTCTAAGCAGACTTTCAAATGTCTAGAAAGCATGAAGTTGGTTGATATGAATGTACCATGTGCAACATTACTGAGCATGCAATGTAGAACTACACACCTTTAATATTTGAATCATCAGCAACACTAAAGCACTCTAGCAACGGATCATCGGGCAGAGAACTACAAAATGGCTGGCATGTCCCGCTGCATATTTCATGGTCTTACTACTCTTAAATCAAAATCCTAATAATCAGATAAAATAACTTGGCACTTGAAAACAAACCTTCGGTAGAGAAAGACTACAGAATAACCGGCCTTCAAAAAGTATCTGCAATTCCATTTTCATTTTTGATCATCAAATACATGAGAGTTCAAGTGTGTGTAAAGCATCTAAGCATGGTATTCGTGATATACTCTGTGGATGCAGCCCCTCTATGACCGGAACTAAAGTTGTCAATATAACGAACACATTGCTTTTCCAAAGGAACAGTTGTACCACCAGAAGTGACGCACACCAACCTATTTGCTCTTCCATTCACTATAGCAGAGACACAAAAGAAAGTCTAGTGGCATCTATATGTGCAGAAATAGAATTAAAAGGCTAAAATCTATGAGATATTGATATATAAAGAAATAATAATTGCCTGATGATGAAGTATTGCGATCAACAAATTCCTTCAAACTTTTTTCAAATTCCGCAGCATCCTTTAGTGGTGGAGCTGACTCAAAGAAGGACATTACTTCATTTTTTGGTGTTTCTGCTAACTGATCAGCATCATCAACTGCATCCATTGCCAAAACTTGACAAAATTGCTTTATTTAGTCATTCTATTAGCTATAAGAAGATAAATCTTGAGAATCTATCATATAACTAGTCATCAACCACAAAAGTTATCCTATAACAGGGATTTTTCCAAGACAAATCTGAGCCTTGAGATCCATATCAATAATTCAATTTACTGGTTAAAGGAAGCAATGGGATACACGACGTGTCACGGGATAAAGGGCAATGAAATACACATGCTGCGTATCTAACTTCAATAAGATCAAAGAGTTGAGCTTTAACAACAATTTGATATCTTTCCTCAAAGATCACACAATTTTTTCCATTTTACGAAAAGTCCACTAGAAGCTCAAATGCTAAATAAAAAAGGGAAATCATTGCCATTTGCCACACAGCATATACATGGGGCATATCCAACAAGCCTCACTCTTTTAACTCTGCTTGGATGGTTGTTACGTATTATTTCATAGTGTATCGTGTTGTATTGTATGGTGTTGTATTGTATCGTAATGTATTGTTTTGATGAATACAATATTTTGATATATTGTATTGTTTTCCGTCGTTACATAATCTCACACATTGCTATCAGTAACTTGAAGGATAAAAAAATAGGTTATGGGGTTGAGATATACTATAAAAAGGTAGTATAAAATAGGGTTATCAGATAATAAGTAAAGACAAACGAGAAAAAAATAAGGTAACGACGCGATTACACCAAATCGGTCGTCACAGAAAATGGGACTTTTCGCTGTAACATAAAGATGGATTTAACAATATGATACATTAAAATTTAAGTAACAATTAAAACAACCATTGTATTTAAACTAACAATAGGATACAATACAATAGGTAACGACCATCCAAAGAGTCTTGAAAAACCACCCATCAAAATTTCTAAAGGAGGAAAAATTATGGGTGAACACTACATCAAGGACTTTGACCTGATCAAGAAAGAAACTAAAATTATACAAGTTCTGCAACACATGCATAATCTGAACCGTTAGGAAACATGGAAAAAAAAAAAAACAAGATTGAGTGACAATATTAAGATTTGAATGGAGTGAGGAAGTGGGGTTGTTACCTGTTCGATAGTTAGTTGGGAATAATTTCTGAATATGGAAATTTCGGTGGCAAAAACCAAATATAAATAAATATTCATTTTTTATTTCTAACTTTTAAATAATTGATTGCCGCCAGTTTCCGGCAGCCGTTTTGTCAGCTTTGGCCGGCAATATGCTCTTTGTTATTGCAAGTGTGAAAATAGGTAGTATTAAACCAGTATTAATTAATAATCAGAAAATTATTTAAATAATTTTAACCCATTTGTCATAGTTTCATTTCATGTGAACCTATTTTCTTATTAGTCCGTGCCAAAAAGAACGACGACTTTCTATATTTGAAAATAACTTACCTTTATGCAATGATTTACAGCCACACAAAATATATGTGACTCATTTTACACCATAAGTTTAAAAGTTTTTTCTACTTTCTTAAACTCCATGCTCAGTCAAATGAGTTCACATAAATTGAATCGGAAGGAGTATAATAATTAGAAAGCTTAAGCAATATGTGTGCACATATATTATATTTTATATATAAATAGACATTCACTATATTTACAATTACTCGCTCTGGTCACTTTTACTTGTCCATTATATTAAAAATAAATTTTCACTTTTACTACATTAACTTCTCATTCCTCAAATTATTTCCCAAGTTTATTGAACCTGTACATTATTAATATGGGTATTATGGTCGAATATGCACTTTATTTAATGCTTCTTAAAGGGAGTGCAGAGTCCATTGTAGACAAGCAAAAGTGAATAGATGGAGTAGTTTGCATTTAAATACATCAACAGATACGCTTGCGTAATTAATCGTAGTAAATTATTTTCAAACCCACGAAATAGCGCCATATATAATTAATACAGAATAATAACATTACTTCCATCTTCATGTAATGATTCTTTGAGCCAACCATATAACGTAATACTAGTCCAATGATGCTCATGTTGAGCTCGGGTCCAAGATCAAGATAATAATACACTTTATAATGATTTTAATTAAAAATAATAATTTGTGTACGTTCCTTAGGCACAACTCTTTTAAGATGATCGCTTCTTAATAATGTATTATTCATTAGTTAAGCTTTTTTTTAATCACTAATTAGATAATTTATTAAAAGAATCGTTATAAGAAAATAAGTTTGCTAGGGATAAACATGTATCACAGAGATAAATTGATGTTTAGTAACATAATTTAAAGTGTGCAAAATGATTAAAACTGACTATAATCATAAATTGAAAATGATGTTTTAATATTTTATGAATTTGTGAACATATAATTTCTAATTATAGTTAGGAATAGCATATTTTGGTATTTATTGAGTAACTACTCATAATTTCATGTGACTATGATTTATGCTAAAACAAATATGGTGAGAAAGCCTAGGTTTAGATGAAATTAAAAAAAAAAATTGAATTCATTGAAATAAAGTTTAAGAATTAATTTAGTCTGTCAATAACTCATTGATACTTTGTCTTAAAAGAAAATTTCCTTACTCAACTAATTAAGAATTATATGATTTCTGACAAATTAAATTGTTTTCCAGAAAAGAAGGATGCGATTATTGATATTTAATAATGGGATTGAGGAGTTGATCACTTGGTAAGCATCTTTTCCTCTTTTCTATCCCACCTAATTAAGCAAATTGAATAAAATTTAAAAGTTCATTTTCTTTTATTTTTCAAGATTTTAATCTATTAATTGATAAAAAGTTTTTAGTTTCTTTTCTATTGTATAATTGTGTTAAATCATTAAATCTAACTTTATATTTTCAGTTTTTTTTTTACTAAAATAAGATCAAAAGAAATTTAATGATAATTTAAGAATTACTGAAGAAAATTTGATTGACAGAGTATTCTTTCAGTACCAAATGAGTTCTTCAAAGTTATTATCATCACCAGTTTTGATTATCTTTGTGCATTGTTAATTTTATTAGATGACATCATCACTATTCATACCTTTTTTAGCATTTTTAAAAGGCTCAAAATTGATTATATTTACCAAATTGATTGTGTCAACTTAGTATAAATGAAATAAAGTAGGGGCAAAAATAAGATAGAGAAAAAAGATATGCTATTAAAAAGGGTTTGAAACTATCTTGATTTATTGGAATATTCTTGATACATGAAGTAATAAATAACAAATCCAAGGGCAATTTGAAACAACAAACCATTTTGGTTGAGCCAACCAAATAGTTACATTGTAACTACGTACTACAAAACTCATTACATTGTCCCTTATATATAGTAGTAATATAGCTCACACAAGGTTGCAGGCTTGCAACCCTGTGCGTGTTGAGGTTATTATGTTGGGCAATTCGCAAGAATGCCCTTATTTTGTGGCGATCTTTAATATTTGCCCAACAAATTGGTGGTCTTTAATTTTTGCCCTTCGCCTAATACTATGAGGTTTGGGGTTAGAACCCCGGCTTAGTAAAAAAAAAAAAAATCGCAAGGCAAAGTTTTGTAGCAAAGTTAGGCCTATTCGGGCAAAAGTTAGGCCTCAGGCAGAATTTTGAATGCAAAACTCTACCTGCAGGCAGAGTTTTGTAAGACAAAGTTAGGCCGCATGCATAATTTTGCAAGCCAAAGTTTGGCCTCAGGCATTGCAAGCCAAAGTTTGGCCTCAGGCATAGTTTTGTAAGCCAAAGTTAGGCCTCAGGCATAGTTTTGCAAGCCTCAGACATAGTTTTGCAAGCCATGAGACATAGTTTGTCTGCAAACTCTACCTTAAGGCAGAGTTTGTCTTCAGGCATAAGGCAAACTTGTCTAGCTAATCTAAACCCCTACCTTGCGCTTTTTTTTTTTTTTTTTTTTTTTTTGTCTGAGTGAGAGTTTGAACTTGGAACCCATGGGTGCAAAGGGAAAAAACCAAAAATTTCAAATTTGAGGGACAAAAATTAAAGACCAGTGCTTTTGAAGGGCAATCCGCACAAAAATAATAATATTATGTTTACATAAAATAAGTGGGCTCAATGTGTGAGAAATTGCAATGACATTTCTTGTACGAGGCTAAATTCTATTTTTATTGTACTAAATGTATTTTGGATCATCCTCACAAATCAAAATTAGATTTTCTGGTGAGGTTGTGAGTTTCATGTTTAACAGATATCAATTCAGTTACATAAGTATATCTGGTGTAGCCTTATTAATTAGAGTTGTTATAATTTATCTTAAACTGAATAGCTTTTAATAGCATTTGACAACAAAGGCATTTAATAGCAATGGGCATAGACAAATGATTAAAATATACTAAAAAAAGACAAGATTTTTATACTCCATAGAGACTTCAAAAAGCAATTTATTAAAAAAAGGAAAGACCCGTTTGGATCGGGGGATTGAACCCGACGTGAATCGAACACGCAACCTTCTGATCTGGAGTCAGACGCGCTACCATTGCGCCACGGATCCGAAGATGTTACATCCTCCCTACTTGAGGTATATATTCCATAGTTATTCCTCTGTTGCAGAAATTCTAATATTTGGCTAATTATTCTCATTAGCTAATCAAATGTATTACTCCATTGTATATTAATGTCTACATTTATTCAAGATTTTCCATATGCTTTAATTTCTCTTTTTAAAATTCTTTTTTAAGGTTGATATTTAACGACGGTTCGAAAATGCATCACGACAACATTATATCTGTAGCACTGTATGGTTTAAAGTTGTCAAATTGAATGGAATTTGCTGGGAAATTAATGCTCTCAAGAAACGCCATAGTCAAGCACTGTTAGCAGTACATCGCAGTGGCCATAGTCATAATTAATACTCTAGTACGTAGCATCATCATGATGCAAATAAATAGTACAAAAAGCCTTGGAGAAATTAAGCAAAGAGAACATTCTAATAACTTCACTGACTTAAGTTAACCGACAAAACTCTTGCAATTCCTCGTATTTACAAGGACTACCAAAATCTTTATGCCACATTACTAAAAGTAAAAGCCTCTTCTACATGGTCTACTGAACTCTCTATTCCCATGAAGCAAATTAAACTAAATCAGGCATAATCCAAACGATTGAAAAGCAACAAGGCATATCACTCACTAGCTAGTACATCATAATAAACATACACTAGAGGAAATTAAATTGAATTTTCAGTGACAACTTTTCGTGGCGACTCAGTTTTCGGGCATTATGGATCAATTGGAAGGGACATGATAATATTTTCCTCTACACATACACCTGTAGACCATAGGGCATGACTCTGTGGAGCATGCAAAGCTCACCATTACCCTTTTACAAGGGAAACAAGGTCCACAAGCATGGGAACAATCTGGTAAACTTGATCCTGTTGGATACAGCTCCATTCCTAACACATCTCCTTTTCTTTCTTCCTGCAAATCAATTTTTAATTGTACCAGCTGTTAACAGGGGAAACGATACAAATATGACAGAATTAAATGGTTTCATAATTGGGAGACGAATTAAATTACCTTAAGGTGGACATGGTTTTTGTCATCCATGTTTGTTCCTTTCCCATGGTAGGTAACTGAAATTTTATGAGACAACAATATTTAATAGCTGAGGACATGCATAACAACAGGGTATAGGTAGCTATAGTATGAAACTACCTTAATATTGTTATGTCTGAAATTGAGTGACAAAAAGCATCAATTGGTAGGAAAAGATTCAAAATGTGTTTGGTAAATTAACGACGAAATCATTTTCCAGAAATTCTAAAAATAAATTCCTTTCTTGTTAGAATAAAAAAAACAAGTTTCATAAGTAACATTCCACACTGATTGTCTCGTCCCCACCCCCACACCCCCAACATCACACCCCTCCTGGACCCTCTCCCCCCCCCCCCCGGCCAACACTCTCACCCCCTGACCCTCCCCAAGATTCACCCTCCACTTTCATTTTCTTATTGTTTGCTTAGATTATATATAAATGTTCTTGTGATAATATTTTCTGCTTAGCCAACACCATAAAATAAGTAATAACATCACTTATTTCGCAGAATATTTTTCTATAAAAAATATTTTCCTTATAAACAAACTCACAGATAGTTATGTTGGATTGTGCCGGTTGAAAAATTGATACACACGTTGATTACTCTAGCTCATTTTGCAGACGGATGACCATGTTTGTCATTCAAAATAAGGGATGTGGGTCCGGAGAATATCTTTTTTCTTATATTCCAACTTCTAGCAATAATACATGAGAAGAAAACTCCTGTGTCAGAATTCAGGAATGTTATATACTGTGAAAATATACTCTCTGGTCTCTATTACTATAGGAATATGTATATAGTGATATTAGACCGACACTGCTTGAAAATAGTAAATGTGAGTATAATTTTTTTTTTTTACAAAGTAAAATCCTAAAACCATTGTAGTTCCAGACTCGCAGGCTAAAAATAATTTAATTGAAAGTAAATTGTGATAATAGACCGACCCTACAATTAAAATGATAATAGAACGTTGTTGCAAAAGATAAGATAGGACAAAATATATATAGTGGGCACTTACAATGATATGGCCTTAGGCTTTGGCTAGAGTCAAGCAGCAGCATTAGAACAAGAGTAACTATTGACATAGTCAAAATTCCAAATGAAGGTGTGGTATTCACCATCTTCTTTGTGATGTGCCTGTTGTCTTGATTTTTCAGGACCAACCAACTTAAGATTCTTGAAAATTGGTTCAAGAAATATATAGTAACTAAAAATAGTGGAAGATGTGTGAAGGATGACAGTGTGCAGAAAATTTGGGACCAACATGTCTCTCATATATATAGTCCTAAGGGAAGATGGATATTTGAATTGAAGAGGGGATTTAATTTAATGTAGGATATTGTACACCTGATGAGCTTCACATGATACACGCCCATTTTTCAAACATTCACAGGTTTTCTTGAGTTCTAAAATGTAATCCCAGAGGAATGCAATTCCAAAAAATAAAAAATATTATCTCAAAGCCCCAGTAAGAAAAAATATGGTAATAAATAAAAGGATAAAGAGTAAATTCTAAAGAAGATTGGAATTAAATTATACACATTACTAATATACAAGAACTTTTATGTATATTATTAAGTTATCTAAAAGATAATTACGGATAAATGTTGTATTTTGAAACATAAAAGTCACTTGTTATAATCAGTTAAAATATATACTGATAATATATATATATATATATATATATATATATATATATATATATATATATTAACATATATATTTTACACTAACGGCGGGTATATATAAGGCCACAAAACTAGGGTGGCTTTGACACCTTTGTTTCATGTGTATCTAAGAAGAATTCGATTTATAACTTTAATTTATGCCAATTGCTAGTTGGTCTTTTCTTGTCCTTTTTACTAATAGCCTTTGCATTCAAATGTTGAATTTTGCTTTTCTTTTTGTCTACGGTAAAAGATGTACACAATATTGCTTCGAAAATTTATCAACAATTTGATCAGAGTCCAAGTCTCCAAGATTTCAAAGTCCACAACTACCCCCTCTGGTCATTTTTATTTGTCCATGTTTGACTTGACACACACATTAAGAAGTAATTAAAGAATGATAAGCTTACTATATCACCTTTTAAATATAATAAATTTAATGTTTAGGGAAAGCATTAGGAAATGATTGTAGTTATTATAATAAGGATAAATTAGGAACTAAATGATAAATTACCTCTTGATTTTCTAAACTGAACAAGTAAAAGTGGACGGAAGGAGTATATATTCTACATTTGAGATTTAAATTTACTGGTAATTGTCCCCATACTACAGCTTGTAATTAAACTAATTAAGTTGAACTAGCTAGCTGTTGATGAAAGTAAAAAGAAAAAACTCTTATTTTTGGATCAGCTGATTGTGATTTTAATTTTATTTTATTTTTAATGTAAATTAAGTCCCTTCAAAGAAGGAGGAGAAGAAAACGCCAGTATTGAAACACTTAAGACAAATTAGCATGATTACATGAAGGACAATATGCATTAATTTCACTGGTTTAGTAGAACACAGTACATATGTGTGATACATTGGGCTTGGCGGGAGAAGCAGACGATATAATTAAGAAGTGTACCATATTGCTGTTGAATTATGCAGTCAGGGGCACCTTATTTAAAATTTTATTTGTTAGATAATATGATACTTTAATGTTATGGATTTAATTTGTATACATTGATAGTGTAAGAAAATTATATTAGTGTACTTTAACACATGTTTAGCAATATATTATCTATCTTATTTTCTATACAGTCAATTCAACTTATCATGCATGAACGATTACTTATTTTTTACCAGACATGATAGTATTAAAAAAGTTAAATTTTCTGCTATATCATATATAAATTATTTTAGGTTTGCATTACATACCTCATCATACGTTGGCTGGTATGAGAATGGAATTGATTTATGTGATGATATTTGATTGAGAATGGAATGTAAAAAAGAAAGAGATTTTTCAAACTTATATTTTAAAACATGCATGAGATAGATATTTTGTGGCCATAAATCATTTCATTAAAGATAAATGTAAAGTCCAAACTGTTTTTTTTTTAAATATAGAAAGATGTCTTTCTTTTTTATAGACTAATTAAAAATTAAAGAGTGTCACATAGGCACAAAGAGTTTATATTATAACTGAAACTCGTGAAGTCACTCGAGCCCGTAATCTTTGTCTATTGTGACACCATGTTCCATTACTATTGCCATCATTTTATTTATGTGAATTTTTTTTTGCTAAAGATGCAATACTTCTATTTGCATATCTTTAAGTATACAATACTAAAGTAATTTGCTAGAGGACACAAGAAGAAGTTCAAGTGGGGTAGACATTAAAGAATTGAAGAGAAAATAGCATTTGGCAAAGTAAAAGGGGGGAGATCATTAAGAAGTCTATTGAAGAAGGGCTCTGCTAAAACGTGAAGTTCTGAATATTGAAATAAATGAAGTTTCACCATTAACGTTCTGCTTCTTTAGAATTAATTTCCTTCCATGACCATACATGCCTTTAATGTATATTTTCCCTACTCTCATGTTTCATGTCTTATTAATTTACTCTACCTGCAGGAATACATTATATGCTCTATCATAGCTCTATTTCATCTTAACCTCAATTAGCTAATAGGACTGCAAATTTTTAATTTCGGAATTTTCCTAAATGAATGGGTGTTCAATTTAAAAGCTCTTTGAATTGTTATAAGAAAAAAGGAAGTGTAAAATGAGCACTTCTACTGATTTAACTAGATAATTATGTACTAGATGCCATTAATTCAAATCCTAGCGGAGACTAAAATATTATGCGATTTTCTTTCATCTGTCCAAATTTGACGGAAAAAATTACTCGGTATCTGTGCTGGGGAGAGGTAGCAGGTACCCGTGAAATAAATTGAGGTGCGCGCAAACTGACCCGAATGGATTAAACTGCATTTCTAAATATTTGTTGATAAAGCTCAAACTATTCATAATATGTTATAGGGACATTGATACTTGGAACGAACTTTTTTATTATTGGTATTTAGGCTTTGTCTGTATCGTATTTGTTGTATATCCCAAGTCAGCGGGACGTAGTCCTTTGATCTTCTTATATAATTTTGGATAATCCTCACTTTTTGAGTTTAACTTTTTAATTGAATTAGATTGTTAACTTTCCAATTTCTTATCACTCAAAATTTTGGATAATCCTCACTTTTTGAGTTAACTTTTTAATTGAATTAGATTCTTAACTTTCCAATTTCTTATCACTATTTGAGGCTCTAAAATTTTTACTATGTGTTATTATCACCTGAAAGTACAAACTCCCTCGGATTAAAATCTGACCTTATAATAGATGGTACACTTGATGCATCGGCTAATGGCTACTATTAACATCAAAGTTTGGACATAAGCATGGACGATAAATTAAAAGTAACTTGGGCTACTTCTTCGATATATTGCTTGATTTGGATCATGCCCCATTAACTTGAACCACTATTGCTAGGTAAGGGCAAGACCAAAAATGCCGGGAAAATTACAGCTAAATACCATTTGTCCATCTAGTTTACAAAAAAAGTACATATATATTTTGCATGCCTATACATATAATATATAATACGTATACATATAATATACATACCTATACACCTATGTTGCTCGGACTCTCTAACAATGTTGCCGCACCGTGTCGGATACTCTAAAAATGCACTATTTTTGGAGAATTCCACGTGCACTCGTCGACATTTCTGAAGAGTCCAAGCACCATAACTATACACAACATCTATAGCCGAACTGTATAGGTAGTGTATACTTCGACCATATTTGGTAAACTAGCTAGTTGGCCTAAGGGTATATTTATGTAAGTTTCCAGAGAATGATCCACGGCTTTGAAGTTTCATGTGGGTTTCTGGCCAATAATCCAGATGATCCACAGGTTCGAAACTTCGACAAATATTGGCCCATTTTTTATCTTCCTCTCAACTCATTCCATGATTCGTCTGCGGTATGAATCTCACTCACGACATGTACATTACATGTTCCGTTCTTACCACTGAAACAAAGCTTTGGTAGCACTCTTATCCATTGTGTTAATCGATAATTATTGCGGTATAATATCTTGATATTATTTGGTACTCACGACATTTACATTACATGTTCCGTTCTTACCACTGAAACAAAGCTTTGGTAGCACTCTTATCCATTGTGTTAATCGATAATTATTGCGGTATAATATCTTGATATTATTTGGTAGCATATTTGTAGGGAGATAATTACCATATATTAGTTAGTTTCCTTGTTTCACTAATTACCATAAATTAGTTAGTTTCCTTGTTTCACTAATTACCATCTATTAGTTAGTTTCCTTGTTTCACTAGGATCTTAGTTTCCTTGTTTCACTAGGGTTCAAGATTGTATCATATATATATTCTCTCTTGGTGAATGAATGGCACAAGTCAAGATTGTATAGTTTCTACAATAATCCCGAGATAGATTTAAAGACAGTAATTGCACCTCTTTATATATGTATAGTTCGAGCCAGAACAGTGGGTGCTATGTTGGATCTGCTACATTTTAAAATGTTTCAAAAACCAATTTTATTCTCCTGCAATTTATCAAATCTTGTCGAGGATCTATCTTTGATTTTAAGGGCTTATATCTAAAGATATTCAATCTCTTCATATCTTTCATACTGCTCTTAGATATTTAATAATCTTACAAAACAAAATAATTATCGTCTATCGGTTAGATTAGAATGGTCATCAACATATCTTATAATTAGGTGATTAGGATTTTTATTTAGAATAGGACATCAACTGACCATGTAGTTTGGAAAGTCCATACTTGGTTGTTTATGAATTGGTTGTTTGATGAAGTGCTTTTGGGTTTAGGAAAAGAAATGAAACTTTTGCTTCCAGAAAAGACACTACATGATTCCCGTTTCATATATACTTCAGCTTTGATAAGCAAAGCTATCCTGTATTTGCACAAGTTAGATGATTTATTTCCATATACTTGAGCCTAGTTGGCAGAGCTACCCCATATTTAGTAGTAACTGGTACTCGATGAGATAGTCAACGTTCTCGCAAAGCTTGCCAAAACACCTCTAATGTAAAAAGAAGTACAATTTATTTCCCTGATTCTGATCTCCATTCCCGAAAGACATGCCTCAAACAATTCATAGCATGCAGGGGAGTATCATGTATGTATAGGGTAAGTAGGAATACAAAATCATTTCAAGGTCTACAAAGTATGACATGAAAAAAGAAAGTTCAGTTTCACAAAGATAAGATAAAGACTAAAGCTCTAAGGTAAGATATAATAACCTGCCATCAAACAGCTTATGCAAAATGTTACTGGGAAAGCTACACTTCTTTCTGTCATCCATCAGAGCGAAAATCAGACCCTTATATCATATAACCAATGCAGTAGCAGAACAAGTATTTGACGTAATTGCCAAAGGGATTCAGTTTAACAGCAAGCTCTTTTGAATATGTACAGCTTCAGATGGCAAGCTTTATTTTGCATATAGCTTATAGCAGTTCAGCCTTTCAATAAACTATGTCCCAACTCCATGAATGATGTTTGGCAACACCGATCGTGTTTTCCAGAATACATACTGAAAAAAGAAAAGCAAAAATGTGTTGAACTACAACTGAAAATTTTAGAAAGATCTCAGCAGCCTTAGTGCCAAAAGTAAACTAAAACTGTTAAGGAGCCACAGTTTTCTTGAGTGGTTCATACAACTCAGGTATTTGATCCTTGTAGGGCATCACAAAATAATCTATGAACTTCAACTCTGTTAAGCTCAAAACATAATAGAGATCCAACTTTCTCCTCTCAACCTTCTTCTCGTCCAAAATTTTCAAGACTTGCAGCCGAGGTATCACCCTTTTTTCCAGACTAAAGACCAAAATTGCAGGATGAGAAACCAAGTAAGCAGTTTCAAAACCGAGCTCATTCATGAAAAGATTCAGAGCTTTCTGAATTCTAACTTCTGAGAGACCAACACAAAAAGGTAGCTTCCGGAACATCTCGAGTATATCATCATCAGACCATCCAAAACTCTTGAAAATTCCAAACTTCCTATCCAACGTAGACTTCTTTTGCGAGGTTAACACTTGAAATCCATAAAGAAAACTAGGGGAGTCCCGCGGAACTCGAAATTCGTTCTCTACCCTATGCAACAAACCCTTAAACCACTGAGGCTTTTGTGCAATACATCTAGGAATTCTAAGCAATAGCTTTTTTATTCTCAAATCAGGGACACCAGAGTTTTTCAACAGCAATAGATTAGTCTCCATAATATGATGAGCACCAAAAGTAAGCAACCAAGGAAATCTCTTTATAGCCTTAACTATATTTTCATCACAACCCAAAGTTCTCCTAAGCAAATCAATGGTAGGTCTTATATGTGTATCTAAACCTCTTTCAATAATTTGTGAATCTTTAGCAACCACATTCACCAGGTCCGACCCGGATAGCCCGAGATCCATAAGGCACTGGAATTTGGGTTTTAAGGTTTTGGAAACATCAGAGAATAGCAATTTGGGTACTGCAGAAACCATTTTTTTCATCTGGGTCTTGTCCAAACCAGTTTGTTTCAAGAAATCGATGACTGAATCAGGATTCTTTGGGGTTTTACATGAAGTTACCTTGGAAGATGCCAACATTGCTTCTTTTTCGGAGAATCAACCAGGTATTTAACCAAGAAATGGGTTGGGGTTGAGGTTGAGGAGTAGAGATATTGAGATCTTAAAGTGTAAAAGCCAAAGCCATTACCGTGAAATATGGAAGTGTTATTAGTGCAAATAGTTACCATTTTGCCCCTGAATCTGATGAGCATATCGTTTAACTAGTGATTATTAACGTTGCAAGTGTTCAAGAAGCTCCAAAAATAAGGGGTTAGGGTTTTAAGTTATCTCAAGAAAAAGGCAAAAGAATACAGCAAATTTCAGGTATCAAGAATTGCCTCCAATCACACAAGGAAAATGCATATATGACTGCAAAATTAGGATTCAACTTAGAGGAAAGGACCAAAATCATCCCTTATCTTTGGCTTTAGATTCAAAATAATCTTTTATTCTTTCACAGAGAATACTAATAGTCCTTTTATTTTTGACAAAATGGTGCACTTTCAGTCCTAACTTTAACTACAGTTAGCTTTTTAACGGAAATACTATCAGGTAGACCTCGTATGTGATCTTTTTTCGTAACAAACAAAAGTTTACTCATCTCATTCAACTTACATGCGTTTTGATGTGCAAATTATTTTTACTGTATATATAAGTTTCAACATTCTGTAGAAATTAAAAAGTCTTATTTTTCAGGTTATTAATTTTACTTTATGTATCGATTATCTTTTAAGTGATATGAGTAGTGGCACAACCACATTTGTTTAATTGACACTCATTTGCTAGAACATTTATATACTTAAATTTTTGTAATGAATACATACTATATGTTGATTCCCTTTGAGTTTTTGTGCATTTATGTACTTATTAAGCCCTTAAAATTATGAGATTTTTCATTTAGAAATCACAATTAAGTTCTTTTACCTATTATACACTCTCAATTCCAATCAATATATCTCAGTTAAAATTAACAAGCTAACATAGCAAAAAGAGTGATTCTCACCTCAGATATGGGCATGAATCAATCCTAAATCCAAGAACTTAACCCGAAACAGGCCAAATTTTAGAAATAACTGAAGAAAAATTGGAGCAAAATCATATCACAAAACTGGTAAATATAGATAGCCATACATACATGGGATTGGCACCTGATTTTGATGTTCTAAACTCGTCTTAGTAATTACCTGCTTTGGCATATTACAAGTTGGGCAATCTGCAGGATTGGCCTCCGCTGGGGTGGTCTTTAATTTTTGTCCCTCAAATCAGCCCCCGCCACCCCTCATTCAAAAATTAAAAAAAAAAAAAAATTGCACGGCATAAGTTGGACCACAACTTTTGCCTTAAGGTTAAAAAAAAATACTGAAATTTTGCAAACCTCTACCTTAAGGCTTAATTTTGGGTAAACGTTTGTCTTAAGGCTTAATTTTGGATAAAAGTTTGCCTTAAGGCATAAGTCGGGGTCCAACTTATGCCTTGCGAATTTCAATTTCTGCCCTGCGAAATCAACTTATGCCCTGCAATTTTTTTTATTTTATTTTACGTGAATTTGAATCCAGGACCTCTGAGTGTTAAGCGAAAAACAAATATTAAAGACCACCAATTTAAGGGACAAAAATTAAAGACCACATCAAAAGAAGGAGAATCCGCTCAAAAAAAAGTGACAAGTTGCCTATGTATTCTCCAAATGTATCGTTTTTTCGTGACATTAGTAATTAGTTTACGACACTTCCGTGTTTTTAGTCTTGAACTTCTAACGACTAATAGCCTGTTTGGCCAAGCTTATAAAAATAGTTTATTTTAAAAAGTACTTTTTTTTAAAAGCACTTTTTAAAAAAGTACTTTTGGCTAAAAGCAGTTTGTGTTTGGCCAATTAATTTAAAAAGTACTTTTGAGAAGCAATTAGTGTTTGGCCAAGCTTTTAAAAAGTGCTTCTAAGTGTATTTTTCTCAAAAGTACTTTTCAAGAAAGTGCTTTTGGGCAAAAGCTATTTTTTTTAGCTTCTGAAAAACTGCTTCTGCTACTCCCCAAAAGCACTTATTTTCTCCCAAAAGCTTGGCCAAACACTTCGTTTTTTTTAAAATAAGCACTTATTGAAAAAATAAGTACTTTTGGGGAAAAAATAAGCTTGGCCAAACAGGCTATAAGAGGGGGTGGGGGTGAATTTTATTTTTCTTCAAAAGCTTTTTTTTATTTGCTAGACTCAAAGCCAAGTGGCTATTTTTCATTCATTACACTTGGCATGTTAGATATGTTTTTTCCTACTGGTTAGTTGGCATGAGGGCTTAATAGGCATATACTTATCAAGTTTGAAGTGTGTAATCTATATCTATATATAATATAAAATTAGTTATAAAAAAAGGTGATGTGACACTTCTTTATGACTAGCGGTCTTATTTATCTTTTTGTGCATTTTTATTGGTTCATTTTGTTCATAATATACTAAGTAAATGGACTAATAAAAGCCTCATAAAATGATTATTGAAATCATACCCACGTAGCAAATAACCAAGGCTGTCATAGATCATTGCGATAACCTAATTTAACGTTTGAGCAATTAAACCCACGTAGGAGCAATTAAACCCATGTACGTAGGAGCAATATAACATGACCGTAATGGCAACTAATACCATTGATGCATTTGTTAAATTCTGCATATTGCAAGTGCTATATATATATATATATATCTATATTCAGCAACACGCTTTTTAGGAATAAAATGCAATTTAGATGTTGATTATTTATGAGAGCAACGGAGGGAAGCAATACAAATATTCTATTCTCTTCGTTTTCTTGTAGAACGAACTTTCTTTCAACCGTAGATGTTGTTTCAATATATTTCAATTGACAATCGATTTTGGTCTGAAAATAGTAGTCTGAGACTTAAAGAGATCTTAATCAACTACACAAATCATTCGGGCTTTCAAATAAGATGCTACAGCAATTTGGAAATCATTCTTTGGTTTCTTATTCCATCTCGAGCATCAAATATTGTAAATTCATATTTTTGTTTAACGAAACTTTATCTAAAGTTGTCCTTTCATTTTATATTTGAAGTAGCAATGTTGTTATATTTACTACAATATTATTCATGCTTTAATTTGGCTTGAAGGAGAAGAAGGCTTTTGAATAGTGATCGACTTTTTGAATGGATATCGACTAGAGCTCAAAAAAAATTATGTATTAATTTTGCGTTCTTGCTTCTATTTTTAATGACTAAAATCGTAACAATGATGTGAGTATTGAGTATTTGTATTATTTTCTTCTTTACTTATTTTTCGTACGTTCTCTCTGTGATTCCCCTTTAGTTTGATTTTATATGAATTTCTTATTGTCGTAAGTCTATAATTTCTTTTGATTTAAGATAGTAACTAATGATTTCTTTGGCAGTCTGCTAACTACTAACCAAATATTTCCTATATGGAATCAGTATGGTCAAGTGGGTGATTTTTTTTCTATTTTACATACTTTTTTATGTAAGGAGAAACTATCGAAAAATATTTAAGAACCCCGATTTAGATACGTATAAATTAAATGTATGCTATTAGATAAAAACTTATTTTTTATATAAAAAAGGATTAAAAAATTCTTCAAACTTTGTCATTTTAAGAAATCAAGAAGAAAGACAAATGATTGAGAAATACATATCAACTTTACCAATATAATCCATATATAAAAGCCCGGTCATTTGTACGCTTTTACGGACAACTTTTAACATGTAATATTTTGTTTAAGCATGAAAATTGTCACTAAATTATTGAAAGTGCTTTATATTTCTGATTAGCTAATTTAAACAATTCATATTATCTATATATTATGAATATCTCTTTTAAGATATAATAAATTATCTGTGTTATTTGTCATTGTGTGAAGCGCGAAAAAAATTCACTAGTATGAAAAAAAAAATATTGACCTCTTAAGCTTCTTCTCATTTTAAAATTTGAGGACTTCATTCCTAGGACCCACTCTTTTCTCCAAATCAAACATCACAAGTCGAGTGGGAAGCCACATAGAGCCCGGCTTACTTTAAGTGACTTTTAAGCATAAGTCATAAATTAAGAATTTTAATTTTTGGCTTTTAACTTATTTTTACTATTTTAGCTTTAAAATAAGGGGCAATTCGCAAGAATGCCCCTCATTCAGGGTGGTCTTTAATTTTTTCCCCTCAAATTGTTGGTCTTTAATTTTTGTCTTTCGCGTAGAAATCCTGAGGTTCTGGGTTCGGACCCCGGCGCCAGCATAAAAATAAAAAATAATTTCGCAAGGCAAGACTTGTGAAAAGTTATGCCGGATCCGACATAAATTTTATGTCTTAAGGCAATTTATAAGACAGACTTTTATGCCTCAAGGCAACCTGACAACATAAGTTGTCTTAAGGCATAACTAAAATTATGCCAGATCCAGCATATGTTGCCTTAAAAGACAAACTTTTAAGGCAACATATGCCGAATCCGGCATTACTAAGCATAACTTCAGTTATGCCTTAAGGCAACATATGCCGGATACGGCATAACTTTATTTATGCGTTAAGGCAACTTATGCTGCATAAGGTAGACTTCTTTTAAAGCCTTGCCTTGCGAAATTATTTTTATGCCTGAGCGAGGGTTCGAACTTCAGAACCTCAATATTTTCGGCCACATTTTCAAGCGAAGGGCAAAACTTAAAGACCACCGATCCGCGCAAAAAAATGAAAAACAAGTGTTTAAACACTTTTTTTTTTTTTACTTTACCAAAACACCACCACATGGCTTAAAAGCTCAATCCTTCACGAATTTTAATGTTTCGTGAACAATATCTTTACATCAAAATCAGAAAACTCAAAACTCCTAAAGTTCACCCTAATTGATTGGGCATGAGATAGAAATGGTGCAGGGTAGTGAACAACAAACATCATAACTTTGTAGGAAGTTAAAAGCAAGAAATTCAAGAGCAAAATGCCAGCAGGATTCGAATTGTTGGACTCTGCTGGAGCTGATAGATATGAATCGGAGCACTCCAAGAATGAGCTAAAACAACATATTTTCATGACTGTATCTATTTCTCTTGGTCTTAAGAGAATGAAAATATTTCTGCTTCTACTAACAAGCGCTACTGTAATTTTTTTCTTCTTTCTCAAAATAGAGCACAATTGAAATTTGAAAAATTTATAATGGTTATCAAGTTCCTAATGAGATTTCAATATGACCATTGCAACAACTCGTATCATTGTGTTACTCAGTAGTACCAAGACTGAGCTAAAGTTTAAAGATAGTGACTGCCAGAACAGCGGGTGTCATATAAATTGGGACAGAGACAGTTTACATTAGAATGGACGACTTAGCTTATAATTAGATGGCCAAGGCATTTAATTTAGAATAGGATTTCACTTACTTTGTAATTGGGGAAGTCAAACTAGGTGGTTTAGGAATTAGTTTTCCGGAAAGAAATGAAATTGCTGGTTCCAATTACCAAAAGAAGATGGACACCAAGTAAAACACACGCAAAAAGAAAAGGAGGAGAGCAAAAAAGCTAGGTGATTTCTTCCCTATGCTTAAGCCTTGGTGGCAGAAGGAACGGGTATTTGCGCCGCTGAAAGGTAACTGGCACTCGAAGAAATAATTTAGGTTCATGCAAGCTTGTCTTGGAACTACTGTTATAAAAAAGATTTTTTTTAAAAAAAAATGATGTTTCCCTGACTCTAATCTTCCAGAGACACATACCTCAAACATATAAGGTTGTGATAAATAAGAGTTTTACATACATTACAGAGTAAGTAGGACAAAATCATTTCAAGGACTAGAATGTAGGAAATGACAAAAAATGTTCATCTTCACAATAAAGATTGGACAAAGACTAAAGCTTTAAGGTACAGGACATCTTAGTGCACCAAGCTACCGCTATGCGTAGGGTCTAGGGAAGGGCCGGACCACATTGGGTTTTAAAAGGTAGGGCTTATGGAGCTAACCTTTTAAATGTATAGATTAGCAAACAACTCATGCAAAATGTTAATGGGATCAAATCAGACATAATATGAGAAGGTTCCAACTGGGAAAACCATACTTCCTTCTGTCATCCATATCAAAGAGAAAATCAGACCCTTACATCATATAACCAATGCCGTAGCACAAAAAGTATTTGACATAATGCCAAAGGGAATTAGTTTATCAATGGGATCTATTGAATCTGTACAGGTTTTGATGGTAAGCTTGATTTTGCATATAGCTTACAACAGTTCAGCCTTGTAAATATGAGGTAGGCCTTTCATGAATAATGTTTAGCAACACCGACCATGTCAAACTGAAAAATGAAAACGGGAAAATGTGGTGGACTACAACTGAAGATTTAGAAAGATCTCAGCACCGATAGTGCCAAAAGTAAACTAAAACTGTTAAGGAGCCACAATTTTCTTGAGTGGTTTATACAAATCAGGTATCTGATACTTGTAGGGCAGCACAAAATACTCTATGAACTTTGACTCTGCTATGCTCAACACACTATAAAGAGCCAACTTTCTCCTCTCAAGCTTCTTTTCGTCCAAAATTTTCAAGACTTGCATCCGAGGTACCACCCTTTTTTCCAGGCTATAGCCCAAAATTGCAGGATGAGAAACCAAGTAAGCAGGTTCAAAACCAAGCTCCTTCATGAAAAGATTCAGAGCTTTCTGAATTCTAACTTCTGAGAGACCAACACAAAAAGGCTGCTTCCGGAACATCTCGAGTATATCATCATCAGACCATCCAAAACTCTTGAAAACTCCAAACTTCCTATCCAACATAGACGTCTTTTGCGAGGTTAACACTTGAAATCCATAAAGAAAACTAGGGGAGTCACGCGGAACTCGAAATTCGTTCTCCACCCTATGCAACAAACCCTTAAACCGCTGAGGCACAATTTTTACAATACATCTAGGATTTCGAAGCACAAGTTCTTTTATTCTCACATCAGGAACACCAGAGTTTTTCAACAACAATAGATTAGTCTCCATAATATGACGAGCACCAAAAGTAAGCAACCAAGGAAATCTCTTTATAGCCTTAACTATATTATCATCACTGCCCAAAGTTCTTCTAAGCAAATCAATGGTAGGTCTCATATGAGTATCTAAACCTCTTTCAATAATTTGTGTATCTTTAGCAACTACATTCACCAGGTCCGACCCAGATAGCCCGAGATCCATAAGGCACTGGAATTTGGGTTTTAAGGTCTTGGAAGCATCAGAGAATAGCAATTTGGGTACTGCAGAAACCATTTTTTTCATCTGGGTCTTGTCCAAACCAGTTTGTATCAAGAAATCGATGACTAAATCAGGATTCTTTGGGGTTTTACATGAAGTTACCTTGGAAGATGCCAATATTGCTTCCTTTTCGGAGAAACCGAGAGAATCAACGAGGTATTTCACCAAGAAATGGGTCGGGGCAGGGGTTGAATAGAGATATTGAGACCTGAAACTGTACAAAGAAACGGAGTCTCCAAAGCCATTGCAGTGAAATCTTGAATTGTGGGGGGATACAGCTAGACCTTTGAATGTGATGAGCCTTAAGCAGGTTTTCATCACTACCAAAAATTATCCTAAATATTAAATAATCAATCTCATATGAGAATGTAATCCTCTAAACAAAACATGGAGTTGGACCAAGTCGGATTTAGGGTTTGGTTAACATGAGGAAATAACAACCTGGGAGAAATAGAAACGACAATCTTGATTCGAAATAAAGGACTTACGAACCAACATTACGAGTAAAGCAATGGCTACTCCTACTCTCTGTGGAATTGTTACTATTACGCATTTCCCTCTTTTTAAATCTTTTAATTATAAAATAGCACTACGAGCCCCTTGACTTATAGCCTATTTGACCAAACTTCTAAAAAAAAAAATTATTTTAAAAAGTATTTTTTAAAAAAATATTTTTCAAAAAAAATTATTTTTGACTAAAAGCAGTTTATGTTTGGCCAATTAATTTAAAAAGTACTTTTGAGCAATAATTAGTGTTTGGTCAAGCTTTTAAAAAGTGTTTCTATGTATATTTTTCTCAAAAGTACTTTTCAAAAAAGTGCTTTTGGGCAAAAGTTATTTTTTTAGCTTCTGAAAAATTGCTTCTGCTACTCCCAAAAACACTTTTTTTCTCTCAAAAATTTGACCAAACATCTTTTTTTTTTTTTTTAAATAAGCACTTATTGAAAAAAATAAGTACTTTTGGGAAAAAAAAAAAGCTTGGCCAAACAGGCTATAATTAGCTTATAAGCAAGGCTGTTCACGGTTTTGATTAAAATCAAAATCAAATAAAAAATTTAACCAAAATGAATAAAAAAATCAACATTTAGCTTGGTTTGATTTGATTTTAAATTTTAAAGACTGATAATATTTGATTTGGTTATGATTCTATTAAAAAATAACCGAATCAAATCGATAAATTATATACATAAATTTTATAATTATTTATATGTATAATATTAGTTTTTCATAAATAATTATAAATATGTTATATCTTTTAATCATTAATTTGGTTTTGGGTTTACTTATTTCACATGATTGTTTAAGGCCCATGTTTTTAAAAATATGTCCAAACTCATGTCTTTAAGTCTTTTAACTCTTTAAGTGTTAAGTGTAAACCTATTAACAGAAGCTCACGTTAGTGTCTAATGTCTTTTAACTAAAAATTTTAGCCTTTCTTTGTCAGCCATTTGATTTTAGATTGTTTCTTTTTTTTTCTTTCGAATTTATACCTTTCTTTTTTCTTGTTTGAATGGGTCCTAAACTTCTACTAATATTTTTCATATGAAAAGGACATAGGTTGTAGATTTGGAGGTTTCTATAGAAGATACTTCAGTAACATCAGCATTTGTTGCAACTCAAGCACATGGTAATGCCCTAATACTTCTTCCGTGGGTAATCCTCCTAAAAAACAGAAAAGAACAACTCCTTGTAATCGAGACCCTAGCCTTCGGGATAATGATAGAAAAATATCTGAAGTTTGGGATCATTACACACACAAAAAAAAATCATATATCTTAATTTTAATTTTAGGTAGTCTTTATGTTTAATTAATATGTATGTTTGTAACAACAACTAAAAGCTTCTATACTCTACTTTATTTCCAAGTATGTGTATTAAGATGACAAAATGGTGCAGCCACTACTAAGTTAGTTTTTAGCTATATATGTAATAGTTTAGCAACTTTGGGTAACTTGAGTACTACACTGTCACTAATAGTGAAAATATTTCTATGATATATGTTCCACCTTAAACTATAAATAAAAGTTATTGTTTGAACCAAAAAGTTGAAAAAGACATGTCTTTTTCAACTTTTTAATATTTTACTGATAAGTCTCATGGTTGCTAGTCATAAACCGAAAAATCGAACCAAATCGACAATAACCAAACTGGTGGTTATTATTTTATTTGGTTTGGTTATGGTTTTAGACATTTAAAAATCGACTAAATTAGTTTGGTTATAGTTTTAATCAATAACCGACCCAAACCGAACAATGAACACCCCTACTAATAAGTTGTTGAAATCAATTTTTTTTAGTGTTTGACTGGCCAGCTTATAAGCCATTTTGTGCTTAAAATAAATCCAAAAAAATAAGTTTATCCGTTTGAATTGGCTTAAAAGAAAACAGCTTGTACCTTTTTTTAAGCCAATCCAAACAGGCTCTATGTCTATGAGTCGATCTTTTTTTCTTTTTTGGTTAAAAGGATGATTCCTATTAGTATATTAAAGTAGTTACTTCCTCCCATTCATAGTTCACTTACCTTTTTTATTTTGATTAAAAAAAAAATCGCTTACAGAATAATCAAGAAGATTAATTTTATTTTTTGAGATTTTTCATTATTAAGTGCTAAGTGATCAAATCTCAATGTGTCAAATTACTTAAAAAAAATTTAGGAGTTACTCCCTCCGTCTTAATTTTTTTAGGAGTTACTTCCTCCGTCCCATAATAAGTGTCACCTTAGTAAAAAACACACATATTAAAAAATTAATAATGTCATGTGAAGTTTACTAAATAACTCCACATAATAAAAACTAATTATTTTTCCTCTTGATTAGAGCATACATAAATAGTAAACCTTTTGACATTGAAAATCCAATAATATCAAGTTACTGTGTGGCTTTTCCAACATCATTTAGACATTACTTTAACTTGTCACTTTTTATCTAAGGGTAGAGTTGGAAAAATTGGTCAATTTATGTCTTGGTTTCCTAAGATGACATTTATTATGAGATAATTTTTTTGACTAACGTGACACTTATTATAAAACGGAGGGAGTAATATTTTCTTAAGGGGTGTGTTATAGTGTTATAGGCTAAGTAGACACTTATTTTAAAATGGCGAGAGTAACATCATATAGGGAAAATCATGCTCATACTACATGCTGGTTTCAAGGACACAAATATACACATTTTCCTATTACTACAGATTTGGCTCCTGATGTGTGTGGTTTTTTTTTTTTTTTTTTGGGGGGGGGGGGGCGAGGGTGACAAAAGGGAGATACATCATGGGATGAGGATGGATGATTATACAAAAAAAACTTGCTTGGTCTCCCTGTGCTCTTTCTCTATATCCTACTATTTGTTGTATATTCAATGTTAGTGGGGATGTGGTCTTTTGATCGGGGGCGGAGCCAAGTAGAGCTCAGGGTGTTCATGTGAACCTCCTTCGGCGAAAAATTAAATTGTTTATACATGATTAAAATTATTTTTTATATATATATAGTAGATGTTGAATCCCTTTCACTTGTTGTGTGTTTACTTCTTTAAATTTTGAACCCTCTAAGTGAAATTTCTGGCTCTGCCACTGCTTTTGGTATCTTTATATAATTTTGGTAATTCCCATCTTGAGTAAACTTTGAGATTAAATTAGACTCGAAGTCCATTTTGTGTACTTAGAAGGGCTACTATGTTTTATTATAACTTGAAAGTACAAACTCCCTCGGATTAAAAACTGAACTTATAATAGATTGTACACTTGATACATCGACTAATGGCTACTATTAACATCAAAGTTTGGACTTAAGCCTGGATTCAAAGTATAACTTGGGCTACTTCTTCAATTGCCTGACTTGGATCACGGCCCCTTAATTTGAACCACTAGGGCAATTTGCACGATTAGCCTTCTTCGGGGGTGGTCTTTAATTTGTGACCCTAAAATTGCTGGTCTTTAATTTTTGTCCTTCGCCTAAAATACCCCACAGTTCTTGATTCGAATCCCGACTTCAGTAAAAAAAAAATTTGCAAGACAGAGTTTCGTAGCAAAATTAGGCCTGTTAGGGAAAAAGCTAGGACTTAGAATTCTAGCAGAATAAAAAAAAATCTCAATGAAAACTTTTGCCTTAAGGCATAACTAAATTTTGTTTCTGCCTTACAGTAGAATTTTTGCGAATCCTTGCCTTGCGATTTTTTTTTTTTAACTGAGCTGGGATTCGAACCCAGAATCTTGGGATATTTTCGATCACTTTTTAAACAAAGGACAAAATTAAAGACCAACAATTTAGGGAAACAATTAAAGACCAGCGCCTTGGAAGGACGATCCGTGCAAAAAAATGAACCGCTAAGCGTAAGGGCCTAGACCAAAAATGATCCACAACTTTGGAATTTCATGTGGGCTTCTGGCCAAGACTCCAGATGATCCACAGGTTCGAAACTTTGAGAAATATTGGGCCCTTTCTTTATCTTCCTCTCAACTTGCCTGTTTGGCCATGAAATTTTTTCACTTTTTTCCGATAAACGTTTTCACTTTATTTGAAAATTAACATTTGACCATGGAAATTTCAAATACAACCTGCAATTTGAAAAACAACAAAAAATTTGTTTTCACTTTTTTTTTTTTTTTTTTTTTTTACTTTCAATACATTCAAACAATCAAATATTCTTTAAAAAATCTATAACCAAAACACAACTCCATTTTCAACTCTAACTCCAAAATACCAAATAAAGTGAAAAATATTTGGTTTTCATGACCAAACGCCTACTAAATATCAGGATTTGTATGAGGTGTGATTCTCACTCGTGACATGTGAATTACATTTTCTATTTTTTGTTCTTACGACTGAGCAAAGCTTTAGCATAATAAATGTAACAGCTTAAAGCTAAGCCTATCAGAAGCGGCCTCGCACCTTAATCGACTTGAAGCAGCAAAACAAGTGCACAAACTTCAACTTTATAACAAATCACTTAGGAATTGGGAAAGAATGATGGTTGATTGAAATTGCTTTCATTCATCTCATACCAAAATTTCATCTACTTACCATCTCAAAAGAAGTCTTCAGTAGAAATAGAAAGGTTTTTTTTGTGTTGGCCTTCAAGTCTCTAATGAAGGCTCTATGAAAATACAATATATAAGGGACAAAACAAGTCAACACTATCTAAGATAAAACAGTAATTCCGCGTCAAGTAGCAATGAACAAGAGTTGCTCGGAGTTCTAAATTATGTATTGATAAGTAATCAATCACACAATATCCTGAGGTATCCTATGGATATTTTTCATTCATTACTTTTGGTACGTTAGATGTGTTATTTTCTACTGGTTAGTCGTCATGAGGGGCTTAATAGGCATATATATTTATCGAGTTTAAAATGTGTATAATCGGTATAAAAGACCAAACTTTGACCTCTTAAGCTTCTTCTCATTAAAAATTTTGAGGACTTCATTCCTAGGCACCACTCTTTTCACCAAACCAAACATTAAAAGTTTTGTAAGGGAAGCCACATAATCTGGTTTGTGTCCAAGCTCATCCAAGTAAAAGCGTGTTGAAATGAAGAAACAAAGAAGACTGAAAGGGCAGCTTTGTCATTTCGTCATTCCTGTCCAGAAGTTAGTTAGGCTTAGTTAGGAGGCAGTAGTCTTCTATTTAACTATTAAGAAGGATTAAACCTGTGTAATTAGTGTAACTTCGTGTCAAAACGCACTACTTAGATTTGATTTGATTCAATAAGATATACAAGAAATTCTCTCTCTACATTTTCTCTTGTTCTTCATAAGCAAAGTCAGGGTTCTGCATACACATCACATGATGATTGATAACAAAGCGTAATCCTTCACGAATTTTAATGCTTCATGAACAATGCCTTTACATCAAAATCGGAAAACTCAAAACTCCTAAAGATTGCGATATTTGAGTAAGCATAATGAGATGGAAATGGTGCATGCAGGGTAGTCGAAAAAAAAAAAGATGTTTTCACTGATTCTAATATGTATTCCAGAGAGACATACCTTAAACAAATCAGGTTGTGATTCTCCTAACCCAAATTAAACTTATCAAACCAATAGCTACCAAGACTAAATAAGAGTTTTACAAACATTACAGAGTAAGTAGGACTACATCATTTCAAGGACTAGAAAGTTTGAAATGGCAAAAAATATTCAACTTCACATTAAAGATAAGACAAAGACTAAAGCTTTAAGGGCAAACGACATCCCAGTGCACTATGCTACCGTTATGCGCAGGGTTTAGAGAGGAGCCTGCCCACATTGGGTTTTAAAAGGTAGGCTTATGGAGCTAACCTACAATCAAGTCCTTTCAAATGGATAGATTAGCAAAACTCATGCAAAATGGTAATAGGATCAAATTCAGACATTATATAAGAGCTTCCTACTGGGAAAACCACACTTCCCTCTGTCATCCATCAAAGAGAAACTCAGACCCTTACACTATATAACCAATGCCAGAAAAAGTATGTGACTTTGTCTTCAACAAACTTGCTGGTAACTGCCAAAGGGGATCAGTTATTAATAAGATCTGTTGAATCCTAATATCTTCAAACGGCAGACTTGATTTTGCATATAGCTCACAGCAGTTCAGACTTGTAAATATGAGGAAGGTCTTTCAATAAACATGCCCCAACTCCACAAGTGATTTTTGGCAACACCGACTGTGTTTTTCAGAATATAAACGGAAAACAGAAAAAGCAAAATTGTATTGAAATACAGCTGATAATGTTAGGAATATCTCCGCACCCTAAGTGCCAAAAATAAACAAAATCAACTAAGGGGACACACTTTTCTTGAGTGGTTTATACAGATCAGGTATCTGATCCTTGTAGGGAAGCACAAAATACTCTACGAACTTTGACTCCGTTAACATCAGAACAGAATAAAGACTCCACTTTCTCCTCTCAAGCTTCTTTTGATCCAAAATTTTCAAGACTTGCATCCGAGGTACCACCCTTTTTTCCAGACTATAGGTCAAAATTGCAGGATGAGAAGCCAAGTAAGCAGGTTCTAAACCAAGCTCCTTCATGTAGAGATTCAATATTTCCTGAATTTTGGCCTCTGAGAGAGCAATACAATAAGGTAGCTTCCTGAACATCGTGAGTACATCATCATCAGACCATCCGAAACTCTTGAAAATCTCAATCTTCTTTTCACAGCTAGACTTCTTTTGTGAGACTAATGTATGAAATGCGTAAGAAAACATAGGGGAGTCACGCGAAACTCCAAAATCATTCTCCACCCTATGCAATGAATCCTTAACCCACTCAGGCTTGTGTGTAAGACAACCAGGATATCTAAGCACAAATTCATTTATTCTCACATCAGAAAAACCAATGCTTTTCAACAACAATACATTAGTCTCCAAAATATGATTAGCACCCAAAAGAAAGCAACCAAGGAGCTCTCTTTATAGCCTTAACTACATTTTCATCACTGCCCAAAATTCTCCTAAGACAATCAATGGCAGGTCTCAAGTGAGTATCTAGACCTCTTCTGACAATTGCTGTATCTTTAGCAATAACATCCACCAGGTCCGACACAGATAGTCCGAAATCCATAAGGCACTGGAATTTGGGTTGTAGGGTTTTGGAAACATCAGAGAATAGCAATCCGGGTGCACCAGAAACCAATTTTTTCATCTGGGTGTTGTCGAAACCGGTCTGTTTCAAGAAATTGAGGACTAAATCAGGATCTTTCAAGGTTTTACCTGAAGTTGCCTTTGAAGATGCCAACATTGCTTCTTTGTTGGAGAAACCCAGAGAATCAACAAGGTATTTCACCAAGAAATGGGTTGGGGTAGAGGTTGATGAGTAGAGATATTGAGACCTGAAAGTGTACAAGCCATTGCAGTGAAATATGGAATTGTGGGGGGATACAGCTAGACCTTTGAATCTAATGAGCCTTAAGCAGGTTTTTATCACTACCAAAAATTCTCCTAAATATTACAGTATATAATCAAAGTTAGGGTCTCATATGAGAATGTAATCCTCTAAACAAAACAGGGAGTTGGACCAAGTCGGATTTAGGGTTTAAGGGTTTTGTTAACATGAGGAAATAACAACCTGGGAGAAATAGAAACGACAATCTTGATTCGGGTTTTTTTTTTTTTAAACAGTTTGTTGTAAGAATTAAGGACTCAAATCAGGTGAATTAATGTTACCTATTAACATTACTTCGGCTTTGGAGAATCCTATGACGATTGACAAGTAAGCAACTGCTACTCTAATCTCTGTTGAATTGTTACTATTACATATTTCCCTCTTTCTAAATCTTTTAAGGGAATAGCGATTTTAATCCTTGAGTTATAGTTATATTGCAGTTTTGGTTCCTGTGTAATTTGATTGAGCATATTTAACTTTCAATTGATATAAACGTGTGATTTCCGTTAAAAACTTAACGGAATTAAACAAAAATAGAGATGAAAAGTTTGATAAGTGAGTCAACACGCCGATGAGGAGAGTACATTGGGAGCCAGCTTTTATGTGATCAAAATTATTGAAAAGTCGTAGGTCGAAAAGCTTTTACAAGTTCATACACAACAAAGGCAGAAAGGTGACTTTAATTAGCATTTTGGAGGGATTGTGGAACAAAGAGAATAAAATTAACTAGTAAAAATGGTACACGTGTAAGTTATTGAAGTCCCAACTGGGCGAAATGGAGGGATTTGTCACTGGAGGGGAGCCAGCTCCATAACCTTTTATATAACTCTCAGATATTTGAGTTACAATTTTAGAAAGCGGCTTAAGTAATTGTTATCTCAGTTTACATTAGAATGATCATCAACTTGGCTTGTGATGATTTTAATTTAGAATAGGACATTAACTTACCATGCAATTTGTAAAGTACATACTTAGTTGTTTATGAATCGATTTAGTTTGATGAAGTGCTTTTTGGATTTAGGAAAAGAAATGAAGCTATTGCTTCTGGAAAGACAAGTGATTTCTTTTAATATACTTAAGTTTTGATGGCAGAATTACCTTGTATTTGCACAAGTTAGACAATTTCATTCCATATACTTACGTTCTGTCTTTTAATATACGACCATGTTTTTCAGAATACGAACTGAAAAATGAAAAGCAAAAACGTAGTGGACTACAACTGAAATTTCGAAAGATCTCAGCACCTATATTGCCAAAAGTAAACTAAAAACTGTTAAGAAGCCACAGTTTTCTTGAGTGGTTCATACAACTCAGGTATCTGATCCTTGTGGGGCACTACAAAATAATCTTCAAACTTTGACTCGGTTAAGCTCAGAACATAACAGAAATCCAACTTTCTTTTCTCAAGCTTATTCTTGTCCAAAATTTTCAAGACTTGCAACAGAGGTAACACCCTTTTTTCCGGACTAAAGACCAAAATTGCAGGATGAGAAACCAAGTAAGCAGTTTCAAAACCAAGTTCCTTCATGAAAAGATTTAGACCTTTCTGAATTCTAACTTCTGAGAGGGAAACCAAATAAGGTAGCTTCCGGAACATCTCTGAGTATATCATCATCAGACCATCCAAAACTTGAACATTCCAAACTTCCTTTTCAGGTTAGACTTTTTGAACGAGGCTACCACATGAAATGCAGAAGAAAACATTTGGGAGTCACGTGGAACATGAAAATCCTTCTCCACCCTATGCAATGAATCTTTGACCCACCCAGACTTGCGTGTAAGACAACCAGGATATCTAACCACAAGTTCTTTTATTCTCACATCAGAAAAACCAGAGTCTCTGAACAACAATAGATTAGTCTCCATAGTATGATAACCACCAAAAGTAAGCAACTAAGGAGCTCTCTTTATCGCCTTAACTACATTATCATCACTACCCAAAATTCGCTGGTTGCCTCAGAATCTGGTGAGCATTTCGTTTAACTAATGCTTATTAACGTTGCAAGAGCAGCTAAAACCTTTTCGCTGGTTGAATAACACCTTGGTTTATGTCCTTGCGCTTAAAAGGAATCTCTCTCTCTCTGTCTTTTACTATTATTTTTATTGTTGAAGAGTTTTAACCATTTCCAAAATTTTAAGTAGGCGTTTGGCCATAAAAATCAAATATTTTTCACTTTATTTGGAATTTTGAAGTTAGAGTTGAAGATTGTGTTCGGTTATAGTTTCTGCGAAGAATATTTGGTTGTTTGAATGTATTAAAAATGAAAAAAAGTGAAAGTTTTTCAAATTCCAAATACAACTTTTGTATTTTGAATTTTCGTGCCCAAACGACGATTTTCAAATAAAGTAAAATAATTTTCAAAAAAAAAGTGAAAAATTCTGATGGCCAAATAGGTCCTAAGTCTTTTCGACAAAAAAAGAATGACAATTTGCAAGTTTGAAACGTAAACTCTTTTACACGTCAACTTTTTAATGTAATATGAATTGTTGGATTATTTAAATATTCTAGAGATATAATTTTACATGTAGATAAACTAATAGTACTACTATAAATCACTTTTGTATAGTTAAAATATTAAAATAATTTAGTAAATTATTTGATGAGAAATAGTAATATTTTTTTAAAAGAATGAATAGTATAAATGTAGCAAGAATGAAAAGAGTTGTCCAGATGTGGATTGAATTTCAAACTTGTAAAATGTAAATAAGAGTTGATTCGTCAATTATAGGAATGTAGGGTGTGTTCGTTATAAAGGAAAGTTTTTTCCATGAAAAATAATTTCTTGCAAAATGTTATCCAAGAAAATAAGTGATTTCTTACCTATTTTCACGAGTATATAAGTAAGCAAATAATATTATCCTAAAAGCGTTTGTATATAATCTAAACACATAGTATGATAGGTGAATGTGGGAGTGGGAGCTAAGGTGTGTGTGGTGGTGGTTGTCAAGGGGGGGGGGGGGGGGGATGAGGGTATGCTAGAGGGTGGGAAGAACACAAACAAATGTGAAATCATTTGTGGAATTTGTTTTCCCTACTACCACACTATGAAAGTCATTTTTCTCGATTTTAAGAAACTTGTTTTCCAAAAAAATTGTAAAACATTTTCTGGAAAATATTTTCCTCCATTCCGAACACACCCCAAATCAACATTACATTTTCTCACGCAAACTAACTTGCCATATCTAGTTCCCATTTTCCAGTTATGTGATTCTTCAATAGCAATGCCAATTATCACTCTTACATGACTTGGTTGAACAAATAAATGCTAATCCAAACAGAAACAAGAGAGATGAAGGTGGGTGATTTGGAGGGTGGGTTGTTCCGCAAAGCATAGGCCTACTTGCAGTGAAGTAACCAAATAAGATTTCCAATTTCAATAACAATTAGAAGAGACAATACACATGTTGGCTTCTGCCTAGGCCTTGTTAGGCAAAGTTCACTGGTACATCTGTTAATGGGAGGTAACGGGTATCCGGTAAAATAAATTGCATTGCATGCAAACTTAACAACCCATGAGTACCATACTGGCCGCACCATCGGGCCATTGGCATCTAAAATAGGAATAATAGTTGTAGCAGCTTAAAGCGCATTTCAGAAGTGGCCTCGCACCTTAATCGATAGGGAGCAGCAAAACAAGTGCACAAACTTCAACTATATAACAAATCAGTTAGGAACTGGGAAAGAACAATGGTGGTTCAAGTTGCTTTCAGTCATCCCATACCAAAATTTCATCTACTAACCATCTCAAAAGAAGTCTCTACGGAAATACAATATATAAGGGACCAAACCAGTCAACACAATCTGAACTAAGACCAACAGGAGGTAAGATAAAACAGTAACTCCCGCCAAGTGGCTACAGTGCATAGTAAAATTCAATTAAAGAGCTATCTTATGATCAAGTGAAGCTGATTAAATATTGTGAAAATAGAAAGGCTTCCCATTGACTTGATTAACGATGTCCAAAGAGTTACTCAAAGTCTTAAAACTATGTATAATATGGTAGGTAATCAATCCCAGAATATCAACAACAACACACCCAATGTATGGGCAAGTGAGATCTGGAGAGGGTAGAATGTACGCAGACCTTACCTCTACCTCGTGGAGATAGAGAGGCTATTTCCGGAAGATCCTTGACTCGAGTAACAAAATCCCAGAATATCCATAAATATAATGAATATAGACGTATGTGAACCTAGACACATATTCACTTGATATTCTAACAAGTATACTGCTCACGAATCCTGGTAAATTTGGTACGACTTTAAGTTATCATGAACTACAAGATATTGGAGAACTTGTAACGCAGTATACTTTTGAAAGAAATTTATAGTGATGGAATTTCATCAATAACCAAGAGAGAAAAGTGTAGCACCAGTAGGAATATTACCGAGACAGCTAATTAAAAAATTCTATTTACAATATGCAAGCTCTGATTAGTACCTTTAAATGTAACAAATGAACATAGATCAACTACTTAAGGGTTCTTCCAGCCTACCTCCTACCATTAGAGCCATTTCATCACAACACCCCCCCCCCCCTCTCCTCCTCTCCCCCCGGTCAGCACCCCCACATACCCAGAAAAAGGAAAAGAGTGTGACAGTTCCAGGAAGAACAAGCTAATTGACTATCATTTGCAGAAACATAATGCAAATGCTAAGCACCAACACTATGATGCAGATTAACTTGCCAAGCAGTCTTTTTTTCCACAATGGTAACATAACTTGCCAAGCATTTGACTATGACTAAAGTTTATTGCCACATAAGAAGTAATTTTAGGTACCCAATACTTACTACAGTACAAGCTATAGCCCACAATGTTATTGGTATAATGTGTTGAAAGCAATATATCCTCACGGTGTAAAAAAGAAATTTCTAGTGTAGATAATTCACTTGCTTTTCTACTTAATGGAAAATATAGAACCTGCTACTTTGTGGTTCATCATTTTCCAGAAAGCAAATAGACATAAAGTGAGACATTTATTAGCTAGCTAGATGTTTATCAAATACTAGAGATACTTCAATCGAATGCTTAGTGCCTTTTTCTGGAAAATTTAGGTCACTAGAAAGCAAATTAAGTTTGAAACTAAAAAAAGCACTCCGATGGCATTATTGCTTTATCAGGACAAGAAACAATTTTTGGCAACACCATACTATATTTTTCGAAATACCAACTGAAAAAAGAAATGCAAAAATATATCGGACTACAAATGATAATTTTAAAAGGTTGCAGCACCCTTAGTGCCAAGAGTAAATTAAAACTGTTAAGGAGCCACAGTTTTCTTATGTGATTCATACAGATCAGGTATCTGATCTTTGTAGGGCAGCACAAAATACTCTATGAAATTTGACTCTATTAAGCACAGAACAGTACAAAGACTTTTTTTTGATGAAGCAGAACAGTACAAAGACTTGCATCCGAGGTACCACCATTTTTTCCAAACTGTAGACCAAAACTGAAGGATGAGAAGCTAAGTGAGCAGGTTGATAACAAAGCTCTTGTTAGTAAATTCGAGGACGAGGAGCATTCTCAATTAATCATTTTCTCTTGAAGACAAGAGGAGGAAAGTATTCTTCAATACTTCTTTCAAATTGACTTACATAAAATGGTTATAAAGCCTATAAAACTTTTCTAGCATGTACCTAGTCTATTACAAGTATCTTAATTTAATCCTAAATTTTTTATCTTCCTTAATTCACGAACAAAATCATCCATGCATCCTCGTTAATTTCCTAATACATGAACTAAGAAAATTCATGTACTTGAGATAGAAGGTAGTTTATTTTCTCAACAGCTCCTTCATGTACAGATTCAATGCTTTCAGCAATACAAAATGGTATCTTCCTGCACTTCTCAAGTATATCGTTATCGGACCATCCAAAACTCTGGAATATTCCAATCTTCCTTTCCAACGTAGACTTCTTTTGAGAGGCTAACGTATGAAATCCATAAGGAAAAATAGGGGATCAAGCAGAACACGAAAATCCTTCACCACCCTCTGACTACAATTGCTAGAAGGTGCAAGTAGCATGCAATGAGGATAAACTTAAAAAAGGTCGCTTAAGATGGTTTGGTTATGACTTGTCGACCTACCGATGCCCCAGTCCGCAGGAGTAAAACTATGGTAAGTGAAGGTGTTAAAAAGAGACTGAATAGACCTAAAATCACATGGAAGTAAGTTATATCGAAAGAACTACAATTTCTTGGAACCAATCCAAACTTAGCTAACGATAAGGCACAATGGAAGAAAAAAACTCATATAAGTGATTTTTAATTATTTACTAGTTGGGAATAGGTTTTAGTCTTGTTACTTCATTGATTTTAACCTATTGCTTGTCTAGGAGTATTTTGACCTTATCATGCCAGTAAATAATAGAGAACTTTGCATATTGTTATTATTATTATTTATGTATATTTAACTTATTTTTCACCTTAATTTTATTTGGCAAGATGATGACATCAGTTGAGCTTAAATGGAGAAACATGGTCAATGAGGATTCATGTAGCCGATCTCAACTTGTTTGGGATTGAGGCATAGTGGTTGTTGTATAGTTTCTCATACACAAGCCCAACAAAACCAGGACAACATTTCACTTACTTTAAAGTCAATATTTTTCCATATAGCATCGTGACTACGGTCAAAAGAGAAGGTAAATTAGTAGCAACCAAAGCACATAAACAAGAAAGAGAACCACCAAAGCAGCATAGTGTATTCGCTCTTTGAGATGTCACTGGCAAATGCTTAAAGGCATCTATAACAGAAAAAGAGAAACAACTGCGTCATTTTTATTTGCGGAAAGCTCTATCTAAACTCAAATGTAGCAGTCTTATTTCTTTTTCTACTTACCACTGCACGAAATAGTGGATAACCAGCAATAGGTGAACTAACAGTAATGTAGATTAATTTGAAAGGTAATCTGATTAAATAATATTCACTTTGCCTTGCTGAAAACTAAGATTACTCTGCACGTCCATCAAAAGAATAAACAAAGTTAAGTAGTATCTATTTTCCTATCCTCTTGATGTACAAATCATACAAGTCAGGCAGTTCAGCTTTGACAGGCAGCACATACTTCTCCAAAAACTTTGACTCAGACCATGTCATAACTGTGTAAAACTCCTGCCTACTCTTTATCAGATATTTTTCATTGACGAGTTTCCATATTTCATACCTGGGTATTAGTCTCTTCTCCAAACTGTATGCTAAAAGTGAAGGGCGAGAAGCGATGTAAATGGACTCGTACCCGAGTTCCTTCATCAAAAATGTCAATGCAGTTCGGATTTTCGCCTCTGATAGGCCTACACAGCAAGGTAGTTTTTGCAACATGGTGAGAGTATCCGAATCAGACCACCCAAAACTCTTGAAGATTCCAAGCTTAGTTTCTACATTCTTTTGATTACAGCAAGTAAGCACAACAACGATGTGGAGAAACCTCGCCGAGTCAGGAGAAACACCGACTTCTTTTTCCACCCTATGCAGCATTTTCTCAAGCTTCTTGGTACTAATTTTAAGAAGGTGTGTATTTCTAATCACAGTATTCTTGATCTTATCATTTGAGCAACCAAACGACCGCAATAAATTCAGATTAGCTTCCATAGTTCCATGATTATTATGACTAATCAACCAAGAGGTTTTCTTTATAACCTTAACCACATTTTCATCACTACCCAATACATTTCTAAGACGATTTAAAAGGGGTTTTATATGAGAATGTAATCCTCTATTAACAAGTGTCCAATCTCTCAAAAGGAGTTTGACTAAATCAGGACCAGATAACCCAAGTTCAGAAAGACATTGTAATTTGGGTTTAAGGGTTCTTTCAACATCATAGAATAGCAAATCTGGAGACTTGGAAACCAAGATTTTGAGGTTGGTATCGTTAAAACCTGTTTGTTTCAAGAAATTGAGGGCTAAATCTGCATTCTTGAAAGAAATGTTGCGGGTTACCTTAGCAGATGAAGAGATTGCTTCTTCTTTGGAGAATCCCAGAGAGTTGATGAAGTACTTCACTAACAGATTTGAAGTACTTACCGCCGTTGCTGAGTAATGAAAGAGAAAGGCATTACCATCAAATTTGAATAATAAAGCAGCTGATAGAATAGCTCGAGCTTTGACAAGCATCATTTCCTTGTATGCCTATTAAGAAATTTTCTTAAGAGGGTTTCGACCAAAATACTCTTAATTACTTTCTGTTTCAAAATAATATTTGTCGTTTTTACTATTGTTTTATTTACTCAAAATAAAATTGTGTAACTTTTTCACATTTTACCCTTATACTCCGTTACTTGCATTGATGGGCTGATTTTGTGAGTTCATAATCAACATTTAAGAAGTTTCATCATTACCTATCTATTGAGGAGAGAAAAAGTGATGAAATATGGTGAGAGGGTAAAATAGTCAAATAGTTACCCTTATAAATGATTTCTTAATGGGCGTGTAATTGAAAAATGAGACAAATATTTTGAGATGGAGGGAGTAGTTTCTAGGTTATGTAAAACTCTTTTTTATTTAAATAAGGGTAAAATTGAAAAAACGTCATTTATGTCTTCTTGATTATGTGAAACATCACTTATTTTAAATCAAAATGAAAAGATAAAAACACCACTTATTGTGAAACGGAAGGAGTAGGGTTTTCTTTTCTTTTTAGATTGACATAATTGGGGATATCAAAATGTATCAAGGACAAATTTGAAAAAAAAAAAAAGGAATTAGATACTTTTGTTTGTGAAATATCAATTATTCTGAACTAATCTTTAAAAGCTAAAACCTCAATTATTTTGGTACGGAGAAAGTATTATACTACTCATCCCTAATGCTAATAAAATCTCTTGACCTCTTACAATTTGAATAGAAGAAAATGATTTTTTTAAATTTCTTATGTGTTTTTTTCGGATCTCTCATGTGTAAAAAAATAAATATCTATTGTAAAAAGGTCATAAAACTTTTAAAAATATATATAAAGGACCAAATAGCTATTTCTCCCCAATGAACGCAATTTTATGCGGAAGTGTTCGAGAAATTAATCAAAAATTCTTACGTATAAGTCAAATGTATGTAATGTACTCCTAATAAAATTATTATAAGAGTTGCATGTTCCATTTTCTCTCTTCTTATACTAGTCTAGTAAAGTCTGTGCTAAGCCTAGGCCCAAAATCAAGGTAATAATGCATTTCATAGGTTTTAACTGAAAAAATAATAATTTGTGTACGTTTTTTAGGCACAATTCTTTTAAGATGATAGCTTCTTAATCATGTATTATTCATTTTCAAGTTTTTAATCTCATAATTAGATAATTTACTGAAAGAATTATAATAGGAAAGCAAATTTGCCAGGGAATAAACAGATATCAAAGAGACAGAGATAACTTGATGTTTAATAATATAATTTAAAGTATGCAAAATGATTTCAAACTGACTATAATCATAAATTGAAAAGGACATTTTAATATTTTATGAATTTGTGAGCATATAGTTTCTAGTTAGAGGTAGAATAGCATATTTTGGTATTTATTGATTAATTACTCATAATTTCATGTGACAATGGTTTATACTAAAACAAATATGGTGATTAAAGTCTAGGTTTAGATGAAATTAAAAAAGAATTGAATTCATTAAAACAAATTTTAAGAATTAATTTAGTTTGTCATTAACTCATTGATGCTTTATTCTTAAAAGAAAATTCTCTTACTCAACCAATTAAGGATTACATGATTTCTGACAATTTGAATTGTTTGTAATAAAAGAAGGATGTCATTATCAATATATTGAGGAGTTGATCACTTAGGCCTCATTTGTTTGCACTTATTAGACGTCTGAATCTGAATGGTTCAGACCTTAAGCCATTAAGTGCATTTGTTTGCATTAAGATCTAAGCACTTATTGGGTATGAATAGGTCTTAATCATTAAGATCTTGAACCAAGTCTTAATATCATTAAGAGGTATTTTTGTATGGAACTTTTTTATCACCAGCTCCAACCCCAACCCCAACTCTCCACCTCCACCCCACCCCTCCCACTTTCTACTCCAACCCCACCCATCCACTTCAACCCCACCCCATTACCCACCCATCCTCCACTCTAACCCCCTACTCCCTACCACTCCCACCCCACCACCAACCCTAATCCCACGCCACACCACCCACCCTCACTCCCCACCACCAACCCATACCCCACACCACTCACCCCCACTCCCCACCACCTCCACCTCCCACCATCAACCCCACCTCCACTCACCACCAACCCCTACCCCATACCACCCACCCCCACTCCCCTCTGCCTCCACCAACCCCACCCTCACTCCCCACCCACCCACCACCAACCCCACCCCCACTACCTCCCACCCCTCATTCTAACCACCCACCACCAACCCCACCCCCACTACCTCCCACCCCTCATTCTAACCACCCACTCACCCCTCCACCCCCACTCACCACCCACCACAACTACAAAACATCTCCATCATTACTAGTGAACATAAATGTTTCATTTTTTTTTTATCAAAAAATATTTTATTTTATTAAATTTGTATTTATTTTCTACTAATTAGTTACTTTTTAATTTGAATTGTATATTTATTATGTTTAAATAAATACATTATGCGCATTCAGATATTGAAAAACAAACAGTCTTAATCATTCAGTGTTCAGACCCAGAGACAACATCTTAATCATTCAGATGTGCATTCAGATTCAGACGTCTTAATGTTAATGAAAACAAATGAGGCCTTAGTAAGCATCTTTTCCTCTTTTCTATCCCACTTAATTAAACAAATTGAATAAAATTTAAAGTTTTTTCTTTTATTTTCCAATTAATCTATTAATTGTTAAGAAGTTTTAAAATTTATTTTCTATTGTATAATTGTATTATATCATTAAATCTAACTTTATATTTTCAGAATAATTTCTTTTCACTAAAAATAAGATCAAGAGAAATTTAGTGGTGATTAAGAATTACTAAAGAAAATTTCATCAACCGAATACTCTTCCAATACCAAATGAGTTCTTTAACGTTATTATCATCACCATTTTAGATTATTTTTGTGCATAGTTATTTTTATCAGATGACATCATCACTTTTCACAACTTTTTAAGAATTTTTAAAGGGCTCAAAATTGATTATATTTACCAAATTGATTATGTCAACCTAAGTAAAAATAAAATAAAGCAGGGGCAAAAATAAGACATAGAAAAAATATATGTTACCAAAAAGGGTTTGAATCTAGATTTATTGGAAATATACTTGGGTACATGAAGTAATAAATAGTAAATTCAAGGGTAATTTGAAAGAGCAAATCATTTTGGTTGGGCCAACCAAATAGTTACAATGTAACTAAGTACTACAAAACTCATTACATTGTCCCTTATATATAGTAATAAAATGAATAACTTTTTGGATTAAATGGAGCTAGATGAGCAATAACACAATATCATTTCGATAAATTGAGAATGCTAAGTTTAAATTGTTTTTGAATAAAAAACATAATACTCCTTTTTAGATAAATTGAAAAGAACATGTGAATCAGATTTTTATAATAAATTTAGGGAAAATTTTAGAGACCTCCCCTCACGTTTTGCTTTGTTTCATTGACCTCCCCTCACGTTTGCAATATTCCGGCTATCTCCCCTGTTTTAGCTTTTTTGTAACAATTATTTTATTCTATTTATTACTAATGAAAAATAATATACATAGACTGATTTGCCCTCCCTAAGATCATGCTCTTTTGATTAATTATTATTTTATCAATATCATCTTTAAAACATGAGCTCCAAATACTCAGCCATCTCTTCAATCCAATTTCATTTATTTTACCGGCAAAACCATGCGTTTATTTATGATTTCACCATTAGCTAAGGCATGAATTATCCTAGCAGGGCGAGTACTGTAATCTTTGAAGATTTATGCTACAGTCCGAGGACTTGAAGAAATTGAAGCCATATCTTCCAAATAAAAGAAATAATTAAAAAAAAAAAGAGATCTTTAACAACGAATAGTAAAATAACTGTGACCTCTCAATTTACATAAAAGGATTGAAATAAAAAAATAAAGGAAACATAAATAAAATTGAATTGAAGAGAGGGCAAATTAGTCCAGGTATATTATTTTTCATTAGTAATAAATAGAATAAAATTGTTGTTACAAAAAAGCTAAAATTGGGGAGGTAGCCGGAATATTGCAAACGTGAGGTGAGGTAGTGAAACGAAGCAAAACGTGAGGGAAGGTCTCTGAAATTTTCCCATAAATTTATCACTATCTGTTGGTAAGCACTTAAAATACAATTAACATAATCTCCACAAACAACCACAATAATGATAATTAACAAATGTAAATTGAAGAAAAATAAACTCCTATAATACATTAATACAACATAATAATAAATTTAGATGGGCACCCTTCGAACTTGTATCATTTTTTCGCTAGTGTGGTTATTTAATGGGAAAATAACCCTCGATGACTATTTAGGAAAAATAATTACTCGAAATAGTCCACGTTTGTAAAATTATTCCAAATGGCCTAATTTGTACCCCTCACTTCAAAAGACTGTTGTATGTTAGTACCTTCACTATAATTGAAAAAATATTGTATATTGTTGTATACAATTGAATTTTATTGGATATAAACACCTCTTATACATTATTACACACTCTATGCATTATTATACACTCTTATACAAGGTTGATATATTATCTACTCCAGATGTATAAAATTATATATTGTTGTATAATATTGTATATTGTGAAAAAATGACTACGTGGGGTGTAATTTAAAAATATGACTATGCAAATATAATTTTGTATGCTAAATTGTAGATTATTGAAATTTCCTCTATTTTAATGGGATTCGACGTTGCATCAGAAACTTTATTGACAGAGATATCTTGTTTGAGTATTCGGGTATACTAAATTTTAGTGATTATTTCCCATGTTTGAATTTATGAAAGACAAATTTATCGTCCTTTATTGTCATTCAAAGGCAATTAGGACTATAATTCTTTGCTTTTCATTATTTTTTTTGCTAAAGAAGAGAATTACTCAGATTTAACACTTGATCAAAGTAAACAATATAATGGCTTAGTCTCGAGAAAAAGAAATTAGGTGTACAGGCTAAGAGCCCGTTTGGATTGGCTTACAGCTTAAAGCTGTTTGCAGCTTATAAGCTGAAAAAAATAAGTTGGGGTAGTCCAACTTATTTTTTTTGGCTTATAAGCTGTTTTCAGCTTATAAGGTGCTTTAGATAAACTAAGTCAAATGGGTCCAATTATTTTTTTGAGCTTATTTTAAGCATAAAATGACTTTAAGCTGGCCAGCCAAACACTCAAAAAAGCTGAAAACAGCTTATAAGCCAACTTATAAGCCAATCCAAACGGGCTCTAAAATGTTTTCTCTCCCATCAATCCATACACTTTGAAGTAGTGGTGATAAAGTTGATGGAGTTTTCCCCCTTCTAATTCTCTAAATGATTTTGCATTCAGGGTGAATTGATTAAATGACCCTCTACACAATATATCAGATCGCCTATATGTTATGTCAGAATCGTCCATGTATACAGAGAGTCATATGAGGCTCATATACCTCTATTCATTTTTGTAAAGATCCCTTTTAACTAATTTATTCGCTTACTATTACTTCACTATGGACATCATATATTTACACGAGAGAGAATTAGAAGGGGAAAAAAAAAAAAAGCGAGAACATGTCAAATTGAGATTTCTTGTTTTGACTGAGATTTCTTGTTTTGACTGAGAATTTTTCCTAGTAAAAGTATTACAAATTAAACAAAGCTTTAATTAGCTTTCCCAAGAACACAGCAAGAAACACCACATAAGCAACTATCATGTGAGAAACACTCTCCAAAAAGAGTGTGTTCATAAGTCTTTGCACAGTTGACCATGCATTCTCCTATTTGGCAATTCTCCATTTTTATTCCCACATAGCATACCATTTCAGTGCATTTCCTTTCCAAATTCCTCCCTTTTCAAAAAAAAAAAAAAAAAAAAAAAAGAAATTGAAATTCAACTAATTGAAAGGAAACAAGAAATAAGAAAAAATGTTGAATCTTGTTCTTTTCTTGCTCCGGATTTGCATCTTTGGCCAAGAGGCAATTAGAACTCGTTGATTCCAACTTTTTTGAAATTGAGGTACAATTGTTTGTAGAAAGTTATGCTTCATAAGAATCATCCCACAACTTCTAAGTAAATAAAGAAAAATTATACTTTATCCAAGCTAAGTAAATAAAGAAAAATTATACTTTATCCAAGCTAAGTAGGAAAATCTCAGAATTATTTTAGATTTGTAATCTAATGATTATAGTTCAAGTTTTCAATTACCTACACTACTTAATAATTAGAGTTAATGATAAAAACACAACTAAACTATCATCTTTTCGCGAGTTTCATACCTCGACTATCCATTATTCCATTTACCTACCTAAATTATCACTCCCTTTATATTAAAACACACCCCGATGCCGAGTTGGGCTCCAGACACCTGCTGTCTATTGATTTCAAATATTTGGCCAACTTAGCATCGAGGTGTTAGTTTAAGACAAAGGGAGTAATAATTTAGGTAGTAAAGAGAACAATAGATAGTTAAGATATGAAATTCGGAAAAAAAAAAAAGTGATAGTTTAGGCATATTTTTTACCATTCACTCCAATTATTAAGAATGCAGTTTGTATCTACTTAAGTGATTTTGGGATCAATGGTACATACCAGAGGATGCAGAACTGCAGAGAAGAAAGCATAGAAGAGCAAGGATGGGAATCAACTTCATTGTTTGTTGAGCTTGGATTGGATAAAATGATAAAGAATTTTGTTAGAATTTGGACGACCCTTATTGGTTTTTATATTGTGCATTTTAGACACTTAGAACCACTTTGAAAATTGCAAAAAGTTAGAGTACTTTCTCCTTCTCATATTATTTGTCCACTTTCTTTTTTACAGGCCTTTTGAAAAATTATAAATAAAAGATTATTGTTACTACATTATCCTTATCTCTCTTCAATAAGTTGCACTCTAATAAATATTGATTAATTTAAAAAATAATTAATGTTAAAGACAAATTAGGAAACATTTAATAAATTATATCTTAATTTTATAAATTGACAAGTATTTTAGGAAGACTATTTTTAATCATGTGGACAAATAATATGGGACAGAGGGAGTACTACAAATTTTGTTAGAAATATTTTTTAAAAAAATGCATTAGGACCATACAATTTAACTTAATTAAATCTGTATGAATATGGAGATACTTACATAATAAAGAAAAGGGAAAAGGGCCAAAAATACCCTTGAAAGGTTGACCTATCCGAAATAGGTCAAAATTACCCTTCGTCGTGTTTTTGGCTTAAAAATATCTTTGCCGTTATGTTTTTTACTCAAAAATGCCATCTAACTAGCCAAATAGCTATAAAAAAATAAAAATACATACCAAATTGTAGCCAAATAAAAGTTAGTACAATCCCTTGCCGAACGGAACCCCCATTTTAAGCCTAAATTCCGCAATAACAACTTAATGATCTGGTCTTAAGTTCCGTAAAAAACTTTGAAGTTAATTAATGCTTCACTAGCTGATTTAGAGGGAAAATGATCCCACGCCACCGTTAGACCACATTAATGTTCATATCCTATTGCGAAATCTCTTTTTTTTTTTTTTTTTTTTTTTTGGTTTTTCCCCCTTTTTTTTTTTTTTTTTTTTTGGTATATGGATACTTTATGCATAATGATATATATGGTTAAAGAATTATGTACCATATATATTCAAATAATATAATATGGCACACCAGTAGTTATTTAATACTTCATAATATACTTGTTCAAATTATTATATACTCCTATTATGTATATATTAGTTAAACAAGTAGTATGCTACTCCCTCCGCTCCAAAATAATTGAGGATTTAGTCTCTAAAGGTTGGTCCAAAATAATTAATTGTAGTCTATCAAGAAGATACTTTATTTTATTTTTCAAATTGACCCTTGACACATTCTTAATTAGATAAACAAATTTAATGCTTGTTATAGTTTCAAAATCCCTCTTAATTAAGGGCATTTTAGTGAATACATCTCTTAATTTTTAGGTGTAAGTGAATTTCTTAATTCATGTGCCAAAATCTGAAACCCCAATTATTTTATACCGGAGAGAATATATATGTATATGTTATTTATACAACATTAGTATACTAATTATGCTATATATGTTATTTATACACTATTTTTCAGTAGAACTTGGAAGCATTTAAATGATTAGAGCAAATGGGATTTGGGTGTTATTTCAACGGGCTAAAATTATCAAGTGATTCGGGTTGGGTCAATGGAGGGAATAGGTAATTTTAAGTGAAATTGGATATTTTAGCTTGATTTGGAGTTTTTCATTCAAATAGGGGTACATGTGTGAAGTTTGAAGACGATAGAAGTATAATTAGTAGAAATGTGAAATGGAGGGTAAAGTTAGCTAATATAATTGGCCTTTTCCCCTATTTTATGACAAAAATAAATATAGTAACCAAACAAGGTACATAAAATAACGCTAGAATATAAATGTCGTAAGCAAATGATATCTGCGTGAATTAGTAACGACATGATTAGGTTATTTAAAGATAAAAATAATAATTCATCTACTGGGACAGCGCACAGACATTCTTATTAAGCTATTTAGTTATTTGGTATAAAAATTCCTATTAGAGATTAACAAAATCGGGGGCTACTCAACGGAATTGGTGCATAAAGCGAATCTTAAGCAAAGGCCTTAAATTTAATAAATAAATTTATTTATGTTTATTTGATTTCTTTTCTTTTTGTTTATGATGGTGTACGAACTATCTTGACCATATTCGACCATCTGCTAGTTCTTATCATTGAAGATATCTAGTAACTTTATTTAGCAAGCTTTCGGCAATATTTTGTGAGAAGCATCACCATTTAGATAATATTTTTATAAGTTCTTTTCATCTAATAGTCTTACTACTAAGTAGATGTTGAAATAATTTCATACATTTGAAATAGTTGACGTCTATTTTGAATTGAAAAAAATTATATGATCCACTCCTTATATAAGAAATAATCAACTATAAAAATATTACCAAAGACTTTGTTTTTAAATATCAATATCGTCATCGAATTATTCTTTATACATATCGCTTGTTTATTATGAAATTTAAGTATTTATCTACATACCATCTATTTCTTTAAATAGTCTCTTATTATATTCCCAAAAACAAGCCTGAATCTAGTATCTTTCTAATAATAACAGTAATTATATACGATATAGTACTAAATAACTATAAAAATTAGGGGCCCTTAATTTGAGGTTGGGGTGGACCGCTTTGATGAGCCGGCCTTGAATAAAATTGAGTAACGATTCATTTATCGGAACAACAAAAACGTCATTAACTAATATATTCATTACATAAAATGCAAGGACTCTTAGTAGTTGAATTGGTTGATTACTTGAACTGAATTTTCACCTTTGAAAGTTCAATTCCCACCCTTGTAATCCTCTCTCCTATTACCCTTCCCCATTTTTTTTTTTTACATAAAACGCATACTCAATTATCACTAATAGAGAATTAATTTTTATTTTTATTAGTACAATCAAACCTCTCTATAACAACATCGTTGGGTCCGATTTTTTTAGCTATTATAGAGAATGACTGTTATACATCTATAACAACATTGACATTTAAATAATATTTCACTATTATAGGCAAAAAAGATGAATATAATCTAATTTTTCATTTTTAATTGTCAAATTCTAAGTTTAATCATACTTTGTATAACGAAATCAAATTTTTTATTAATGAAAATATATATTCATACCACATTCTTTGTCATAAATAGTGTATTAAAGGATTAACTATTTGGTCAAAATATCTACACTTACTATTGGTAATCATATATATTCTATTTTTATGAAAATTAGTTAATTATTATATTACCAAAAAAGAAGAGAGTTGTTATATGAGAGGTAAGTTTTGAAAGAGCTTACTATTATAAAGTTGGTTGTTCTTGTTATGAGTAAAATGCTGTTATAGAGAAGTAAGATATAACATTAAAAATCAATTCCGAAAGAATTTGGCTGTTATAGAGAGATCTGAATGTTGTTAGTACATTATTAATAACCAACATAATAATTATTTTATTTTTAATCTCAGCATAAACAACTCCTTTTTATATTTATAAATCTTGCATATTCACTATTTTAATCAAAAGATCCTTAAATCCTCACAGTAAATTGTGTATTCCAATTAGTGAGGCTAGAAAAGACACAGAAAATAACGTTTATTCTTTAGGCGACTTTGGTCCATTTGTTTTCATCAGATTGATGCAAACTGGAAACAATGGCGGCTCGTTTATTCAAACCGAACAACCATGGCACCTTAGGGCAACTTTTCTTCATCTACAACTCCAAATTCCTTTTTCAATATTCAACTAAAACTACCCCTGACCCGACCCGTTTCTTGGTCAACTATCTGGTCAAGTCTCTTGGATTTTCAAGAAAAGAAGCCATTTCAACAAACACTAAGGTATTTCGTTCAAAATCCACTGGAAATCCTCAAGTTGTGTTAAATTTCTTTGAACAAAATGGTTTAGACAAAACCCATATTGGAAAAATTGTTTCTTTAGTACCCAAGTTGCTTTTATGTGATGTTGACAAAACCTTAAAGCCCAAACTTGACATTCTTAAAGATCTTGGTTTATCTGGAACTGACTTAGTTAAGGTTGTTACAGGAAGTGTTTCTATTTTGGGAAGTCCTGAAATTTCTGATATGAGATTTTCTGTAAGTTATCTTAGAGAAGTATTGGGTAGTGATGAGTATGTAGTGAAAGCTATCAAGAAAAAACCATGTTTGTTGTTTGTTAAATCATGTGAAAGATTGAGGATCAATATGTTGTTTTTTAAGAGTCTTGGGTTTTCAGATGAGAATATCAAGAAGTTTTTAGTTCAGAATCCATATACTCTTTTGGCAAGTCCTGAGAGTGTTGAGGAAAAAGTGGAGAGACTTCGAAGTGAATTTAATATTTCTCGAGGGTCGGGAATGTTTATACATGGTGTTGATGTGTTTATTTCGATGAAAGAATCGACTATAGACACGAAACTTGGTGTCTTTAGGGATTATGGATGGTCTAAATGGGATATAACTAAATTGGTTCAGCTTTTGCCTTATTGTTTAAGGCTATCACAGAAGAGATTGCGAGCTTCGCTAAACTTTTATATGGAGGAACTTGGTTTGGAACCTGCTTACTTGGCTTCTCACCCGACACTGCTTATGTTCAGTATGAAAAAGAGGGTTTTGCCTCGGTTGGAACTCATGAAAAGTTTAGTCGAGAAGAAACTATATGATGAAGATTACAATCTGTATACTGTTCTGTTGCCATCAGAACAAAAGTTTCACCAGGTTTATGTGCTTCCTTATAAGGATAAGGTGCCTGATGTGTGCGAATTGTACAACAAAATTCAACAGCATGGAAAAGCCAAAAAGTAATATGCTGATCGGCAGAGGTTTGGTACTCCATTTCATTTTGCCTATCTAGTCCTTTTACAAGTAATATGCTGATCGTGATTGTTTGGGATGCCTATTTAGTTTTATCAGCCTATAGGCTATATATCTATCAATGTGCCTCAATTCCAATCTAGTTGGGCTTAGCTATATAATATTCATTCCATCTATTCAGGCCCATTTCATTATTCAACCCCTAGGTTACACACAGAGGATAAAATTTCAACAGTCTTGCACTTAACATAGAGCTTGATGGAGAATGTTCAGACGAATTCATTTTGAGTCCTTGTCAACGTAATGCTTCCTGGAAAATAATCGTCTGAAATATTGTTTCTCTCATTTTTCTGTCAGTTTGGCAACGATAAACTCTCCTCGCTGAGTTTAGTAAGATACCATTTATTGTTTTGTTTTCTGCCTTACCCTATCCCTCAAAAAAGGTGAAAAAAAGAAACTTCATTTCTTTGTGCCCTCTAGGTAACAACATAGTAGGCATCTATCAAGCTTTTAGTTGCCTGAAAAGAAAGGGGGGAGAAGAATCAGTTTCGGCTTTATACAGATCAAAGCAATAAGTTTGTGATTTCTCTGCTGTCCAACGAGTCTTTCTTTGATATCTCTTGGGTTTCACATTCAAAAAATTGTCTATAACTAGTTAAACCTGTATGGTGCCACTAATTTAACAAGTTGCATATTTTTGGTTAATAGAGTATGGGTAGAGATATTATTTTCTAACTATGAGCTCAATGTACTGCTAGCTGCAACGTTGCTTCTACTTTGAAAGTTTTCGGTTCAATCATTCCCCCTCCCTCCCCACCCCCACCCCCAATTTATTCATCTGATTTGCTTCTAAATATGAGCTCGATGTCACTTATTAGAAGTCAGAAGCTTGGAATCTTCCATCCGTTGCACAGTGAATTTTTGCTGTGATTGTCACCAGTGACTCAGGGCTGTTTTGTGAATTATCCATGCTTTGTTATGTGACTAATTTCTCTTTCTTCAGTGTATGTTTCTTGTAAGCGCCACTGATTCTAGCATCTCGTATTAACGACTAAGTTCCATCACAAAAAAGAAAATTACTTTGAAACAAAAGAATTTTAATGTTTGATTTACTCTTCCATACAAAGTGTCTTTAAAATTTTGTTAAGTATGAAGACCTTGTGTTGAAAGTTTCTTGTGGCTTTTCATTTGAACATAAACGGACTCTTGGAAATAAAATGTCTTATCACTTTTAGATGCTGGAGATCTTCTCTACTTTCCTAAGGTCCCACACTGAACTAATATTTAAACAAGAATCTAATTACCCTTTCTTTATTTGGGCAAGGAGTCACACAGAAGATGAATATTTTTATCAACTTTCAACACCCCCCCACACACACAACACACAAAACCCAACCTAAGCCCCTCTCTTTTCCTACATTTTTATGGATATTTTGGAGGGAAGGTGACATAGTTTCTTAATTGTATTGTGTTAATATTATACCTTTAATATGCATACAATACTGGACTAACTGTTTTTTTTTCACTCTTCTCTGTTTGGTCTACCGGAAAAAACCTCTCTACCTCCCAAGGTAGGGGTAAGGTCTGCGTACACTCTACCCTTCCCAGACCCACTTTGTGGGATTTCACTGGGTATGTTGTTGTAGTACTCTTCTCTGTTCATTATTTTTATTTTTTTATCAAGTAAATGTATTTCATCATGTTGTAGATAAAACACAGAGATATTGAGACTAACAACTAAATGACAAACATTGTAACCTAGATATATCTAAACCTAACGGGCGATATTAAATCTTATACAATTCAGGATGGAGAATATCAAGATTGGGTTTTCACTTTGCCACCAGAGTATGCCATATCCTTCAAGGATTGGTGGATAAGATGTGCTTTTTTGAAGTATTAGGTGATTTTTCCCTGTTTATCTAACCTCTGGAAGGAGGAGTTGTCCGGTGCATATAATGGTTTGTGGTAAAATATAGCAGGTACCTGTTGAATCAGTCGAGGTGTATTTAAATCACTAATTAGATACGGATAAGTTCAATTCTGACATCACTACTTAAAACACGGGTCTCTTGCTCCTTGCTGACGGAGCGGGTTCAGACACCGCCATTATTAGTAGTATTATTTTTGGGAAAAAGACGCAATCTTGTAATTTCATGGTCTATGTGGAAAATGTTAGTAAAGCTCACTTTAGGAACAACACCATATTGACAAATAGATTTGCTGATTTTGTTTGGATTGTTAGGAAGGGTCTGATTCCAAGAGTGTTTTCTTCGTGAATGGTTCCCCGAGCACTATGCCTATTACTAGTGCTTATTCTTTTGATTTCCTGTGCAGTATTTTGGCTCAATAGCAACTTTCCATATTGTGCTGGATGAGACACGGGAGAATGGCAAGGTGGCAGTGGCCTGGGTCAAAATGGAGGGTGGCACCGGAAACAGCTTTGCAGGATGAATATTTGCCGCGTGTTGGAAGCACTTGATCTGCAATTGGAAGTCCCCAAGCATGCATTCATACAGATTGTAGGTAGACAAACACGCTGCATTCTGTCAAAGAAACTGAAGCAGAGCCAGAGCCAGTGATGCATGATTTTATTCTTTACTTAATCAAGCTTATAAACTTTAGTGTCAATAGCTCTCAAGCTGGCAATTTTGTTTCTGAATCTGGAGCAATATTTAGCCTCGTAGTTAACTACGGGCTTTTGATTTTTTCTCAAATTCCAGTTAGGTAGCAGAAGCCTGCAAAAGAGGGGGGGAGTGTCACGACTTTCAAACGACGATACCAGAGGCATATTGTCACATTGGGCTGTTAGTTTTTTCATTAACATAGGAAAGATAGTTAATCATTTCTTTGCTCAGGATGCCAGTTGAAAATTACTCATGTCATTCGAAACTGAAAGCTTCCTTTTTCCGAGATTTCGTATTCAAAGATCAAGCGCAGCTTGTCCTTTTTTTATGTTGTTTTTCTATCTTCTGATTAAGTAAGTGAATTTTGTGAAGAGAAAATGGTTACGGTGGTTAGCGGTGAAAGTGGATGAAGTAGCTTAGAAACGACATTTTTGCAGGAAATTTTCAATGTATAGCAGCATGTAAATGATATTAAAATTTTGTTATAGGTCTTAATCAGTGAAATATATTAAGATTATCAAGTAGTTGTAGATTTAAAATTAAACACACATATAATTAAAGATTTAAATAATTTTTATTCAAACCTAAAAAATAAACATATTTAATAATTAAGATTCATATCTTCATCAAGTGGAAAAAAAAATAGGCCTAACTATAAGACTTTGAACAAGGTTTGACAACAAGAAAACTACCAACTAGCGTTAAGTGGTGTTTTCTTTGTTGGGCAAACTTAAACAATTATTTTCACTAAGGTTAATTTTTTTATTTAGAAACATTTTAAACTTAGCATCAGCAATAATATGAAATTTGTAGCTCCATTTAAATATAAAATTACTCATTTATAAGAAGAGAGAAAAATGTGCAATTCTTTTATTAATTTCTCGAAACTACACAAATTGTGCCGGAGTGAGTAGTTTATATAGTAGTGGGAATCAAAAGTTTTGTAATCCTCACATTGAGCTTTAATCCAACGAAGCTTTTAAATGTGGCTCTTGTGTCTTTTTCCTTATTGCATATTCTTACTTTTACAATTTTTTTTAAGACATTTCACTTGGGCCTTTGTAATTGGTTACTGTAATAGTAACTTTTTATAAATTTATTTTTGTGTTTTTTTTTTTCTTATTGCATATTCTTACTTTTACAATTATTCTTTTCTTTTTTATAACATTTCACTTGGGCCTTTGTCATTTTTTAATGTTATAGTAACTTTTTATGAATTTATTTTTTTGTCCTTATTAACTTATTTTTACTCCTTTATCTCAAAATAACCCTACTTGTGGGATTTTTGTTGTTGTGTTAGATGATTCTAGAGATGAAAACATGAGTTTTGTTAATACTTGTGAAAATAAAATACATTATTAAAATCTTAAATGAGTTCAAGATAAGCGCAAAATGAGTTTTGAAGCAGGGTGGAGCTAGAGTGTCAACAACTGTTTCGATCGAACCAATAGCTTTGGTCCACAAACTTTGTATTTAAACGATGAGTTATTAATTTAGTACTGAATAACTTAAAAAATAAGAATTCAGAACCCATAAATTTCATTTGTTGGCTCTACATCTGAATTGAAGTAAATAATTTCGTTAACATTGAAAGTTAAAATGGTTAAGAGTAAGTCTGGGCCTCATGAAACTAGTATATATAAAATAAACGGAAAATGTTCAAATATGCCATTGAACTATCGGAAATGACTCACTTATGCCATTCGTCAATAGTTTGGCTCATTTATGCCATCACCTCAATAGTTTGGCTCATTTATGCCATCGCCGTTACCAAAATGGCTCATCCATGCCCTTTTTCATCGGGTTTTAGTTTAATTTAGGATTTAATTTGTGCTAGCTTAATCAAATGATGTGGACCTCTAATTGGAGGCCACATGTCATATCTGGTATTGTAAAATCGGTGTTAATGAAAAATGACATCAATGAGCTATTTTGGTAATGACGATGACATAAATGAGTCAAACTATTGAGGTGATGGCATAAATGAACCAAACTATTGACGAGTGGTATAAATGAGCCATTTCGGATAGTTCGATGACAATATTGAGCCTTTTCCGTTTTAGCTATAAAATTAGGGCACGTGAACACATTATCTTTCTGTAAAATTAAATATTTTTTGTATATATTTTTTAAAATTAGTAAAATACTAAGTAGTATTTATTTTTTCCTTCTTCTTTTATTAGCGATAAATTCATATATTTGAAATGCTAGATTGGTCTGCAAATGCGGACACGTGACACCACTGGATGGGTAAAAAAAAAAAAAAGGGGAATCTAGGAAGTGGGAAATTGGAGTAGAAATGAGAGCATAAACCCTTAATAAGAGCAATAACCCAATTTTGGCTTTCAAATCAACAAGGATGCTAGTCAAAGCTCGAGCTTTATCATCTGCTTTAATATTCAAATTTAATGGTAATGGCTTTCTCTTTCAATACTCAACAACTGCCCCAACAAACCATTTCATAGTGAAGTACCTCATCAACTCTCTTGGATTCTCCAAAGAAGAAGCTATTTCTTCAACTGCTAAGGTAAGTTACCATATAAATACCGACAAGAATCTAGATTTATTCATCAATTTCTTGAAACAAACAGGTTTTAGCAACACCCAAATCAAAATCTTGGTTTCCAAGTCTCCAGATTTGCTATTCTATGATGTTGAGAGAATCCTTAAACCCAAATTACACTGTCTTAAAGAACTTGGGTTATCTGGTTCTGATATTGTCAAAATCATTTTAAGAGACTGGACATTTTTTAGTAGAGGATTAGATACTCATATAAGACCTGTTATAAATTGTCTCAGAATTTTATTGGGTAGTGATGAAAATGTGGTTAAGGTTATAAAGAAAACTTCTTGGTTGATTAGTTACAATGGTGGTACAACTATACAAGATTGTCTGAATTTATTGCAATCAGTTGGCTGCTCAAATGATAAGATCAAAAAATTTGTGCTAACACGGCCCGGAATTCTTAAACTTGGTGCCAAGAAGCTTGAGGAAACGCTGCATAGGGTGGAAAAAGAATTTGGCGTTTCTCCTGACTCGGCGATGTTTCTCCACATTGTTAGTGTGCTTGCTAGCCACAGTAGATCGAATGTGGACAAGAAAGTTGAAATCTTTAAGAGTTTTGGGTGGTCTGATTCGGATATCCTCACCATGTTGCAAAAGCTACCTTACTGTGTAGGCCTATCAGATGCAAAAGTTCGAACTGCATTGACATTTTTGATGAACGAACTCGGGCACGAATCTGCTTACATCGCTTCTCGCCCTTCGCTTTTAATGTGCAGTTTGGAAAAGAGGGTAAGGCCCAGGTATGAAATCTGGAAACTTGTCAATGAAAAGCAACTGACAAAGTGTAAGTGGGGTTTTTACACGGTCGTGTCATGTCCTGAATCAAGGTTTTTGGAGAAGTATGTGCTGCCTTTAAAAGCTGAACTGCCTGACTTGTATGATTTGTACATCAAGAACATTGGAAAATAGATACCATTTAACTTTGTTTATTCTTTTGATGGACACGCACATCTATCTTAGTTTTCAGCAAGGCAAAGTGAATTTTATCTAATCAGATTACCTTTTCTCATTGAGACATCATATCAACATTATTGTTTGCTGATTATCCACTATTTGGTGCAGTCGTAAGTTGAAAGAAAAAGGTTATCTTTTTAAGTTTAGATAGTGCTTTCAGCAAATGCAAATGAGGCAGTTATTTCTCTTTTTCTGTTACGTGCCTTTTAAGATTTTCCAATGACATTGCAAAGAGCGAATTAACTCTGCTGTTTTAGTAGTTCTCTTTCTTGTTTATGTGCTACACTTGCTGCGAGTTTCTTCTGCTCGTTTGACTGTTGCGAGGATGCTATATGGAAAAATATTAACTTTTAGAGCAAGTGGTCGTTTTTTTGGATTTGCTAAGCTTGTGTATGAAGAAACTGTATAGGGTAAATTTCGAAATGGCTGGTTCAAATAGCTCTGACTTTTAAAGTAAGAGATGCATGTTTTTAAGGCAACTGTTAAAGAGGTAGAAGTGTGTGGATTTGTAACTTTACAGATGAAAGGATAAGCATATGATCCTTTGAGGCTGCTTTAAGTGAGGGTCAATGTGTTATTGAAATAAAAAGAGCTTTCTTTGCTTGGCAAATAAGAAAAAATGGAGACCAAAAAAAAAAAAAAAGCGCATAGGGCCTCTGGTTGTGTCTTAACAGGGGATGGAATAAACTTTTAATTATTCTTAGTCAAATCCTTGGCAAATTAATTTGTATCACAGTGATGCTGTTTAGCATATGCATTATATTTCTGCAATGATAGCAAATTTAGCTTGTTCTTCCTTGAATGGGAGGAACAATCTTTGAGAACAATGAGAAGTTGGTCTATGTTTATTTGCTAAATTTAGTGCTATGAACCGAGCTTGTGTACAATAGATAGAGTTTTTTTAATCTTGTCCCTGTTAATATTCCTGGTGCGACACAGTTAATTTCTTCCTTGGTTATTGATGACATTTATCCATTACTATAAAATTCTCTCGAAGTACAAAGTCCGGTGCAAATTCTCCAATAGCTTGCAGTGACATAATAACTTAAACTCATACTAAACTTACCGGGGCTCATGAGCAATACATTTAGTTCTGCTTCAATTGAATTGATCATAATGACTTTTTTTTTTTTTTTTTTTTAAATTTACACCGGTACTGCTAGCTACTTGGCGGAGTTACTGTTTACTCACCTCTTGAGTTGGTCTTAGTTGAGCTTGTGTTAGAGTGGCTTGATCCCTTTTATATTCTGTATTTCTGTGGAAGCTTCATTGGAGCCTTGAATGTTAAAAGATTCTACTGATGACTTCTTTCCAGATGTTAGTTGATGGATTTTGCTATGTGCTGAATGAATGCCATTTCAATCAACCAATGTCGTTTCCTAATTCCTGTAACTAATTTGTTTTCAAAGTTGATGTTTGTCTATTTGTTTTGCTTAAATATCGATGATCAAGCTGCAGAAAAGATGCTTGTCATGTCCTAAGCTTCAAGCTGCTACCCTATTCTTATTATGTCTATTGACTAATTTTAGAGTTGATATTCTCATTTTTTGCCTTAACTTTCATTTCTTTGCCAACCCCGTACCCTGTTTCTCCTAGACGAAAATCTTCCACGTTCATCTCCCTCTTTCCTGTTTGGATTTTGGTGCTTTGTTATCTATACCTCCATGCGTGAGCTTGCTCACATTGTCAGTCCCAAGCCCGGATAAAGGAGCAGAGTAGTGGTGGGCATAAAACTAGTCAATCTTTGATAAATTCTCACAATACAAATCCCCAATTTGTTTTGGACTGAGGTGTCATCGTTATTGTTGCTGTTGTGAAAGATGTGCATTTGTTTTGAGGAAAAGAAAAGCATATTACAGCCATTTGCAGCAGGGGCATCTATTTCAAAGGTTCAAAGTTGAAACAGTATTTAGATATGAATTAGCTTTTCCCATTTCAATTTGAATGCTCTTATATAAACTAAAATATAAAATGTTCGAATCGTTTAGGTTATTAGTTCAATTGACTATGCTATTGTAGAGTCGCATAATTCAAAGTTTATCTCTTGAGGTTAATTTGTGTGAGTAAGTCTTAATTAGATTCCTATAACTGGACCATTATGTCTCTTCAAAGATTCTCATCTGCTTTGGTTGAAGTTGAATAGGAGCTCGTGAATCAATTCTTAATTCGGAACTCAAATATGTCATCGAATTATTGAAAATGACTCATTTATGTCATTCATCAATAGTTTTGGCTCATTTATGCCTTTGAACTATCGAAAATGATTCATTTATGCCACTCATCAATAGTTTTGGCTCATTTATGCCATTTTGTTACCAAAATGACTCACGCATGCCATTTTTCATTAACGCCGGTTTTATAATACTAGATATGACACGTGGCCTCCAATTAGAAGTCTACGTCGTTTAGTTAAACGAGTCCAATTTTAAATGCCAAATTAACAAAAAAATCCAACTCATACGCTCTACCCACCCACAATCATAATCTAGTTGGAGATCACGTGTCATATATGGTATTGTAAAATCGGCGTTAATGAAATATGGCATGGATGAGTCATTTTGGTAACAAGCGATGGCATAAATGAGTCAAACTGTTGATGAGTGACATAAATGAGCCATTTTCGATAGTTTGGTGGCATAAATGAGTCATTTCCGATAGTTCGATGACATATTTGAGTCTTTTCCGTAAATAATTTGCATTTAGATATGGGAAATTCAATTCACATTTGGCCAGATCTCCTAATTCTTCCTATACAATCTGTTCAATTTCCCTTGAAATGTTATTTCTCCAATTCAAAATATTGACACCATTGTAGGTTGAGTAAGTTTTTTTAAGAGTGAAATAGGTTGAACTCTAGTAAACTATAACCATTTTTCGAACTTTATACCTAAATTATTGGGTGATCTTGTTATCCTTGGATTATAACTCCTCTTAGATTTAAACCTACCAGTTGAATATGTGGTAAAATGTTTGGGATAATTCGCTGAAAGACGTGTGGGAGATGAAAAAAGTCGTAAAAATGAGTTCACTTGGCACAATTAATTCATGGTAATTCGGGGGTTTGGTGAACATCCAATAATTTATGTAAGAACCTAGCAAAATGGTGTTTTTTTTTTTTTTTTTTAAACTTACACTTCTTTTGTTTATAGGTGATATTCACATAATATATCATATACCTCTCTGGGAGGTATTTGAATTTTTTTTTTTTTTTTTTTGCGTTCAAATTTATGCTTTTATTACTGATTTTTCATCAATCAAGATACATTCTTTATGAAAATAATTGGCACCCCAATACTAATATATTATTGCTCCACTACTTCTTGCTCCTCTGCTCTATCTCTTGGCTCTTTCTTTCTTGATATCACCAAAAGCCCAAGCAACTAAACTACACAAAATCTTTTTTCTTTGATTCTGTTTGCCTCCTTGCTCCTTTCTTCGCATCCTTCCCTTATGTCTGTCCTTCATCTTCCTCTTGCCTTCTGAATCCTGAAGTTTGCCATTTGAGCCTTATCCATTCTCAATGCTCCTCTTGCTTGTCTTGGAATTTCTTGCATTGAAGAATATAGATCAGCAATCAAACTATACTGTGCATTGCTTCCAAATTTAGCTAAAGAATCAGCTGCTGTGTTTGCTTCCCTAAAACAGTGTTGGATTTTGATGTTTCTCTTATCGATGATCCTCTTCATAGCTAACACTTCTTTTGAAAGTTCCCAAGGGATATTATATGTGCCATCTAGCCACTTCACCACCAGCATTGAATCGACTTCTATGATGCTGTTGTTGATATCATTATGATCAATCCAGCTGATTCCAAAATTTGCAGCCTGGATTTCTGCACTGTTGTTGGAACAAAATTGTACAGATTTAGAGAAAGCCATGATGATATTTCCTCTAGAGTCTCTGGCAATTCCTCCTATTCCTGCTTTGTTGCTATGTGTCATGCTACTTCCATCAGTGTTAATCTTGATGACATTTTCTGTAGGTTTGCTCCAAATAATAGGCATGCTTGTTAAAACAGCTCTATGTGCTTCCATAGTATCACACAATCTGTCCCAACTATGACACAAGTCAACTTTGTACCCTTTCTTTTTAATGATACACATTACATGCTGAGCCACTTCATACTTGATTTTGGCCACAGAGTACTTCTTGTTTCCATATTTCCAAGAACTCCAAGCTTTCCATAATTCCCAACAAATAAAGATAGGAATGCATTGGTATGCCACTCTTAGCATAGAGTTCTTTGTATTGAAATTCCACCATGTTATAAATTTGGCATGGATGCTCTGATTTTGCGTAATGATTCCCAATGAATCACCAAAGAATTTTCAGATTTTTTTTTGCTATTTCCCCTTCAATAAAGACATGGTTGATGGTTTCCTCCTTAGTTTGAGTACAACAGATGCACCTAGGATCAGCATTTCTTGAGAAGTTCTTGATTCTATCATACATAGGCATCTTGTTCTTGATAATTCTCCAACTGATAAATGCCATTTTGAATGGGATTCCCTTATTCCATATGCACTTCCATATAGGAGCTTCAGGTAGTCTCTTCCTTAGAACTTGAAATGCACTGGCACAGGTGAAATTTCCAGAAGAATTAACAGTCCAAATGGCTTGGTCCTTCTTGTTTCTCTGCCCAATTTCTACCCTCTGAATGATGTAGCAAACTTCAGGTGGCAGCAACTTTGATATGTAGTCCATATCCCAATTGTTATCCCAATTGTTTCCTTCTAGACAGTCTGACACCATGAGAGTACCTGGGTTATTTTCAGATTGGTGATGCATAGCTAGAGGACCAATGCCTGTCCAATTATCCCACCAAAAGGATATTTTAGCTTCATTTATCCTCCATAATATATGAGGTTCTATATCAGCTTTGCTTCTTAATAATTCCTTCCAGACAAAAGATTGACAACCTTGAATTTTCCTGGCCACTACATGACTTCTTTGACAATACTTGGCCATCATAAACTGAGACCATAGATTATCTTCAGCTCTTATTCTCCACCATCTTTTGGCAGCAAACACTTTACATATGTCCTCAATGCTTTTGAAACCTGTACCCCCCTCATGTTGAGGGTAGCACATATTTGCCCAAGAACTCCAATGGTACCTCTTTTTGTTATCAGTCTGCCCCCAGAAGAAATCTGCAAAGTATCTTTCCATTTGTTTTATGATGGCCTTAGGAGGGGACATTGCTGCAAGAATATGCAGGGTTTGAGACTGAAGTACATGTTTAATGATGATTGCTCTGCCCCCAGAGGATAGCAAGTTGCCTTGCCATCCTTGAGCTTTGTTCATGACACTCTTTGCAATATCAGCAAAATAAGACAGTCTTTTCCTTCCAGGAAATATTGGACAGCCTAGATACTTCATAGGAAAGAATTGGTGCTTGTAGCCAGTAATTCTACTAATCATCCTTCTCCTATTTTCAGAAGAGTTAGTAGCAGTCAAAAAGAAACTTTTCTCAATGTTGATCTCTTGTCCAGACTCCTTTTCATATTGTTTCAACACCTTGATGATCATTTTAATAGTTCTCTTGTTTCCTGAGGAGAATATAACAATATCATCTGCATAACATAAATGATTGATTAGAGGACCCTTTTGCTGCATAGTGTAACCAATATATCTCTCATTGTTGTGCAGTTGGTTCATAGCCTTAGACAATGTTTCAGCAGCCAAAACAAATAAGCCTGGTGATAGAGGATCACCCTGCTTAAGACCTCTGGTAGAATGAAAGAAGCCATGCCTCATGCCATTGATCATAACTGAGTACCAAACATTAGCTATGAGCCTATGTATGAGATCAATAAATATCTCAGAGAAACCCATTTGCCTGATAACAGCTTTGAGAAATAACCAAGACACCTTGTCATATGCCTTGGCCATGTCCAACTTCATTACCATGTTCCCATATTTGTTGTTCTTTTTGATGTCCTGTACCAACTCTTGTGTGAGTAAAACATTCTCAGTAATCAACCTGCCTTTGATGAAGCCAGTTTGATTTTGAGAGATCATTCTAGGCAAGATGTTAGTAAGTCTGTTGGAGATGATCTTGGAGAGGATCTTGTTTGAGAAGTTGCTCAAACTGATTGGTCTCGTATGAGAGAAGTTGTTTGGATATTCCACCTTTGGAAGCAATATTAAACAAGTGTGAGTATAAAACTTGGTGAGCTTGGCCCCTCTGAAGAAGTCTATAACCATGTTGTATACATCATATTTGATGATCTCCCAAGTAGTTTGGTAGAATTTTCCACAGTACCCATCAGGCCCAGGAGCACTATCAGGGTCTAGGGACATAATAGCCTGATAAGTTTCCTCCATACTAGGGATTTTAGTAAGGATCTCATTATCTTCAGCTGTAACATTCTTCTCAATGTTCTCCACTATTCTGAATTCAGATTGCTGCTCAGGCTGAGAAAACAATTTGCTAAAATGTCTAGTGGCAGTATCAGTAATTTTATCATCCCCTTGAATCCATTGATCCTGCTCATTTTTTATCCTGTACAGTTGTGTTTTTTTCCTTTTTTGTCTAATGACACTGTGAAAGTATCTAGTGTTACTGTCTCCCTCCTCTTGCCATTTGATCCTAGCTTTTTGCCTCAGCATAGAAATCTCCTTATTAACCCAATAAATTTGCTCAGCATACTTAGAATGAAGAAGACTTCTGTTTAGATCAGTGTTGTAAGTAGTATACCGGGCTTCAGCCTTTTCCACTTGTTCTTCCAGCTCTTTCACTTTCTCAAACACATTACCAATGCTGTTTTTTGACCAGTGGCTTAGGCAGTTGCTCAGCCTTTTTAATTTTTGTTGTAGAATCCACATGGGATTACCCCTCACATCAGAATGCCAAGAATTTTTCACCATATCCATGAAATCATCTTGTTCAGTCCAGAAATTTAAGAATTTGAAATATTTAGTCCTTGGAGGTTCCTTACTGCCACATTTCATAAGAAGTACCTTGTGATCTGAACCTGTTCTTGGGAGATGCCTGATATTGACAATAGGGAATTTCTGAGACCAATGATCATTATACATGACTCTATCCAGCCTCATCAGGATCCTTCCTCTCAATCTTCTGGCATTAGTCCAAGTGAATTTATCCCCAGAATATCCAGCATCCATCATGTTGCAATCATCCATACAACCAACAAACTCCAAACTTCTGCTTAGTCTATGTTGTCTTCCCCCTTGCTTCTCCTCGGCTTCTATGATGTTATTGAAATCCCCCATTATAGACCATGCTTTGTTTATATGACTATTCAAGGTCCTCAAGTTTTCCCACAGTCTCTTCCTCTTCCTAGAGGAAGTTTTAGCATAGACTATTGTTACAACAAAACCTTCATTGTGACTACTATGCTGAATTTCCAGAGTGAGCTGTTGATTGTGATCACTGATCACCTTACATTTGAAATCATCATCCCATAAGCACCATATCTTGCCATTCTTGTTTGTGACAGCATTATTAAATCCCAGCTTTCTTTTGTATTTCTGTATTTTGTTCTTGTTGATGACAGCTTTGTGAACAAAAGGTTCTTGAAGTGCCACAAAAGTGGCCTTGTGAATCTGAGTGATTTTTTTGAGTCTATCAAAGGCTCCTCTAGAGCCTATCCCTCTTATATTCCATATGATTGTATTAATCATAGGAACTGTTCAAAGGTCATGATAGTTTATTAAGAGATTTTTAACATATTCACTCTTTTTCAATCAAGAATTTTCTTCTATTTTCAACAGTAAAAAACTATGCTTTATGCCTATCTTTAAAAATTAAATACTATATCAGTATCCAAAATCACATCAAAATTAGATGTATTTTAAATTTCGGCTTGAGTCGAAAACAATTAAAAAAAGTTCAAATTAATAGACAAACCCAGGCATTAATACTATACGGTGAACTTAACACTTCTCTACCAGTGTTTTTCTTACGTACTCTTTGCAAAATCCATAGCAATAGCCAAACAATATGCTAGTCCGATTCAAAGGCAAATTTCACTGTTTTACAGACCTCTTTTCCTTGTATAATTTCAAATCTCAATATCTCTACTCAACAACCACAACCCCCGACCCGACCCGGACCCGGACCCGGGCCCCTTTTATGGTGAAATACTTGGTTGATTCTCTAGGATTCTCCAAAGATGAAGCATTGTTAGCATCTTCCAAGGTAACTTCATGGAAATCAGTAAAGAATCCAGATTTAGTCCTCAATTTCTTGAAACAAACTGGTTTCGACAACACCCAGATTAAAAAACTTGTTTCTGTAGCCCCCAAACTGCTATTCCTTGATGTTTCCAAAACCCTAAAACCCAAATTCCAGTGCCTTATGGATCTCGGGTTATCCGGGTCGGACCTGGTGAATGTAATGGTTAAAGATGCAACAATTGTTGAAAGAGGTTTAGTCACTCATTTGAGACCTACCATTGATTGTCTTAGAAGAACTTTGGGTTGTGATGAAAATGTAGTTAAGGCTGTAAAGAGAGCTTCTTGGTTGCTTTCTTTTGGTGCTCGTCATATTATGGAGACTAATCTATTGTTGTTGAAAAACTCTGGTGTTCCTGATGTAAGAATAAAAAAACTTGTGCTTAGAAATCCCAGATGTATTACACAAAAGAATGATTGGGTTAAGGATTTGTTGCATAGGGTGGAGAAGGATTTTGGAATTCCGCTTGACTCTGCGATGTTTCCTTATGGATTTCATACGTTAGCCTCGCAAAAGAAGTCTAGGTGTGAAAAGAAAATTGGAGTTTTCAAGAGTTATGGATGGTCTGATGATGACGTTCTCACGATGTTCAGGAAGCTACCTTATTGTATTGCTTTCTCGGAGGTTAAAATTAAGAAAATATTGAATCTGTACATGAAGGAGCTTGGTTTAGAACCTGATTACTTGGCTTCTCATCCTTCAATTTTGATCTATAGTTTGGAGAAAAGGGTGTTACCTCGGATGCAAGTATTGAAATTTTTGGATGAAAAGAAGCTTGAGAGGAGAAAGTTGGCTCTTTATAGTGTGGTGAGCTTAGCAGAGTCAAAGTTCATAGAGTATTTTGTGCTGCCCTACAAGGATCAGATTCCTGATTTGTATGAACCACTCAAGAAAATTGTGGCTCCTTAACAGTTTTAGTTTACTTTTGGCACCATGGGTGCTGAAATCTTTCTCAATTTTCAGTTGTAGTATTCTGAAATAAAAATCATTTTTGTCCTGATAAAGCAAAAATATCATTGAAGTACTCTTTTTATTTCAAACTTATTTTTCTTTCTAGTGAACTAATTACCTGTTTTCAGGTGTTGGAAAAAAGTATTTCTCTCTTTATGTCTTATTGCTTTCAGTACACATTTGGATAACTCAATAGCATACCACAGATACCTGACGTCCTATATTCTCTATTAAGTAGAAAAGCAAGTCTACTGGAATTACTATTTTACCATGATTATATATGCAGGTTTTGGACTAGTGCGTAGAGTGGTGAATGATTTTGGCTATTTCTTGATTGTATCTCGGGCATGTTCTTGTATGGAGTTTATGTCTTTGCTTAGTTCAGTCAGCCGCTTTTAGAGAAGAAATTTGCAATTTTCAGGAGTTAACTAGGAAATCTCTCTCCATTTTGATAAATCTAATCTAAAGAGATCTTGATAATACTTCTTATTCTTTTGTGATCTTGATTTTTCATTTTAAGTGGGGCAAACTGGAGCGTCTGTAATGCATTGTCCTGGTTATCTTACCGAAATAAGAGGAAGCTAAACTAGGCTATATCTCCTCTCTTATAATGCTATCTTATTTTTGTTTTTCCTTGGGTTTATCTTGTTATTTACTATACTAAATATGTTATGAATATGTTTTTCTAATTGATTTGATTGCGAAAGAACTATATTGTCTCTAACAAATACAGGTTTTTCAAATGACCAAATTGAGAAGCTCATTCTCAAGGAGGAGGGGTACAATTGTGTAAAATTCAGGGCAGCTCCAAGAAAATGGTTCAGAGAGTGAAAAGGAGTCGATATTTCTTCCCAGTTGGAATAGTGGTCTATGGAATGGAACTGCTGCTTCATTTTTTCCCTTCTGATTTCTGATATGCTGTTCGATGAATTAAAAGTACCATATATACAACGGAAAAGGTCCGAAAATATGCCTGACGTATGGAAAATGACTTACAAATACCCAGAATACCCCTCAAACTAACACCTTAAACTTGACGGGTTATTTTCAATTTAAAAAAGCCACATGACTTATTATAATTGGCCACATATATTATTTAATTTAAGAAGTAAACACCCACTTTTAAACCCAATTGATTTTGTCAGACCTTAACACGATCGATCATGAGATTGTGGCCATTTCCAAAAGTGTAGAGAAACTAACAATTTAGTAAATTCCTAGTGGCACAAGTTTATGCTAAGGTGTCTCCATTTCCAATAAATTGCAATTTCTCCAGCATCTGTAAGGGTCACTGATGCTAGAATTAACAGGGGAAGTAGGCAGAAGGAACTAGCTGGTTAAGTGCCATTCTCAACTAGTTCTTTTTTCCCTGATTCTTAATGAGTTAGGTACAATGTGCTGTGTTGCACTTTATGCTTCAGAACTATTTGAATTTTTTTATACTAGATGCATGGCTCCTGTTAATTGTTGTTCTTAGTGTGTTCTTGTTCAATTTAATGGTCATTGCCCTAATTTGATATTAGTAGTTCGGAAAAGGTCCAAAAATACCCTTAAACTATTGAAAAAGGCTCATAAATACCCTCCTTCCATCTTTTGGTCTAAAAATACCCTTCCATCCACCTTTTAGGTCTAAATATACCCTTAAGGTTTGTTTTTGGCTCGAATATACCCTTTAAACTAACAGAATATGTTTTTTTGTTTTTTTTTATCGGAAAAGGTCCAAAAATACCCTTAATCTATTGAAAAAGGCTCATAAATACCCTCCTTCCACCTTTTGGTCTAAAAAAATATGAACGAAATAAGTTTTTTTTTTGGGTTTTTTTTGCATTTCATGAATAAAAAAACGAAATAGGAAATTATAATTTTTTTTTTGCATTTCGTGTATTAAAAAACAAAATAGGAAATTATATTTTTTTTTTTTGCATTTCGTGTATTAAAAAAAAATAGGATAAAAAAAAAATTCGTTCATATAAAAACGAAATTGGAAAATATATATATATATATATTTTTTTTATTTCGTTGGTATATATATTTTCCAAGTTCGTTTTTATATGAACGAAATTAATTTTTTTTATCCTATTCGTTTTTTAATACACGAAATGAAAAAAAAAATTATAATTTCCTATTTTGTTTTTTAATACACGAAATGTAAAAAAAAAAATTATAATTTCCTATTTCATTTTTTTATTCATGAAATGCAAAAAAAACCCAAAAAAACAAACATATTTCGTTCATATTTTTTTAGACCAAAAGGTGGAAGGAGGGTATTTATGAGCCTTTTTCAATAGATTAAGGGTATTTTTGGACCTTTTCCGAAAAAACAAAAACAAAAAAACATATTCTGTTAGTTTAAAGGGTATATTTGAGCCAAAAACAAGCCTTAAGGGTATTTTTAGACCTAAAAGGTGGATGGAAGGGTATTTTTAGACCAAAAGATGGAAGGAGGGTATTTATGAGCCTTTTTCAATAGTTTAAGGATATTTTTGGACCTTTTCCGTTAGTAGTTTAACGTACATGATGTTCTTGTGCAGATAAATTAATTCGTGTGAGGCATATAATGTAGGTTTAGATTAAAAAAACGGGTGAAGATTAAATGGGCCAGCAGGTGTAGATTTAAAAGGGCGGGTTAACTTTTTCATTTTTTTGCGCGGATTGCCCTTCGTTTGGGGTGGTCTTTAAATTTTGCCTCTCAAATTTGTGGTCTTTAAATTTTGCCCTTCATATTTGTGATCTTTAAATTTTGCCCTTTGCTTGGAAAGATGGGCGAATACATGAAGTTATGGGTTCGAACTCCCGCTCAGACGTAAAATAAAAAAATAATTTCGCAAGGCAAGACTGGGGGAATGTATGCCGGATCCAACATACAATCTTTAAGAAAAAGTTAAAGTTATGCCGGATCCGGCATAACTAAAAGTCTGCCCCTCAAGGCAAAGTCTGCCCCCTCCGGCAGACTTTTAGTTAAACATAACTAAAAGTCTGCCGGAGGGGGCATACAAAATTTAAACTTTGCCTTATAAGACAAACTTTTAATTATGCCATAAGGAAAACTTACGCCTTATGGGACATACTTTTAGTTATGTTTTATGGACACACTTTTAGTTAAGGCATTACTAAAGGTTTACCTTGAAAAGTTAAAAAAAAAATACATATATATGCTTCAAGGCAAAGTTTGCCCATAAGGCATAAGTATGCCCCCATCGGCATAAGTTTGGTAATTCCTTAACAAGTTTATGCCGATGGGGGCATACTTTTAATGGGCAAACTTTTATGCCGGATCCGGCATAAACTTGTGAAGGAATTATCAAAGTTATGCCGGAACCGGCATACTTATGCCAAGTCTGCCCATAAGGCATAAGTATACCGGGTCCGGCATAACTTTGCTAATTCCTTCACAAGTGTATGCCGATGGGGGCATAGCGAAATTTAAACTCTGCCTTGCGATTTTTTTTAAAAATTTTGACTGTGTGGGGGTTCGAACCTGAAACCCATGAGATTTAGCGAAGGGCAAAATTTAAAGATTTCAACTATGAGGGGCAAAATTTAAAGACCACCCCTAAAGAAGGGCGAATTGCCCTAACTTTTTAAACTAAATAATAAATGGGGCCTATCATATTTAGCCACGTGACTTTTTTTTTTTTTCATCAAGTTTAGGATGTTAGTTTAAGGGGTATTCTTGAATCAAAAGAATAGGTTAGGGTATTTTTAGATCAATAGGTGGATGAAGGGTATTTGTGAGCCATTTTTCATACGTTGAGGGTATTTTTGACCCTTTTCCGTATATACAATATGGATATTATCATATGATGATTCCATTTAGCCATGTGTTCTAGTTCTGTACAGTAAAGAGAATGAGAGGTACCTCCTGAGCATCTTTTACTATCATACTATTGCTTTACCTTTCTTAGATCCAACCTAAAAGAACAGTTTCTATAGGGTTCATTTGCCATGCATGACAGAAGAAAGTATAATTTCGTTCTTGTAACATTTTGCGTGAGTCGTTTGCTAATCTAATAATAAAACAGATTTTATTGCAGTTTTATTCTTATGTTCTATTGTTCATCACTGATAAACTTCAATGAAGTAATTTTACCTATAAGTTTCAGCCTTTATCTTATCTTTTATGTGAATTTGGAAGTCACGTAACTTTGGCAGAAATATCAACTAGAGTCATGGCGGGTCGATAACTACTCTTCCATTCTTAACTAGAGGTCTCATATTTGAGCCTTGCACATGAATACCTTTGTTATGGAACACACCCAGGCTCCTTAGCCTAGGATGGCCCGACATAAATTTAAATTTAATTGAGTTTCAATATGAATACACCGGGTGAAAAACAAAAACAATTGACAAAAACCCAAGGGAGATAATTTAACAACCCTGTTGTTCTACAAATTGACGAATTTGAACCTCAGACAGATTGCTTTGGAGACCCACGTTCTACGTGCTTTTTTAGACCCTTGTGGTCTGAATCTTCCGCGAATCCCACACATAGCGGGAGCTTAATGCATCGGACTGCTCTTTTCTTTAGGTTCCAACCTTCGCACTAATAAGTTTAATTTTATGAGTGTAACTTTTATATATAAAGAGTCTAAAAGAATCTTCATATTATCAAGTCAATTAAAAATAAATTGTCCATAAGGTAGGATTAATAATTTGAAAAATAAGATGTTTTACCTGCTACAAAATATTAAAATATAATAAATAAAAAAATTTACATTATCATCAATTATTTATTAAAACACATTTCGACTAGTAGATGACAGTGCGTGGTGTATGCACACTTTTTTTTGGTGTAAAAATGGTGTCAAATGGCACTCCACGAGGATATTAAAGGGATTAATTAGACAATAAAAAAAAATATTAAGAGATAATGACAAACACACATGAAATATAATTTGTTTTTGTGAATTTTCTACTTGAACTATCAGAAATTTGAGTTTGAACTATCATAAATTTGCGTTTCATAGTAAAATTATCACCAATTATTCATCAAAACACAGATCGAAGCTGACTAGAAAAATGATTAAACACAATCGCCAAAAAGAATGCATGACAACCTCACAAAATTTAGTCCGCATGGCAGCTGACTTAATAATTAGGAGGTTTATTTTGATATATAATTGGTGAGTGAATCAGGCAGAACATGCAAATCCCTAATAATTCAGGTAGAAAATTCACAAGTGAATGGATCAATTGAACAACTTTACATATCAAAATGGAATTTCAAACCGCTACAGAAGGGAATGACTTGATCGCAAACTGTAATCTTTGTTTGTTCACTCACCGATTCGAGTTGATTGGGCGGTGATACTTCAGGTTTTTGACCATTATCTCAACTTTTTTGTTTTCGAAATATAGTTGAGTTATACAATACATAGTCAATTTGAGGAAACTGTAAACCCGAATCCCCATCTCTTAAAACCCTTGTAATGCTCATCAGATTCAGAGTCAAAGCTGTTGCTATATGCACTAACACTATATTTCACTGCAATGGCTTTTACACTTTGAGGTCTCAGCATCTCTACTCATCAGCCTCTACCCCAACTCATTTCTTGGTGAAATACCTTGTTGATTCTTTGGGGTTCTCCAAACAAGAAGCAGCTTCTACAGCTTCCAAGGTAACTTCATCTAAAACCTCAAAGAATCCAGATTTGGTCCTTGATTTCTTGAAACAAACAGGTTTAGACAAGGCCCAAATGAAAGAAATAGTTTCTAGAGTGCCCAAATTGCTATTCTATGATGTTTCCAAAACTCTAAAACCCAAATTCCAGTGCCTTGTGGATCTCGGGTTATCCGGGTCGGACCTGGTGAATGTAATTGCTAAAGATACAACAATTGTTGACCGAGGTTTAGATACTCATTTGAGACCTACCATTGATTTGCTTAGGAGAACTTTGTGTAGTGATGAAAATATAGTTAAGGCTATAAAGAGATTTCCTTGGTTGCTTACTTTTGGTGCTCATCATGCTATGGAGACTAATCTATTGTTGTTCAGAGACACTGTTTTTTCTAATGTGAGAATAAAAAAACTTGTGCTTAGATATCCTAGATATCTTACACAAAAGTCTGGGTGGGTTAAGGATCTGTTGCAAAGGGTGGAGAACGATTTTCGAGTTCCACGTGATTCCCCTTGTTTTCTTCAAGGATTTGAAGTGTTATCCTCGCAAAAGAAGTCTACGTTGAAGAGGAAGTTTAGAATTTTCAATAGTTTTGGATGGTCTGATGATGATGTAGTCAAGATGTTCCGGAAGCTACCTTATTGTATTGCCCTCTCAGAAGTTAGAATTCAGAAAGCGCTGAATCTTTTCATGAAGGAGTGTGGTTTTGGAACTGCTTACTTGGTTTCTCATCCTGCAATTTTGGCCTATAGCCTGGATTAGAGGGTGATACCGCGGATGCAAGTCTTGAAAATTTTGGATGAAAAGAAGCTTGAGCGGAGGAAGTTGGCTCTTTATCCTGTTCTGATGTTAACAGAGTCAAAGTTCATAGATTATTTTGTGCTGCCTTACAAGGATCAGGTACCTGATCTTTATGAACCACTCAAGAAAATGGAGGCTCCGACACAATTTTAGTTTACTTTACGAACTATTGGTGCTAAGACTTTTTAAAAAATTTGTTTTCATTTTTGCCGTTTGTATTTTGAAATGTATTGTCAGTGTTGCCAAAATCATTTTTATCATGATAAAGCAAAGATTTCACTGGAGTATTGACATTGATTGTCATTTAAAACTTATTTTGAATTCTAGTGAGTACATGTTTTCCCGAGAAGGGCACCAATCATTCAACCAAGTATCTCTAGTAGCTATATCATAAATGTATGTCTTAGTGTCTTAAATACCTTACTTTATCAACAAAAAAGAATGTCTCACTTTATGTCTTGTTGGCTTTTAGTTCACTTTTGGATTACTCAATAGCATACCTACTTACCTAGTTCCTCAGTTCTGGAAAAAACGAGAAACCACGAAAATGGGAGGTTCTATATTTCCATTATTAAAAAAGCAAGTGAATTAAATATTTTAGGAATTAATACTATTTTACCATATGATGATATATGCCCGGTTTGGGACATAGTGCACATAGCGGTGAATGCATTTGACACAATGACGTTTATGTCTTTTTTTTTTTTTGATCAACGTTTATGTCTGTGCTTAGATCAGTGAGCCACTTTTAGCGAAGAAGTCTGCAATTTTCAGAAGTTAACCATGGGTCGGAACGTACCTTATTGTTCAACTCTCTCAGAGGCTACAATCTAGAGGAAGCTAGATTTTCTTATGAAGGAATTCAGATTAAAACCCGAGAGCTTGGCTTTTGCTTCCGTTATTTCTTATAGCACGGAGAAAGTGGTCCTTCCACGAATTGAAGTCTTGAAGATTTTGGATGAGAAGTTGGGTAATGAGAGAACATTATCTTTATCAAGTCCTCCGGTTAAGTGAATCAAAGTATGTAGAGCAATTTGTACTGCCTTACAGGGGTCAGATTCCCAATTTGTATCTCAAATAAGGAAATAGTGAAAAAAATAAGGAAATAGTGTAAAAAATATACTTCTGAGGAACACTTTTTTGCTATTACGTGCAGATATTTATATCTTAGTCTTTCATATTCACTTTGGTTATTGAATATTTTTGCTGCAATTCATATATATGTAGTCAAGAGATTAATGGAAGCACATCTTCACATGAAAGTAAATCATTTTCTTGAGTTTGACTGATCATTATACATATCATATAATCAAGAAAAAACTTGTGAAATACGAATTATCTGACTCGTTTATGTTGCTTGTAAGTTTCTGAATTTCATCATGGTTGTTCCAGACTTCCTATGGGTAATAATTTACATAGCGCCAGCTGTCATTTTAAGTATCAGCCTGTTGCTATATCACTATAATCACTATACTCTCTCATTTTCTTGAATAACTTGCTGCTATTGCCTTAATCCCTAAGGTCCATGTTTCAGTATCTAGTTCTATCAGACAATCTGGTGCGCTTATTCAAATTCACTTTATAAAGCTCTCCCATTGTGAAACCTGTCAAAGATAGTGGTTTTCCATGATGAAGACCTCAGGATTTTGTACTACTTTCTGGATAACAGTCTGGTGCCTGGACATGAGGTCATTAACATTTTGAATTAAAAAGTTGGCTGCCTAGATTAAGTTGGAGTCTTTGCAACGATATGCACTTTTGGATCCACTGTTATTATGGGAGAAACAGGAATCTTTTGGAGGACATCCCAACACAATCATCATGGATTTTGCAAAAGATTATGAAGGCTGGAAAGTATTTCACTGAGACAATGTCTGTGATTTGTCAAATGAGACACGTCCGTACCAAATAGTTTTACCTCAGGATCAAGGTGAATTTCCAAAAGTTGTGTGGAGAAAATTGGTAGCAACAACCTTGGTTTGCCTAAATGGATTTTTATTTTTAGACTGGTTGCTCATGGGAAGTTATTCAAAGGAGTAGAGTTGTTCACGGTTTTGGTTAAAACCAAACCGAAAATTTAACCAAACCAAATAAAAAAACCGACATTTGGTTTGGTTTGGTTTGATTTGGTTTTAAATTTTAAAAACCGAAAATATTTGATTTGGTTATGGTTCTATTAAAAAATAACCGAATAAATAACCGAACCAAACTGATAAATTACATACATAAATTTTATAATTATTTATATCTATAATATTGGTTTTTCATAAACAATTACAAATATTTTATACCTTTTAGTCATTAATTTGATTTTTTATCTTCTTATTTCACATGATTGTTTAAGGCCCATGTTTTTAAGAATATATTCAAAGCCCATGTCTTTAAATCTTTTAACTCTTTTAAGTGGGGCAATTCGCAGAATTGCCCTTTTTTGGGGTGGTATTTAAATTTTGCCCCTCATATTTGTGGTCTTTAAATTTTGCCCTTCGGTTAAAACCCATAGGTTCCAGGTTCGAACCACCGCTCGTCAAAAATTTTAAAAAAAATTGCAAAGCAGAGTTTAAATTTCGCTATGCCCCCTCCGGCAGACTTTTAGTCATGTTTAACTAAAAGTCTGCCGGAGGGGGCAGACTTTGCCTTGAAGCATATATATGTATTTTTTTTTTTAACTTTTCAAGGTAAACTTTTGGTGATGCCTTAACTAAAAGTGTGCACCATAAAACATAATTAAAAGTATGCCCCATAAGGCGTAAGTTTTCCTTAAGGCATAACTAAAAGTTTGCCTTATAAGGCAAAGTTTAAATTTTGCTATGCCCCCTCCGACAGACTTTTAGTTGTGTTTAACTAAAAGTCTGCCCCCTCCAGCAGACTTTGCCTTGAAGCATATATATATATATATATATATATAGATATATATTACTTTTTAAGGTAAACTTTTAGTTATGCCTTAACTAAAAAGTGTGCCCCAAAGACATAACTAAAAGTATGCCCATATGACGGAACTTTTCCTGAAGGCATAACTTAAACTTTGCCTTATAAGGCAAAGTCTATGCCTTAAGAAAAGTTCTTGCCTTATGGGGTATAATTGTCTTAACTAAAATTTTGCCCCATAAGGCATAACTAAACTATGCCTTAGGAAAAATTCTGCCTTATGGGCCAGACTTTTAGTTATACCGGATCCGACATAGCTTTAGCTTTTCCTTAAAGATTGTATGCTGGATCCGGCATACACCCCCCAGTCCTGCCTTGCGAAATTATTTTTTTATTTTATGCCTGAGCGGGGGTTCGAACCCAGAACTTCATGTATTCGTCCACCTTTCCAAGCAAAGGGCAAAACTTAAAGACCGCAAATATGAGGGGCAAAATTTAAAGACCACAAATTTGAAGGGCAAAATTTAAAGACCACCCCAAAAGAAGGGCAATCCACGCAAAAAAATGTTTTAAGTGTTCAGTGTAAACCTACTAACAAAAGCTCACGTTAGAGTCTAATATCTTTAACTTAAATTTTTAGCCTTTCTTTGTCAGTCATTTGATTTTAGGTTGTTTTTTTATTTTTTTTCGAATTTATATCTTTTTTTTTTTTTTTGTCTGAATGGGTCCTAAACTTCTAATATTTTTCATATGAAAAGGACAGAGGTTGTAGATTTGGAGGTTCCTATAGAAGATACTTCAGTAACATCAGCATTTGCTGCAACTCAAGCACATGGTAATGCCCTAATTCTTCTTCCGTGGGTAATCCTCCTAAAAAGCAGAAAGAACAACTCGTTGTAGTCGAGACCCTAGCCTTGGGGATAATGATAAAAAAACGTCTGAAATTTGAGATCATTACATAAAGTTTTTTTAATAAAATGGTAGAATTGAGGGCAAAATGCAAGTACTGCCCCAAAGTTTGGGATCGTTACACAAAGTTTTTTTATTTCATATATTTTCATTTTAATTTTAGGTAGTCTTTATGCTCAATTAACATGTATGTTTGTAACAACAACTAAAAACTCCTATACTCTACTTTATTTCTAGGTATGTGTATTAAGATGACAAAAATGGTGCAGCCACTACTTAGTTAGTTTTTAACTCTATATATAATAATTTAGCAACTTTGGGTAACTTGAGTACACATTATCACTAATAGTGAAAATATTTCTATGATGTATGTTCCACCTTAAACTATAAATAAAAGTTATCGTTTGAAAAAAAAAAACATGTCTTTTTCAACTTTTTAATTTTTACTGATAAGTCTCATGGCTGCTAGTCATAAATCGAAAAATCGAACCAAACTGAACCAAACCGGCAATAACCAAACCGGTGGTTATTATTTTATTTAGTTTGGTTATGGTTTTAGACATTTAAAAACCGACTAAATTGGTTTGGTTATGGTTTTAATCAATAACCGATCCAAACCGAATCATGAATGCCCCTACACAAGAGATAGGCTTAGTAATTGAGATGTTGCTAAAGGGAAGGATGCTACAGCTGAGGGTTGACAGGATGACTCTTGCTGCTGCTATTTATCACCTATGGAGGGAAAGAAACTTGAGTCTTTCAGAACAAGCAACAGCCAGTGGATTGCGGAGGTCCATTTCAGAGGATGCATGAAGCTGCAAGCAGCTAAATGGCTGAGAAATTTTAATTTGTATCCTACCTAGATGTTTACAGGAGGCTGTTTTGTTGGTTAGTCCATGCTGCCTGTTGGTTTTCTTTTGAACTCATGAGTTGTTGAGGTCTGGCTGAAGTTTTGGGGCATATGTCCATTACTCAGTCACAAAGTTTTGTTACTTTGGTAATTAGATCTTTTATTAACCAAACAAAAAAAGATATGCGCATCTTATGAGTTTAATTTATGATTGTAACATTTATATATTAACATTGTTAAAGAATCTTCATATTATCAAGTCAATTGAAAGATAAATTATCCATAAGGTGGGATTAATAACTTGAAAAATAAGATATATTATCTGCTACAAAATTTTAAAATATATTAATACGGTAAAAAAAAAAAAACACTATCAAATGTACTTAAGTTAAATCCCAATTTGACACTGTTCAACTTACATCTCCCTTCTGTATTCTTCCATATTTCTGGACTGAAGGCCAATTTAATATTCTTCAATTGCAATTTTATGTTTATTCATTGGTGTAAATAAATAAAAAGTTTCATCTTACGTGCAATTAGGAGTACTCATGTCCGTTGGACATATATATATATATAAATTTATTACATGGGATAGTGAAAATTGAAATGAAAAATGGGAAGGTGATTATAAGAGTCTAATAAACTTGACCAACAAAGTGAATGTTAGTGGATCAATCATTTGGGTTGGGCTACATAAGATTCCAGACATATGTAATATTCTTTTCTTTTTTTTCGAAATACAGTTGAGTTATACAATACATAGTCAATTTTCAGCTCAAATTTGAGGAGACTGTAAACCCGAATCCCCATCTCTTAAAACCCTTGTAATGCTCATCAGATTCAGAGTCAAAGCTGTTGCTATATGCACTAACGCTATATTTCACTGCAATGGCTTATACACTTTGAGGTCTCAGTATCTCTACTCATCAACCTCTACCCCGACCCATTTCTTGGTGAGATACCTTGCTGATTCTTTAGGTTTCTCCAAACAAGAAGCAGCTTCTACAGCTTCCAAGGTAACTTCGTGTAAAACCCCAAAGAATCCTGATTTAGTCATCGATTTCTTGAAACAAACTGGTTTGGACAAGACCCAGATGAAAAAAATGGTTTCTGCAGTACCCAAATTGCTATTCTCTGATGTTTCCAAAACCTTAAAACCCAAATTCCAGTGCCTTATGGATCTCGGGCTATCCGGGTCGGACCTGGTGAATGTGGTTGCTAAAGATTCACAAATTATTGAAAGAGGTTTAGATACACATATAAGACCTACCATTGATTTGCTTAGGAGAACTTTGGGTTGTGATGAAAATATAGTTAAGGCTATAAAGAGAGCTCCTTGGTTGCTTACTTTTCGTGCTCATCATATTATGGAGAGTAATGTATTGTTGTTGAGAAACTCTGGTGTTCCTGATGTGAGAATAAGAAAACTTGTGCTCAAAAGTCCTAGATATATTACACAAAAGACTGACTGGGTTAAGGATTTGTTGCATAGGGTGGAGAACGATTTTCGAGTTCCATGTGATTCCCCTATGTTTCCTTCTGGGTTTCGTACATTAGCCTCTCAAAAGAAGTCTATGCTGGAAAGGAAGATTGGAATTTTCAAGAGTTTTGGATGGTCTGATGATGATGTAGTCAAGATGTTCGGAAGCTACCTTATTGTATTGCCCTCTCAGAAGTTAGAATTCAGAAAGCGCTGAATCTTTTCATGAAAGAGTGTGGTTTTGGAACTGCTTACTTAGTTTCTCATCCTGCAATTTTGGGCTATAGTCTGGAAAAGAGGGTGGTACCTCGGATGCAAGTCTTGAAAATTTTGGATGAAAAGAAGCTTGAGCGGAGGAAGTGGGCTCTTTATCCTGTTCTGATGTTAACAGAGTCAAAGTTCATAGATTATTTTGTGCTGCCTTACAAGGATCAGATACCTGATCTTTATGAACCACTCAAGAAAATGGTGGCTCCTTCACAATTTTAGTTTACTTTACGAACTATAGGTGCTAAGACTTTTTAAAAAATTTGTTTTCACTTTTGCCGTTTGTATTTTGAAATGTATTGTCAGTGTTGCCAAAATCATTTTTATCACGATAAAGCAAAGATTTCACTGGAGTATTGACATTGTCCCGTGAGTACATGCTTTCACGGGAAAGGTACCAATCATTCAACCAAGTATCTCTAGTATTTTATAAACATCTAGCTAGATCATAAATGTCTCTTTTAGTGTCTTAAATACCAGACTTTATCAACAAAAAAGTATGTCTCTCTTTATGTCTTGTTGCTTTCAGTTCACATTTGGATTACCCAATAATATACCTTCATACCTAGTTCCTTAGTTCTGAAAAATAAATGAGAAACCACGAAAATGGGAGGTTCCATATTTCCATTATTAGAAAAGCAAGTGAATTAAATATTTTAGGAATTAGTACCATTTTACCATATGATGATATATTCCCGGTTTGGGACATAGTGCACATAGTGGTAAATGCTTTTGACATGTTCTTCTATGAAGGTTATGTCTTTGCTTAGATCAGTAAGCCACTTTTAGAGAAGAAGTCTGCAATTTTCAGAAGTTAACCATGGGTCGAAATGTACCTTATTGTTTAACTCTCTCAGAGGCTACAATTTAGAGGAAGTTAGATTATCTTACGAAGGGATTTGGCTTTTGCTTCCTTTTTATCATATAGCACGGAGAAAAGAGTCCTTCCACGAATTGAAGTCTTGAAAAATTTGTATGAGAAGTTGGGTAATGAGAGAACTTTATCATTATCAAGTCCTCCGGTTAAGTGAATCAAAGTATGTAGAGCAATTTGTGCTGCCTTACAGGGTTCAGATTCCCAATTTGTATCTCAAATAAGGAAATAGTGAAAATATATACTTCTGAGGAACACTTTTTTTCTATTACGTGCAGAAATTTATATCTTAGTCTTTCATATTCACTTTGGTTGTTGAATATTTTTGCTGCAATTCATATATATGTAGTCAAGAGATTAATGGAAGACATTTTCACATGAAAGTAAATCATTTTCTTGAGTTTGACTGATCATTATACATATCATATAATCAAGAAAAAACTTGTGAAATACGAATTATCTGACTCGTTTATGTTGCTTGTAAGTTTCTGAGTTTCTTCATGGCTGTTCCAGACTTCCCATGGCTAATAGTTTACATAGCGCCAGCAGTCATTTTAAGTATCAGCCTGTTGCTATATCACTATAATCACTATACTCACTCATTTTCTTGAATAACTTGCTGTTATTGCCATAATCCGTCCATGTTTCAGTATCTAGTTGCTTATTCAAATTCACTTTATAAAGCTCTCCCATTGTGAAACCTGTCAAAGATAGTAGTTTTCCATGATGAAGAAGACCTCATGATTTTGTACTACATTCTGGATAACAGTCTGGTGCCTGGACATGAAGTCATTAACATTTTGAATTAAAAAGTTGGCTGCCTAGATTAAGTTGGAGTCTTTGCAACGATATGCACTTTTGGATCCACAGTTATTATGGGAGAAACAGGAATCTTTTGGAGGACATCCCAATACAATCATCATGGATTTTGCAAAAGACTATGAAGGCTGGAAAGTATTTCACTGAAGCTGGCTACACAATGTCTGTGATTTATCAAATGAGAAACTTCCCTACCAAACAGTTTTACCTCAGGATCAAGGTGAATTTCCAAAAGTTGTGTGGAGAAAATTGGTAGCAACCACCTTGGTTTGCCTATACACATAGGTAGGATACAAATTAAAATTCCTAACACTTGCATAGTTCACTGCAATGCTCATCAGATTCAGAGGCAAAGCTGTTGCTATGTGCACTAACACTACATTTCACTGCAATGGCTTTTACACTTTGAGGTCTCAGCGTCTCTACTCAACAACCTCTACCCCGACCCATTTCTTGGTGAAATACCTTGTTGATTCTTTAGGTTTCTCCAAACAAGAAGCAGCTTCTACAGCTTCCAAGGTAACTTCATGTAAAACCTTCAAGAATCCCTATTTAGTCCTCCATTTCTTGAAACAAACCGGTTTGAACAACACCCAGATGAAAGAAATTGTTCCTACAGTACCCAAATTGCTATTATCTAATGTTTCCAAAACTCTAAAACCTAAATTCCAGTGCCTTATGAATCTGGGGCTATCCGGGTCGGACCTGGTGGATGTAATTGCTAAAGATACAACAATTGTTGACCGAGGTTTAAAAACTCATTTGAGACCTACCATTGATTTGCTTAGGAGAACTTTGGGTAGTAATGAAAATATAGTTAAGGCTATAAAGAGAGCTCCTTTGTTGCTTTCTTTTGGTGCTTATCATATTATGGAGAGTAATGTATTGTTGTTGAGAAACTCTGGTGTTCCTGATGCGAGAATAAAAAAACTCGTGCTTAAAAATCCTAGATATATTACACAAAAGACTGACTGGGTTAAGGATTTGTTGCATAGGGTGGAGAATGATTTTTGAGTTCCCCATGATTCCCCTATGTTTCCTTCTGGGTTTCGTACATTAACCTCTCAAAAGAAGTCTATGCTGGAAAGGAAGATTGGAATTTTCAAGAGTTTTGGATGGTATGATAATGATATACTCGAGATGTTCCGGAAGCTACCTTCTTGTGTTTCCCTATCAGAAGTTAGAATTCAAAAAGCTCTAAATCTTATCATGAAGGAGCTTGGTTTTGAACCTGCTTACTTGGTTTCTCATCCTGCAGTTTTGGGCTATAGTCTGGAAAAAAGGGTGGTAACTCGGTTGCAAGTCTTGAAAATTTTGGACGAAAAGAAGATTGAGAGGAGAAAGTTGGCTCTTTATAGTGTGTTGAGCATAGCAGAGTCAAAGTTCATAGAGTATTTTGTGCTGCCCTACAAGGATCAGATACCTGATTTGTATGAACCACTCAAAAAAATTGTGGCTCCTTAACAGTTTACCTGATTTGTGTGAACCACTCAAGGAAATTGTGGCTCCTTAACAGTTTTAGTTTACTTTTAGCACTATAGGTGCTAAGATCTTTCTAAATTTTCAGTTGTAGTATTCTGAAATAAAAATCGTTTTTGTCCTGATAAAGCAAAAATATCATTGAAGTACTCTTTTTATTTCAAACTTGTTTTGCTTTGTAGTGACCTAATTACATGTTTCAGGTGTTGGCAAATTTTTGTCTTGTTGCTTTCAGTAAACATTTGGATAACTCAATGGCATACCTCCATTTCTGAAAAACGAGAAACCACTTAGATGGGAAGTCCTATATTCTCTATTAAGTAGAAAAGCATGTGAATTAACTACTACAGGAATTACTATTTTACCATGATTATATATGCAGGGTTTGGACTAGTGCGTAGAGTGGTGAATGATTTTGGCATTTCTTGATTGTCTCTCGGGCATGTTCTTGTATGGAGTTTATGTCTTGGCTTAGATCAGTGAGCCACTTTTAGAGAAGAAGTTTAATATTTTCAGGAGTTAACTAGGAATTCTCTCTCTCTCTCCATTTTGGATAAATCTCATCTAAAGAAATTTGATAATTCTTCCTATTCTTTTGTGATCTTGAATTTTCATTTAACTAACTCAATTCTAGCTAATTGTCGTCTTTTAAGTGCCGGAAACTGGAGTGTCTGTAATGCATTTTCCTGGTTATCTTCTTTAAAATAAGACGAAGCTAAAATTGGCTATCTGCTCTCTTATCATGCTGTCATATTTTTGTGTTTTTCCTTGGGTTTATCTTGTTATTTAACATGTTATAAATATGTAGTTCTGACTGATTTGATTGCAAAGGAACTATATTGTCTCTGCAAAATACGGGTCTTTCAAATGACCAACTTGAGAAGCTCATTCTCAATGAGGAGGGCATAAATGTGTGAACTGCAGGGCAGCTCCAAGAAAATGGTTCAGAGAGTGAAAATGAGTTGATATTTCTCGGAGGTTGGAATAGTGGTTTATGAAATGGAACTGCTACTTCATTTTTTTCCTTTTTGATTATTTGTCTTGAACATATGGTGTTGTTCAAGCTGTTTGATGAATAAAACTACCATATATACAAATATGGATATTGTCATAGTTTGATTCCAGTTAGCATGTGTTAGCTCTGTACAGTAAATTGATTGACAGATACTTCCTGACCATCTTTAACCATCACATTATCTCTTTAGCTTTCTTAGATCGAACCTAAAAGAACAGTTTCTTCTTAGTTCATTTGCTCTCTGACGCATGACAGAAAAAGTATTCTTCTTCTATCTCATCTGGTTTTTATCATGTAACATTTTGCATGAGTTTTTTGCTAATATGATGTAATGAAACAGACTTTATTAGAGTTTTATTCGTAAGTTCTACCTCATCGATAAAACTTCTAAAGAAATTTTACTCTATTTTGCCTATAAGCTTACCTTTATCTTATCTTTGGTGTGAATTTGGAAGTCACATAACTAAGTTTTGAGAAATACCCACCATGATTGAGGCAGAGGTGTAAGTACTTCTTCATCCTGAATCAGAGATCCTGAGTTCAAGTCCAAATAAGCTGGGTGAGAAACCTCAGGTTCAAGTCCAAATAAGCCGGGTGAGAAACAAAAAAGATTGGCAGAAATAGAAACCCAAGGGACATAATTTAATACCCTTATTACAAATTGGCCGGTTAGGATTTGAACCTCAAGACGTATGGTTTTGGAGACTCATGTTTTGTGTACTTTTTAGTACAGAAGGTTCCAACCGCAAGGAATACTATTGCTTGTTGGACAAACAGTCAAACCTCTGTATAATGGAGCGTGTGTCTGAAAATTTCATAGCTGCTATAGTGAGGTGTTGTTATGTATGCATTGTCACGCCCCAAACCATGACCTGGGCATAACACAGCACTCGATGCCTGTCTGCATGTGACCGAGCAAACCAACTGGCTGGCTGGATCAACATGTGGTGTACTGATATCTAAGTATGATAAACACATGCTAATCGAGTGAGAATAACTAACTGAAATATATATCTGTGCGGAAGAAATACTAAAAGTCTGCAATACTGAATAAGTGGTAGCCAAAAGGGCTAACTCAACAATCCAACAAAATACTGAAATATCTGACTAACTAAAATCTATGAAGCCTCTACTTCAAAAGGAAATACTGACTGACTACCGGGACAAGGCCCCCGGCATACCTTAATACTGGAATACTGTCTGCTAACTGACTGAATATAAAGATAAAGGTAGGGCCTCGGAGAATTGAGGCTCACCACTGACTAGCTAAATCTGAAAGCCTCCTAGCGAGTTGCGTCTGCACCCTGTATATCGATATCTACATCATGAGATGTAGGCCCCGAGCAAATGAGACGTCAGTACACTGGAATTGTACTGGTATGTAAAACAACTGAATGAACTAATAAGCTAAACTGAAACTGAAACAGAGAAGTAAAGATATGAATACTCCCTGTCCTGAATAGTGAATAACCTGTTTACTGTCTGTGACCTTAGGTCCAATAATAATAATATGCATGCAAAGGCCTGGTGCCTAAGTATATGTATACATAATCTGTGACTTTGGGTCTATATCTGTGGGCCTGATGCCCTAATACAGGTATTCAATAACAAGCACTGAGACTGAGATATAACTGATTACTGATTTTGAAGATGAAACTGGTAACTGTTCATAATAATTCTAAGTATTCATACTGAGACTCATGAGATACAATTCACAAGTCTATATTGATTACGTACTGAGTTCATGATATTCAAATTAATCACTATGAACGAATTATGAAACTTTAAGCCTAGAAGATAACAGTTCTATAACTATTCAAGAAACTAGGGCTAAACTATATTCTGAGTCAATTTACTGATAAGTATGAAGAATAAGGCGTAGGGAGAATCATGAACATTCCCTAATGTAGATAGTTAGCCTCACATACCTGTAATCGCTCTAATCCAACGAACTAAACTGCTTTTCTGACGTAGAACACTAAAACTCTAGCTTTGAATCACTTGGGAAGGATTTACCTTGGAAATCCTATGTTTTGGTTGAAGAATCATGTTACTAATCATGAATAATTGTTGGAATTACTTAGGAATCATTAGAGTGATCTTACTTTAACGTGGGAGGAAGAGGAGAGGAGGAAAAATGGCTGCTCAGGGCTTTAGAACGAAGTTGTAATGTCTAATAACTGAAATTTCGAGTTAAGTGTTAAATTTATAGCATGGGGCATTTTGGACCCTAGGCTTGCCGAGCGCGGTCTATGGCTTGCCCCTGCCTCGCTTTGGGGCGAGCTCCCTTGTCCATTTTACACTTAGACAATTTTCTTGAATTTTTCCCACTTTTGGACCCCAACCTCGCTGAGCGCGGTTCAAGGTGAGCACTTGCCTCGCTCGAGCTCGCCCTCCCCTGTCAATTTTACACTCAGTTAATAACATTCAGTAAAATGGGCATAACTCCTAGCACAGAGCTCCCTTTGGGCTCCACAATATACCATTGGAAAGCTATTTCAAAGGGCTATAACTTCCATGTTTAAAGTTTTCTTAAATTCTTAACATATTTTCACTAAATCGGGCTGGAAGGAAGACCTAGCGAAAACTTAGTCGATTCTATCGAATATGAGCACCACTCTATTAGCCATTTTGAAATGATCATATCTCCTTGATCCGGACTCCGATTGGCCTGATCCTTATATGCCTGGAAAGGTATTTCTATTTACTACAACTTTTGTTAAGGAACATTTTTCAAATTCCCAACGAATCAAGGTGTTATGGTTACCCGAAGAAGGCCCATCAGCCACTTTTGCAAAACGTTCAAACCTTCAAATTTCCTTTGAAACTCTAACAATACGGGTCTAACCTTTATTTTAAGATCCGGGGTGTTACATGCATACTGACACTTGATGTTTAGATCTCATTTGGCTGTTATAAATAAGAGTACGCAAAAAAAATTTATACTTTTTATGCTATAAACGAAAACAAACTACTCATTAATTTTAAAATCTTAATTGATTTTCATATTTCATTAATTAAAATTTGAAAAGACTAATAAATTGTATTTCTCATAGTAATCTGACCTAGTCTTGCAAACTTTCAAAATCACATATTTCATATCTACCGTTTCTTTTATTTTATAAATTTGATACATATTTCCCTGATTTTGGTAGTTGTAATTAGTCTTTGAAATATTGTAAGACTAAATCAGATTACTATGAGAAATATAATATTTTTCTTTTTAGTTATTCATACTTGAAATTTACTATGTGCATGACATTAATAATGATTGTCATATTTTTATACATATATATTTCTTACAAAATATTTGAGCATGTCTATTATAGAGAATTAATTTTACAAAGAGTGTACTGCTTTAATTAAAGTGATTACTATTATAGATATAATTTTGTTATAGAGAAGTAAAATATGACATAAAAAATCGGCCCTGGAGAAAATTGGACCAATACAGTGAAATGTTGTTATAACGAATGATAATTATAGAAAGCTCTGATTGTTTAATTTTTTTTTTCTTTTTGGAAATGCTATTGAGTTATACAATATAGTCAATTTTCGCGAAAAGGCCTGAAATAGTACATTATCTTTGGGCTTGGACTCAAAATCACCTGTATTCTTTTACTTGGAGCACTAATAGTAGACAATGTTCACTAAAGTGGTACACTTTTAGTCACACTCCAAAATTTTCGTTAAATTATAACAGAGATGAAAATGGAGTCACGGGCTCATCATGTGAGATATTTTCCCAACAAATCCACGCTCATCTCCATAAAACACTGGTCACGAGTCCTAATTTACCAAAGAAAAAAAAAGAGAAAGAAGAGTTCTTGAGAGTAATTGATGATTAAACCTTTGTTGATAAGTTGAATTTGCAATACGGCTAAAAAGGTTTCAATTACTTGAAAGTCCAACACTAAAGAAAGGACTAGTTTTAAAACATAATGTCTGCTAGCTAAGGGAAACAAATATTTAGTTGGACTGGTTATTCTTTACAGTAGAAACAGACATGCGTGAGTATTGACTTGGAATCAACTAATTAGGGTACAAAAGAAGCCTTCTTTCGTGACTACGTCCCAAGAGCTCAACAACATGAAAGACTGAGGAATGAATACTACTAGTCCACTGCATCTGATGGGGAGCATGATTCAGTTAGCTGAAAATCTTGACAAAAATCTCAATCCATTATCTCAGGAAGAGATTTTATTATTGCTAATATTACAAGGAAGAGAATACACAGGTAATGTACGTGTTCTCAAGAAGAATGATTTTCATTCCTTTGCTGTTTAATTAGGTGATGTCTTTGTTAGTTAAAACTTAACGTAATGTTTGGAGTGTGACTAAAAGTGCTCAACTTTAGTATACATCATGTACTATTTTGGGCCCTTTCTCTCAATTTTCTGCTCAAATTTGATGAGACTGTAAACACTAATACCCATTTCTGGAGAGGTCTCCTAAAACCCTTGAAACGTTAATACACATTATTAGCATAAACCCTTGTAATGCTCATCAGGTTCAGAGTCAAAGCTGTTGTTTTATCTCTCTGCAATGGCTTTGGCTTGTACACTTTAAAATCTCAATATCTCTACTCATCAACCTCAACCCATTTCTTGGTGAAATACCTGGTTGATTCTCCGAAAAAGAAGCAACCTCTACTTCTTCTAAGGTAACTTTATGGAAATTCTTAAAGAATCCAGATTTAGTGCTCAATTTCTTGAAACAAACAGGTTTAGACAAGGCCCAGATGAAAGAAATAGTTTCTAGAGTACCCAAATTGCTATTCTATGATGTTTCAAAAACTCTAAAACCCAAATTCCAGTGCCTTATGGATCTTGGGTTATCTGGGTCAGACTTGGTGAATGTAATTGCTAAAGATACAACAATTGTTGACCGAGGTTTAGATACTCATTTGAAACCTACCATTGATTTGCTTAGGAGAACTTTGGGTAGTGATGAAAATATAGTTAAGGCTATAAAGAGAGCTCCTTGATTGCTTACTTTTGGTGCTCATCATACTATGGAGACTAATATATTGTTGTTGAGAGACTATGGTATTTCTGACGTGAGAATAAAAAAAACTTGTGCTTAGACGAATATATCCTCACTTTCTTTTATTTTTGGATTAGTTGCTACATTGCCCTTGACATTCTCATGTGAGATGTGTATGAAAAAAGAAAAAAAAGAAATCTCTTGTTGTTTCTATCTTCAAACCGAAGGAGAGTATCGGCTAGCAGTTAGGTACTGTCGAATTTCAAAGTGATTTTATCAATTTATTTTCCTTCTAACTCTTCTTGGTACGATGAAGTGCCAAAGTTATTAGCACATTTTCCTTTAAATTCTTCATTTTTCTTGTGGACTCCGTACATTACAATGTATGAATTCGAAAAGATATTGAATTTCGACAATACTTGGTTGGTTTTTCTATTAAGAAGGACAATTTAAAAAAGAAAGGAAATTTTTGTGTCCAGTTTCATCAACCACATTTTTCTTCTTTGTTTTCCTGAAATGATATATTTTTTCATCTCAATTTATGTGATACTTTTTTTTTATTATTATTTTAGTTTGTTCCAAAAAAATAACTTATACTAGTACTGTCTCCGACCCAACTTAAGTATCTTACATTTCTTTGTTTCAAAAAGAGTGTCTCTCTCTACACAATTCAAACATTATTAATGACATATTAAAAACCGCAACACACATCTTTAATTTATAATCGTAAGATTGAAAAGTCTCCCCGAAAACTAAAACACTTAAATTGAAACGCAAGGAGTAATAATTTAATTTTAAACTTCTCATTATTTTATTTCTAATGAGATAATTTATAATTATATAAATATCTACTATCATAAAACCTCATTTGCTAGAGTGACTATACAAATAAAAAAACCAAATCTTTTATACTTCAATTTCCATTTGTTCACTACTACATTGTTAACTAATGTTAGCTCGAATAACTGGGATTCATGCCAATGGAGTCAAGAATCCACACCATTTCAGATTTGTTCTTCATTACTCTACCAATGCTTCACCAACAACCAATTTCTTGTTGGACTTTCTTGTTAATTCTCTTATTTTTCAAGAGAAGAAGCAGTCACAACAAGCACCAAGGTAACCCGTTCGAAACCCACAATTTGTGGTTGATTTCTTTAAAAAAAATGGTTTTGATAATACCCAATCCAAGAACATTACTATTCTCCAAGGTAGACAAAACCCTCAAACCTAAACTGGATATTTTTCAAGAAATTGGCCTTTCTGGGACTGACTTATACAAGTTTATGACGGTGAAGCATAATATTTTGAGAAACGGTTTGGATACTTGTATTAGACCTTCACTTGATTATCTTAGAAATTTATTGGGTAGTGATGAAAATGTTGTTAAGGCTTTAAAAAAGAATTCTTGGTTGCTTAGATGTAATGCTCCCAAGACAATTGCAACTAATGTGTTGTTGCTTCAAGATACTGGGCTTTCAGATGAGAAAATTAGGAAGTTTATATTGCGTTACCCAGCATGTATAACGCGGAATCCTGGATGGTTTGAGGATGTTATTCATAGATTGGAAAGGGACCTTGGAATCCCCCGTGAATCGGGTAAGTTTCTCTATGGAATTGCTGCCATCATTTCGTTCCGTCAGTCAACTTTAACAAAGAAGATTATGGTTGGTCTGATGAAAATATAAGAACCATGATCAGAAAGCAACCTTCTTGTTTGAGATGCTTGGAGGCGACAATATGTAAACATTTAACTTTTCTCATGAATGAAGTTGGCTGCACGTCAGAGTATTTAGCATCTCGTCCTAATCTGTTAAAATATAGTTTGGAAAAGAGAATCATCCCAAGATATAAGGTCTTGAAAATTTTTATTGACAAGCTTCTCAAAAAAGGTGTGGGGATATACTCAGCTGCTAAAATGACACCATCAAAGTTTATGGAAGAATGTTTGCTGCCTTACAAGGATAAAATACCCATTGCATATGAGTCGTACATGAAAAGTGTTGGATGAATAGATATTATCAGGTTCCACTTTGTTGAGAGGTAAGCAATTTTTCTTATTCCGTTTTTGTTATTGCTGTAATTCGTTTCTTTTGGTTTCTTTTTTCAAATTAGGGACTATATATGTCACTGTTAGACTAGATGCTGTATTGCCATTATCTGATTGTGCAAATTGGAAACGAAATGAAGCCATTGGTAAGTACTCCCTCTGTCCCAATTTATGCGAATGTGTTTGACTGGGCACAAAGCTTAAGAATAAAAGGATTACTATTGAAACTTGTGGTCTAAAACAATCCATAGATGTTTGTATGATTATAAATCATCTCATTAAGGGTAAAGGGTAAAATGAGAAGTTTAAAGTTAAATTATTACTAAATATAGAAAGGTGTTATTTTTCTTGGGAATTGACTAAAAGGGAAAGTGTCACGTAAATTGGGATTGTGGGTAATCTACCCATATTGACATAAATCCTTTACTAGTAGAATGCATTGAGGTGTGATTCAATCTTGTTTTACTCAAAAGGAACTTGACTCTGTTCCTTTTATAGAGCCTCCTTTTCTTTTTTCTTTTCTTTTTTTTTCTTTTTTAATTATAGCCAAGAAATCCCTTATGACCAATAGCGCACCGATTGAAACTCAGTACATAATGGATATTGTCATGAGTTTTCCGTGCTCAAATCATGTATCAGGTCAAGAAATTTCCCTTTCGAAGTGAATATTCCTGTCTTGCAAGGAAATGCCTGATTGTATGAATGTCGTTACACTTTTCCAGTTGAGATATCCTATTGTTGCTTTTCAAAAAATTGTTCCAAACAGGCTCTTTCTTTTTTCGTCTTTAAATTTTTGTTTCGGTTTGGATTGCTGATTCCCTTGTTGATTCTGTATAGATATCAGCGGCATGTTGTAATCAAAAGCTAAGCATGTTTTATAGTACCATTCTTTCTGGTATGGTCAGATAAAAATAGAGAGAATGGAATACCGTAAGATTCATTTGTGATGAAAGATACTACATGGAAGAAATATTGTGAGGAAAGGATGTCAATTGTGCTATACAACAACGACGTACCCAGTGAGTCCCACAATGTGGGGTCTGGGGAGGGTAAATTGTACGCAAACCTTACCCCTACCGTAGGTAGGGAGGCTGTTTCCGGAAGAGCCTCGGCTCAAGAAAAAGCATAGGAAAGGTTAGATATGGGTAAATAATTCAAAGCAATTATGAAAATGAAAACGGCGAAAGTGAATAAGCCATGATAAACCATTCTGTGCAAATAGATACTCGCACAAATCAAGGGGCAAGAAACTAAAGATCAATGCAACTACTCGCAAGAAAGGATAAACGCGACTACCTACTAGCTTTCTACCCTAATCTGAGTCCTCCATACCCTCCTATCTAAGGTCATGTCCTCGGTAAGCTGAAGATGCGCCATGTCCTGTCTAATCACCTCTCCCCAATGCTTCTTCGGCCTACCTCTACCTCTTCTGAAGCCGTCCATAGCCAGCCTCTCGCACCTCCGCACTGGGGCATTTGTGTCTCTCCGCATCACATGCCCAAACCATCATATACGTGGCTGCAATATCGAAATCATTGTTTAAAAAACTGCAGGTTCTTGTATTACGTAGCAAATGCAAATGATGTTGGGATGCAAAAGCGAATATGATTCTTTTGTTTTCTACTAGCAGTAACAAAACATGTGTTGCTTCATTAGGTTATCCTATTTCATTACCTAAGCAAAGTATTGGCACGTTTCTGAGCCTAAAATGGGTTTCTCATTTCTTGTTCATTTAGTTTAGGAGGTATCAACTAATCATTATGTCATCTGTGTTCCGGCGCATTCACACCAAGGCTCATATTGAAGACCAAGGTCCTGACAGGGTCTGAAATTGGGACTCGCTGGACCAAATTTAAGCTTGATTGTGATTGCACAAATATGTTGATCGACCAGTCCTAAACAGTTTGGCCAGATATTTTGTGTTGCTCAATTTAAGGCACATTTCATGTATATACCTCACGGGCTTGCTTGTGTTAATTTCCCTAGACTATATATAGGGTGGTTTTGGCTTAGGAAAGAATTGATCTTATAGCTTGGGGATAAACAAAACCTTGTTGCTCTTGATTTTTTTATTTTTTATTTTTTCTTGTCAAAAAAACATGACCTTGTTGTTCTTGATGAACACCTATGGTTACCACTGAAGTAGAGCAAACTCCTTTTGGTAACCATTCTAGCCTGTTTTAGTTTTGATAAATCTAACAGCTTTCATCTTATGAATGGTTGATCTAGTTTGTTTCTTTGTTCTATTCTTAGTCCATTGCTTGGAAGCACACTTGTTGCGTCAACTTCTCCTTTCGCATGGAGAAAAAATATTGTTTACCATATTGGCGAATTTGTTTGATAAATACCTCAGAGATGTGGTATTTCTCTTCAACATCATTATCGATAACCTTGTATAAGGTTTCTTGTTTATCCAGCCTTATTCTCTTAAAGAAACCCCCACAAGCTGCTGCTCTTAACCATCCTTTCAGTTTCATTCAGACTCTGCTACCACTTTTACTGCAGGTAGATCAATTCTGTAACAAGAAAATAGCAACCAGATCTCATGTATAAAATTGGTCAATGCTACATTGGTATTTTACTTATCAGGATGCACGCAAGTTGGCTCGTAAACAAGAAAAATAATCGTCGTGATTTTGCATTTGAGCCTTAACACCTAACACCTTCCAAGAAAAAGAAACCAGATCTGGATGCACGCAAGTTGAAAAGACTTTCAAAATTGATTAGGTGTAATGTGGTGGAGCTAGAGCTTTGGGCATAATGTATAGTTCACACTACTATCACCAAAGGTGTGGCAATATGAGGCGAATCCCGGATTTCAAGAGGATGGGTTCACCATTAGCTGTGGGGTTTTTCTATTTCTTTTGCCTTTGGTTCATTGCAGCTTAGCGCCTATGGGGTTTTTTTTTTATTTCTTTTGCCTTTTGAGACTTGGGTAATTAGAAATATGTTTGGGCGGGGCGTACTAAACCCACTACGTACCACATCACCGGGTGGCTCGCCTGAATGCTGAGTCTTTCTCTGCCGTCAACTCGACGTCGTCGTCACCTGCAAGATAAGGCCAAAAACTAAGGAATCCGCCCGAGGAGGGGCTCGCGTCTGATTAGCTAGTTGGTGAGGCAATAGCTTACCAAGGCGATGATCAGTAGCTGATCCGAGAGGATGATCAGCCACACTGGGACTGAGATAAAGGGGAAAAAAGTCATTAGATGTAATATAAACAAAGAAATACGTTTTTAACTTTTGGGTAATTAAAATTATAGAAGAAAAAGGATTTAGAATAATATAAAAAGGAAAGTTAAAAGGCTGCTTTAGGGGGGAAAAAGCATAAAACTTGCAGGAGCTCGGGTCCCATCTCGGGACCTTGAGGAAATAAACACAACCCCTAACTAGTGCTCCACTAGGCCTAGTTTGACCATGTATTCCTTCAGTTAATATTAGATATATTTTCAAAATTATACACATAATATATCGAGTTTAGTTGAGTAATCATGTGTTCACGTGACCCAAAATTTATACCTAAATTCGCCTCTAGCAAGATGGTCTAAGCCCTTTCATGTTGGCTAGTGGTCTTGCTTTTGAGCTATGAGAATGAAGAACTCTCTAACATGAGTACCCTTTGGTGTCTATGGATGAGAATTCAAATTTAATCGGGTCAATATGATGGAATTAAATCGGAAAAAAGGAAAAGGATTTACCATGGCCTTTCTGAACTAAGCCAATAAAAATAATAAAGAAATCTCTTAGGTACTCCTTTTTCCACATTCAAGGACATACGATATATAAAATTGCAAAAATACTTGCCTCCTACACAAGTAACTTCAAAAATTGAATTACATATTTTGTGATGGACTCATGGACACTGTATCTGTTGGCTCGGGCTTACTATGTTTTTGCATCGTATAATGCCGTATCAGAGAACACACACATAAAATGTTGTAAGAGTCCCTCAAAATTTCAAAATTAGTGGAAAAATACAAATATCACAAGGGCAATACTAATGGGTGCTTTCTCTAGTCTAAACTCACCAACTAATAATAATATTATATCCAAAAAAATTTAGATGCTATTCGAAGAGGTAAACGGTTTTTTTTTCTTTTCCTCCTTTATCCACAACTGTTTCAAATATTTAAATACCTCAAACCAGGAGCGGAGCCAGAAAATTTGATAAGGGGTTCAAGAAAATTAAAAAATAAACAGTAACCTTAAGCAAGCATATCCCATTTCAAATGCCTACAGATGATCCTATATTATAAAAAACTCTACCAAATGTCTCAATAATCAAGAAAACAACTTAACCACAAATTCACAATCCAGCACACATAAAAGGGAATTGATTACTAAATAAAAATCTACACTTTGATTCTTTTATTAGCTGAAAATAAATATCTAGAAGACCAATTTTGCAAACAAACAACATTTAGAATTAAAACAATCAAGGCTTGGGGTTCATGGATGGAAAATGGGTCAGCTACCCATTTCACAAAATGGGTTGATTAACAACTAACAAGAAACAATAATGGGTTTGTTGTGATTTTGAGTATGGTAAAAAAAAAAAAAGAGAAAAAAAAAAAAAAACCTTGGAATTGGAAGCCATGGGCGAAGGCAGCAGCACAATTGAGTTGACAAAGAAGTGAAGGCGGAAGTGCGATGCCTTTGCTCCGGCGAAGTTGACTGATCGACAACTTTCCTAAATGTTGGAGTGGTGTGATGTTTGGTCGGCTCTTTTTGCTTTTGTTGATTATATTTGGACCACATCGTTTAGATGGGTCTTTGCTTTACTGTTATTTGTTGGACTTGCTATTTAATATTAATAATATCCCTCCACTAAGTATACCACTTTGCTTTACTGTTATACCACTAAGTTTTTGTTAATCTTTTTTTTTTTTAAAGGGACTGGATGAAAAATGTTAAAAAAGGTGTCATTGTCGAGAATCAAACCCGCGACCGCGGGCTCAATCACAGGCGCCTCATCCACTGATCTGAAATCTCCATTTGTTAAGGGGATGCAAAAATAATATTTGTACATGAATAGAAAAATTCACCATATATATAGTGCAATTTTCCGACGAAGGGGGTTCGATTGCCACCCTTTGCACCCCTGTAGCTCCGCCTCTGTGGCAGTCTGGTTGTTATCAGGAGGAAAGAGGGAAAGGGGAGGAAATAAATTAAATACATATTGGGTTTTGATCATTCACTAACTAGTAAAGGATGGAAGCTCATATAGTACGAGTTACACTTAAATTCCAAATTATCCTCTCTCTCTCATTACATGTATCACTTAATTAATAAGTATTCAACTACTTGAAATAGTAAGCGAAGCTTTTCAAAAAAGTACTAATATAAGTAATTAAACTTGTTTTCCTAAAACATTAAAGCAAATTCAATTTGCCAGAACAACTAATACTTGAACCAAAGATTGACGTTAACGAATGAGAAACAAAGAAAAGACATGTAAAACACTAAAAGAGATTGATTCCAGCATCGACAATCACGTTTTGCCTATTAATATACGAGGAAAGTAGAAAGCTTATCTATAATTTAGACTCTAGGAATTTGGCCTACGTGGTATGGCTGTATGGACATATAATAACTAATCCTTTCATCTTAATTTATGTGATATAGTTTAATTAGCCACGAAGTTTTGAGACTTGTAGTCTAAAACAAGTCATGAATATATGTGTGGCTCTAACTCATTTCATTAAGGGTAAAAAGGAAAATTTTAAGTTACATTATTTTTAATATAAAAATGTATCATTTTTTTTTTAACAGATTAAAAAGAAAAGTGTATTACATGAATGAGACAGAGTAGTAATTAGTAAAAGGACAAACTAAAGCAAGCTTCATATAGACAAACTTGACAACACCAACTCCACTGCCTATTTTTTCTTTCTACAAAACTCCAGTGCCTCCATTCAATCAGAAGAAAGCCCTTGTTTCACTTCGGTACTGTGTATTGTCACAGTTGATTCCGTGAAGGGACAGTGAGAGTACTTCTAATCTTTGTTTGTCTTAGCAAACCAAAGATAGTCCAACTACACAATCAACTTTCTCTTCCCGAGTATATGCACGTGAACTCCCAATAATTTTTCATGCATTTGTGGGTCCTCTTCGCGATAGGGGCGGAGTTACAATATTAGATGCGAGATAAAACGAATCCAGTATTTTTACTTAAATCATATATTTATATTAGGAAATTCATTAAATATGTATAAATATTTAATTATGAACCCAATAACTAGAACAAGCTATGAGTTCGATGATAAATTCAGAACTCATAAACTTTAAATTTTAATTCCACCTCGTTAATCGCCAGCCTCTCTTTTGTTCTCATGCCTGATTCCAACCCCTAAGAATCTCATCCACACTCCACTCTCTCCTCTTTTCTCATTCTTCCATTTTCTTTCCCCTGCATTCTCTTCATTCCTAAGTACCTTCAAATTCCAATCTTCATAAAAGTTGTGAGCTTTAATAAACAATGTCTCTTTGGACATATTCAATTTTTCTTCTTCTTTTCATTCTGCTCACTTCAACTTATGGGGCATTTGGCAATGCAGACAAGGAACAAATTCTTCCACTCAAAAGACTTCAAAGGACACAGCAGTACAACAACCCAAGTTGTCATTCTCAAAACTCAAGTGAGTCTTAGCAAAAACAAGATTGTAGAGCTAGCTAGTCATTGACAGTGGCGGAGGCAGGATTTCCATTCAGGGGGTTCAAAAAATAAAATAAGCACGCTTGTGTTGGCAAATGAGCTGGTCGGATCAGGAATAACTTAAATACATAAAGTATACTTAACGAAGCACATAGCAATGGAAAGTCAAAAAGCAACTAACTTGCATGAGAGAACCTTAATAGTCCAATAATATATAAAATTTGGAATATAAGTAATACATTGCAGACTTTTATCTAAATCACGCAGTAAGGCATACTTCCTCCGTAAATGGTTCGGAAGAGCTTCTATATCTGAGACAATGTCATCAATGTAGCAAATTGTTAGAAATCAAAGCAGAACTACACCTAGGAACTAATTCCTATATAATAAATCAAGCATCACTCTTGCACAGACAATACTAAAAATCATGCTCGAAGCTAGAATAGTGTTGTCAAAGGCCTGCTTGAGGCGTACATAAACCTCGAAGCTGGGTGAAGGCACCTCCGCTCATGATGAAGAAAAATATCACAATAAAATGCCACAATATAAGTAATAAACTAAGCAAAAGCTAATCAAGTAAGAAGTTTCCATTAATAAAGGCAACTTGAAGATGCCATATTACAAAAGTAAAAGCTTGGAGCTTTTGAAGCAAAAACAAAGAAACTAAGTTAGACTACACAAGCAAGAACCATGGAGTTCTACAATTGTACTCTACGAGGTTTCATATCTTGAAATGTCTTAATAATAGCATCATTAGAAACATTATCAAATACATCTTTTTCTAGATAAGGCACCAAACAACCGCTAAAAAAATCATCACTCATTTGACTCCGCAAGTCATTCTTGATAAACTTCATTGCTGAAAAAGTTCTTTCAACGGATGCAGTGGCAACCGGCAGAAGCAAAGAAAGTTTCACTAAGCGGAATACAAGAGGATAATTTGAATGCTTCTTTGTCTGAACTAATTTTTTCGAAAGATCACAAAGCCCTTTTAGATTGGAGAACCTTTCATCAACATCACGAACATCAATAATGTAACTTGCAAGTTGATTCTCAAGAGAACCCATATTGAATTCATTAAAGTCATCAGGATATAATTTAGCCTTTTTCATTATTTTCCTGATATCAAAACTTGAAAACAAGTCAATTGGATTCAAACAAGAAATTCCATGAAGCAAATCAGTCGTCGCTTCGCCAAAACGATCTTTAAGTTCTTGAAGTTGCCAATCAATAATATTGGAAAATACCTCAACACCATAATGATGAGAGACTTTATTGTCACCAAGTCTCCTTCGTGATCTTAAAGAGCTAACATATGGCTCCTCAAAGTTAGGTACCAAAATTTCATGCTTGATACAAAACAAAGACACCCTAGCAATAAGAGAATCCCATTCTTCATCCCTATATGCTTGCAACCTTATTTTTGCTACTTCAACAAGTAACATGGCATTTGCCAAATCTTGCTCCTTTTTTTGTAAGCATTTATTAAGCTCATTTGTGATTGCTAAAACATCACTCATCAAATGCAACATGAACGCAATGTCATATGTTCGACAAGCTTCAAGATATCCCATCGCCTTGGCTCTTTCATCCAATAATCGTGCATCAAGAACAAGTGATTCAAGAACATTAAGAATAGAGCCAAACATAAGAATAAAATTGTTGAAAGATTTAAAATGAGATCCCCAACGCGTATCACAAGCTCTTGAAAGACCAAGTTCTTGATTCAAGCCACTACCGGTTGTAAGCTCACCCAAATCTAATGCCTCTTGAATTCTTTCTTTTTGAGAATCTCGAAATTCATCCATACGCTTAAAAGAATATCCCAATACATTCAAATTATTTGAAACCAACACTACAAGTTTTCCCACTTCAATACATTTTTTCGAAACCGCAACAAGAGTTAGTTGAAGTTGATGAGCAAAACAATGAATGGAATGGGCTGATCTACTTTTTTGCCTAATCAACATTTTAAGGCCATTGATCTCACCTTGCATGTTGCTTGCCCCATCGTAACATTGTCCACGCACATATGATAGACTTAAGGAATGTTGAGCAAGTAAATTAACAATTGCCCTCTTTAGAGATAAAGCACTAGTATCTTGAACATGAACAATGTCAAGAAGCCGCTCCATCACAAATCCATTTCTATCAATATATCATAAGACAATAGCCATTTTCTCCTTGCGTGACACATCAAAAGACTCATCAACTAGTAAAGAAAAGTAGTCACCATTTAATTCCTCAAGAATAGCTTTAATTGTTTCTATCTTACAAGCACTCACAATATCTTTTTGAATCATTGGAGAAGTCATTTGATTATTTTGAGGAGCATGTTCCAGTACATAATCACGAATATTATCACACTTTTTCGCATACCATGAGATCATTTGAAGAAAATTACCCCTACTAAGTGATGATTTAGATTCATCATGACCTCGAAATGTCAATCCTTGAGTTATAAGAAGTCTTACTACATCAACGGAAGCACTTAAGCGGACCAAATACGCATGCTTAAATTGACTAAATTGCATCTCAAGTGCAAAATGAATAGATTGTTGTACCCGCAATAAATCTTGACATTTCTTTTTTGACTGGTTATGTGGGTTGTTCGGTAGACCAATATGTTTTCCAAGATTCTTCTTTTTCTGCCAACTCTTAAACCCAACAGTTGAAAATATTTCACCCCCACCTTGATTGGTGTTGTAGCCTTTAAATAGATAACAATACAAACAATAGACTGCATCTTTACTAACACTATACTCCAACCAATCATGATATACATCATCAAACCATTCAGAATTAAAACGGCGCATTGATCCAGAAATATTCGTTTGAGGATACTCATACTGAAGCAACAGAGGTTGACAAGGACCATTAATAAGGTATGCTCTTCTAATAACATCACGATGATTTGGATGATAGTCCAAGATTGGGGTTCTTTCACCCGAATCATAATTTAAAGTACTCAAATCAAATACTTGAGAAGAAGGTAATGATACTTCTGAATGGTTGGCATTTGCTTCCTGGTTAGATTGACTAGAAGAAGCTACACTTGATCTTGGTACTTTCGTAAAATAGTTCTTCACTGAACGTTGAGACTGAATCGTAAAAAATAAGAATTTTGTTAGAACTTAAAAGAAATAAACAGTTCTGTAGACAATTTTACTCATTTAGTTCCTTCTTCCTAGAATAAATTGTTCTTCCTAAAATAAGTAATTTAAACACAGCAAGAAATCTAATCTCTACACAGTACACTAATTAATTATACATGAAACTAAACTGAGTCATTATAATATTTCCCAAAATGATTAACTGATTAGTAGAATGACATTTTCAACTATCATATCTCCAAATACAAAAAATACTTCATGGGTATAATCTAAAAAGCAAGAGAGAAAATTTTGCAACTGACCAATTCTCAGTCACTCCGGGCAAATTTGAAGCAATCGAGCTAAACTTTGAAGCAAATATTCAAAATAACAACAACAACAACAACAACATACCCAGTATTTTATTCTCGCAATAAAGCAAATATATAGAATTTTAGAAAAGATAAAAAAAATGGAGAAAGGAGGAAACTAAGAACTTACCGAAGAAGCCATGAACGGAGACCAGAGAGACGACCGACGTTAAGGAGAGGACGAAGTCGACAACCAGCAATGGCTAAATCAGCAAACAAAACTGAGCAAAAAAAAAATAAAAGAAAGGTGACAGTGACGGAAGAGAAGAGAAAGAAAACCTTTGGTTTGTTTAATATTTGACTTATTTAGGGATTTGAATCCAATTAGACTTGTCCCCTACAAAACTAGGTCGTTTTGTCCATTTATTTTAAGTAAATATAACGTTACTAAACTACGTCGTTTTGTTTAATGAAACAGCTGAAATAAAATGTTCAGAAAAATATTGCAAGCGGGGCTGCTGGGATTCGAACCCACGTGCATCGTGCAACTCTGAACCCCCTGCGCCACTGAGCTGCGCCTTTCGTTTGTATTGAGGGGGTTCAATATTAAATATATACACATAAAATAAAAATTTGGCCTTATATAAACAGTGTAATTTTTCGACTGAGGGGGTTCGGATGAACACCCTGGGATATATATAGATCCGCCCCTGCCTCAAACTATAAAGAACTACTATAATTTATAACGCTAATATTTAGGTACATATAGTAATATTTAAACAATAATAACCTAATTTTAAAGATAACTTTAAAAATTAGTATATGTGACTGAAAAGAACAATCTTTTGTTCCAATTTATGTGATATTTTTTTTTGCTTTTGGAGAATTAATTTGACTAAACTTTGAAGTTAAATTGAATTAGTTTAACTCAATATTTTCTCATAAAATATATTTAAAACTACATAAAAAAAAAATACTATATGCTACAAGTTTTTCATATTAATTTGGCAAAAAAATATATTAATCAAATTTCATACAGTTTAAATTTCGAAAGAAAAAAAAATTTACATAAATTAAGACAAATGGGGTGATAATTTTATATACGGTATTAGGGACCCATTTGTTGGGAAATATCAGCAAGTGGACCAAAACCCAACCCAAATTCATCATCTCTTTTTTTTTTTTGGGGGGTAGTTTTTTAGTCAGTTCGAAAATTCATAATATATACCACCTAATCCCAAATATTGGAGTAAAATTAATTAAAAGTTGAAAGCCAATAATGCTTACAGCTTAAGGAAATTGCAGTTGTCGTCGACATTGAAATCTTGTCCGCGTCCCATTCGACTTTATATACAGCTTTTGTGTTTTTTCTATCAAACAAAACACATATTTTCTTTGGTACTTCCTCATCGTATTTGTCTTTCATCTCTTTTTATTTAAAAAAAAAAAAAAAAGAATCATATTTGCTTAATTCGATATACTACTACCAAGTTTGATTAGATAGATTTTTTTTTTCTTTAGTACTCAATGTTTTGCTCTCTTTTTTTCTTTTTGTGGTTTTAGGTAAGTGATAATTGAAAAGATTTTGTTGCAAACAGATATTGAAGATCTGAATCCAAGTGTATGATGGATTCTTTCTTCACCAAAGGTTTCAAAGCTGCCAAATGGTAACCCCTCAATTTCCCTCTTTGCCTATCTTATTTTTATGATTTGGGTAATTTTTAGTTAAGGGTCCCTTCTTATTATGCAGATTTAATTTAGGAGAACAATTCTAGTGGCAATTTTGTATGGGATGAGATCATGGGGTTCTTGAATTTCCAATTTTTTGAGATAAAAATGATGTCTTTCTTGTACTTTGATGGGTTGCTCAACTTTGTTTTGAGGAAAATTGGGAGAACAATGATGTCTTTCTTATATGAATGAAAGCTCTATGGTGAAATAGTATTTCATGGCTTTCTGGGTTGCTAAGCTTTGTTATTTTTAGTGATTTGCTGATGGTGTCTGACTATTTGCAGTAAAACCCTATTAAAATTGACGATTCCTCGTATCAAACTACTGAGGAATCGTAGGGAGATTCAGCTGAAGCAGATGAGAAAAGAAATAGCTAAGTTACTAGAGACTGGTCAGGAAGCTACTGCTCGAATTCGGGTATAAACTGAACCTTATTTTGCTTATATTCCTTAATCCATGCTTTGTGCAAGGCTGTATGTTCTTCGCGCGTAAATACTGCAAGGTCATAAGTATTTTGATAGATGGTTGTAATGAGCTTGATTATGATGTTTGCTTATTTAGGTAGAGCATATCATAAGAGAGGAGAAAATGATGGCAGCACAGGAGATAGTTGAGCTGTTTTGCGAGCTTATATCTGTTCGTCTTCCAATTATCGAAGCACAAAGGTAATGTATTATCTTTGTTGTGTTAATGTTTTTAAGATTCTATATTGTGTGAACAATTACAGTATCCTAGGATGGTTCTTCAGTTTATAGATGACCAATTGAATATGCTTTTAGTTGGATCTTAGGATAAAGAATATACGGGGCGAGTGACAAAGAATATAAAAGGGTTCCTAAATGATGCATCAGATGAGCACCTATGGTGCCTTGGCGAAGTGCACATAGAACAGTTGATTTTTGGTTTTCGTGGTTATATAATCTGTTTGACACCATTACCAGATGTTGGTTGACCTACCTGTAGTATTGCAGTTTAGCTTATTTTCTTCTCCCTCACTTTTTTTTTTTTTTGGGTAAACAGTTTCCTTCTATTCAACCAAAATGTTCTTTACAAACCAGGACTTGCTGACCAAATCCTACTCTACTATTGACAAAGCCTATACACAAACACAACTAGCATTTAGTAAACATAAAAATATTACATCAGAACTTAAACTGCACACTAAGGAAATGAGTTCAATGAAGCAAGATGCTGCTGCCAGCTGGGAATCTTGTTGCCTCTGATGTGTATATGGAGTGCAATCTCTCTACCAATTCTGTCTGCAGAAGTACTCCCACCCTGAAATCTGAGCTTGTTTCTGTCCCTCCATACCAAGTAGACAAACATACCAAAAACATAAGAAAGTATAGCCCAGTATCCAGATTTCCTCTTAGCACAGCTGGTCACCCACTGTACCTCATCTTACCAAGTAGTGACTGGCTTGGATTGACCCAGCCATGTCAACAGCCTGGACCAAATAGTTTTCACATATATGCAATCAAAGAACAGATGCCCAAACAATTCATCAGTTAGACCACAGAAAACACATGTTTGAGGGACTTGAATTCCAAATTTCTGAAGCCTATCCATGGTAGGCAATCTACCATGAGCTGCAAGCCAAAGATTGAATTTAAACCTGGGATGTAGACTTGGCTGCATGATCATACTCTTCCAAGGCACCCTTGGATATTGAAGCTGAAGCATTTGATACTAAATCTTCCATCAGCGGACTTTATCTGTGTCAATCTGCTTATGAGGTCATCTTGTATACACTGAAGTCCTAGAATGAGACTTCTGAGGCCTAAGATCTTCCTGATTACCCAGGCTGCATTCTTGGGTATAAGCATTGATGATTTGATTCTACAACCTGATTCCTGATATAAAAAGCATATAACCATTTAATCCACAGACAATCTTTCTTCATAGCACAACTGCTTTTCCTTTTTGACAAGTAACGTATATTGCTTTTTTGCTTACTTATGCTAGTCGTGTGTATCTTTATAGTTTGATTTGCTCTAAAAGAATAGATCCATTTAACTTAATTCAAGCTGCAATAAGTCAAAAAATTGGACACCTGATATAGACTAGGAGACTTAGCTGAATGAGGTTGAATAATAACAAAAATAGTATAGGATATCAAATGTTCTTCTCCATCTCTGCCTCTGGCCTTCTCTATCTACTGCCGATGCAACATTTAGTTCCATATGTCCTTCAGCACCAAACTTTTGGATCTGCTATACTCCACTTAGCTGATTTTTTTTTTATTTTTTTTTTGGGGAGAATTATCTGCACTGTATATGTAAACTTATTCATGGAGCAACTTTGGTCCAATTAAAGAATCACAGTCCTTTAATTTGCTAATCTTCATGTACTCTGAGGAAAAAGTTTTCTACTTTGGAATGTAGTCTAATTTGGTTGTCCTGGTTGTAGGTTCATTAAATGAAAGTATGTGCATGTATCCAGCAGGATCATGTTTGGTTCTTTTACATGAAGTCAATTTTAGCCAAACAAGGATTAACCTACGGAACTTCTTGCTTATATGACCGGGAAGTATCTGAGGCATAGATTTTTATTTTTATTATGAGGCATAGATTTTTATTTTTATTATAAGGCATAGAATGAACAAGCTATTCTTGCTTATTTTATGGGAGGTGAAACCTTAAAATAATTCGATCTACATGAGACCATAAATGTGGATCTCTAGTTCCTAGGTGGAGCCAGAGGGCTTCATCTTCGTGTTTTGTTTTAAGGCATGAAGTACAATAGTAATGTTTCTCTCTAGACCTGCTTTCATGCTATACTTGGAGAACTAGCCAGCAGTTCGTAAAAATGAAACCAATAAGTGATACTCTTGAACTTGAGCTGTCCTGCAATGTGGGGGTTTTCTTTCCAATTCTTAATATTCTAGACTTCTAGTTGAATTCTGTTGACAATTTTTCTTAACTTGAATATTTGGATAAGAGCTGAGCCCCCAAACTTCGTATAATTTCCAGGGAATGCCCGATAGATCTGAAAGAAGCTATTTCAAGTGTTTGTTTTGCTGCACCAAGATGTGCAGATCTTCCAGAACTGCTGCAGGTTCAGATGATGTTTGCCGGTAAATATGGGAAGGAATTCATTGCTGCTGCTACAGAGCTCATGCCAGAATGTGGTGTCAATCGCCAGGTTACCTTAGTTGTCCTTTATGCCATAGCTAAACCAGAAAGGGGAACTGCTTCTTGTTTCTAGGTTTCTGATTTTTCTCTCTTTTTTTTTGGTTGGTCTCTGACAGTTGATAGAGCTGCTGTCTATTCGAGCTCCTGCTCCTGATGTGAAAATGAAGCTGCTAAAGGAAATTGCGGAGGAGCATGAGCTAGATTGGGATCCAAGTGCTTCTGAAACTGAGCTGTTGAAGTCACATGAGGACTTACTGGTATATTTCAGTCTCTACTAGGCTTGATATTGTCCTGTTTTGAATCGTCATGATTTCTTCCCTTTGCTTTGCAGAATGGGCCTACACAATTTGTTAGTGGGGCTAAGGTGCCTCTTCCCAAAGAAAGGTTTGATGAGGTGCGGCACTCTTCATCAGATCAAGCCTATGATAAACAAACGGAATCTGAGGCTGATTTTGACTCATTCGATTTTCCAGAAGTCCCTAAGCAGCAGCCAGTACGACCTAGCACCGGTGGAGTTTCAGCCCCTGAAATGCTTCCTTTCCCTGCCTCTGCACTATCTGACTTCGATGATGACTACATAGCTAAGCCTTCTGAAGACGGTGAGTCCAAATCTCACAAACAAAATGTGGAGCGAGATGAAGTTTTGCAAGAGAAGGTAGTTTCAAAAGATGTTGGGTCAGGTGACACTTCATCCGCACCTGAAGAGGAGAAACAGTTTTTGCCATTCATGGTTCCCCCACCAAAATCATCTCCAGTCTCCTCAACAGAAAGTGCCACAACCCAAAGTACTCAACCTCCCTCTACTACAAAGACCAAAGATGAGATTGATGTAGATTTGCAAGATGTATTGGCTGCTGCCCAAGCTGCGGCTGAATCAGCTGAACGTGCAGCTGCTGCTGCTCGCTCAGCAGCCAGCCTTGCTCATGTTAGAATCAGTGAGCTTACCAGGAAAAGGAGCGAAGAGGTTCCTGTAAGCCCCAGTGAGAACCCATTTTATGCTGAGAAACGAGAACCTCACATCCAACATCAATTATCAAACTCTGATGGTATCCCGAGCCCACATGGTAGCCCATTGGAGCATCAGGTGTCGAATATTCCTTCGTACGATGATTCAACAGTAGGTTTGGAGTCTCCCATCTCATCCCATATTCATCATCCTGGTCAGGGGACCGGTCTTCACCAACCACAGAGATTGCCTTCCCTGGACGATGAAACATATTATTCATATCCTAACTTGTTTAATGCAACAAATGGCTCTAATCCCAGTTCTCGTTCACAGTCGTTCAAAGATAATATCAAGTCCAGCCATGATAAGTGAAGTGTATTTCTCTACCCTTTTGCAAGCTCTGGTTTGTTTGCTGGTTGTCAGTTTGAGATTCTCTTGTTTATTCTATACCCCTTTTGTCTGTAGTACATTCAAAGGATCCTTGTATGTTAAAGAGTATGCAGTTCAAGAATTTGCTTGTAAGAAATTTTCTTTGGAGTACAAAATAATAAGGGAAAAGATCAATGTATCACTGAGTAGATCTGGTACTCTGAAATCAAAGCATCGGTATTTATCTGAATAGTCAGAAAGAGCCCAAAACTTGGGCAAAGAGTGGTAAAATGAACTTTGCAAGTGGTCTATTATTGACATATTTGCCATTATCTTGCGACACATTCGTCCTTTCATCTAAACCTGTTAATCGGTTCGGGTTAACCGGTTTTAACCGGTAACCGGACCGGCTAAACCGGAACCGGTTAAACCAGTTCCGGTTAACCATGTAATAGTTTACCGGTCCAGTTTCGATATTTTAGAAACCGGAACCGGTAAAACTGGAACCGGACCGGTTTAACTGGTGAAAATTAAAAAAAAAAAAAAAAAAGGAAAGAGCTGTTGGGCCGCAGTGTCCGTAAATGGACCGTTGGCAACGGTACATTTGCAAAAATGGCCGTTGCCAAACGGTCAGTTTTTTAATTTTTGGCCCCCAATTTTTTTTTTTTACACTTTAACCCATCCCCACCCCTATATAAACCCTTCTTCATTTTCATTTTAATTCACATCAATTCACTCTTCTTCATCTTTCTCTCAATCTCTCAATTATAGTTACTTTGCAATAATTAGCCACAAAGTTTTATTATAGTTTCAACTTTCAATTATTAATTTTGCAATTATAATATTGTTGGTGGAGTTGGTGATTTTGCAACAATCCGAAGTAGCTTTGGTGGATTTGCAATTCTAGCCGCCTTCATTTTGTTGGAAATTAATCCGGCAATTTGGTACCTTCGTTCCAACTCTATCTTTATTTTTCGCAATTTAATTCTAGCAATTTATTTTTCGCAATTTAATTTACGCAATTTAATTCTAGCAATTTAATTTATTGTAATTTATTTTCTTGTGATTTATTTGATTGTGATTTAAATTAATTCTATTTAATAATGTCAAAGAGATTAAGACGTGGTGCCGGTAGTAGTAGTCGTATTGTTAGGGGGGCGCTTAATGAGGAAACATTTGTGGAAGAAACACCTAATTTAGGTATTGATGTTGGTGGAAATAATCCACTTTTAGGTCATGAGGCAATGCAACAACATTTTACCGACACTTTTGATGAAGACTTAGATGATGATGATGAAACACAACCCCCCGAAAATCCCATAGGAGATACATGTCCTGCACAATCACATACACAAGACAAACCGCTTAGAACTCGTAAGCCAACAGCTAAAGTTTGGAAATTTATGACTAAGAATAGGGAAAACCAATCAGCTACATGTAACATATGTAGACAAGTATTTAGTTTTAAGCAAGGAGCTGGTAAGGATGGTGGAACGGGTACACTAAATGCTCATATGAGAACCAAACATATGGATATTTGGGGAGAGCAAACAAGTTCAAATGTGGGGGGGATTCAAATGACGATAGACCCACGAACCGGTAGAAATTTTAAGTATGACAAGAAAAAAGAACGCGTAGAAATAGCTAAAATGGTAGCTTATGATTGTTTACCATTTTCCTTTCCCTCGGGTTTGGGGTTTGTTACTTACATTCAACGTTGTTATAATCCGTTATTTGAGGGTATTCCTAGAAGTACTTGTAGAGCCGATGTTATAGATTTGTTTAAAAAATATAGATTTTATTTCCGTCATGTATTTAATTCTTTAAATTGTAATGTTTGTCTTACCGCTGATTTGGGTCTTAATATTAACCATTTAGATTTTTTTGTTATTACATGTCATTGGGTTGATGACAACTGGGTTATGCAAAAAAGAATTATAGCTTTTTTATATGACGAAGGAAAAAGTCGTCACGATGGAAAAATTTTAGCCGATTCAATGTCTACTATTATGAGATTTTTTAACATTTATAGAAAAACACTTTGTATTGCTTTAGATAATGCTTCTAATAATACGAAGGCGATAGGTCTTATAAAAAGAGAACTAAACCCTCCGCTAAGAAATATTTTTCATGTAAGATGTAGTTGTCACATTTTAAATTTAATTGTTAAAGATGGTCTTGCGCATTTTGATGATTCTGTTCAAAAAGTTAGAGATGCGGTTGCGTTTCTTTTTTGTAATGCTAATAGGGGAAAAATTAGAGATTTTAAGAGTGCTTGTGTGGAAAATAACCTTAGACCTAAGAAAATTCAAGTAGAAATTGAGACTAGGTGGAACTACACTTACATTATGCTACAACAAGCATATGAGTATAGGATTCCCCTACAATAAGTTCACAACAAATATAATACTGATAGTGATGATTGGTTAAATTATGCGCATTGGGAAGATGTTAAAGAATGTGTTGACCTCTTAGAAATTTTTTATAATGCAACTCTTGCTTTTTCTAGACAATTCTATCCCACGGTAATCGGAATTTTAGCCTACTTAGCGAAAATAGCTAGAGTTTTACAAGAGTATAAATATAAACCCGATTATCAAGTGGCTATTTTTGAAATGACAATCAAATTTAAAAAGTATTTTTTTCCCATCCCAACTTTATTTATATTGGGTTCCCTTTTAAATCCTTGTTTAAAACTGTCTTTTACTAAAAATTTGGTTAGTCAAATTTATACATTTTTAGAAATTGAAGAGGGAGTTCAACCATCTTTAGTTGAAGCCGATCTCGCTATTGATGATGAGTTTAGAAGAGTTTTTACTCATTATTTTAGTTTGGAAGAACGTGCTACACCCGTTGCTCCACGCCCTACTACTTCTCAGAGTAGCAAAAAGGGCTTATCGGGTTTAAAAGTTTTACATTCACAACCAACTTCTTCTTCTACTGCAAACTTTGATGAATATAAATTTTATTTGATGCAGCCAAATGTGGATAACAACCAACAAGATGATTTGGACGTCTTAGCATGGTGGAAGAAGTACAAAGCAAGCTATCCGGTACTTTCAAGAATGGCTCGAGATATCCTTACGGCTCAAGTATCAACCGTGGCTTCGGAGAGCGTATTTAGCCAAGGAAGACAGCAAATTGGAGACCATAGACATTCATTATCCGGCTTTAGCTTGCAAGTACTAGTGTGCATTCGCGATTGGATTAGATCGGAGCGACGCAACCAAAACTTACAAGCGGAGGAAGGCGAAGAGGAAGAAATTGAAGATTTGATAGCTAGTGGACCGGACCAAATGGAAGACTTTGAAGATATTTCCATGACCGAATATGATGTGGGGGAAATTAACGAAATGGTTCAAAATTGGTGATTTTATTATTCTACTATTTTTGTACAAATCATGTATTATTTGCAAGTTAAAAAAAATACAACTTGCAAATAAATGTTATCCAAGAATGAATAAAATATATGGCTCATTGAGCTTTCTTCTATTTATTTGTGTTCATATTTTTACTTTTATTAAGTTAAGAATATACCTAAAATATACTAAGAATATATATATATATATATATATATATATATATATATATAAGTTATATAGTATACTTAAACATATATAAGTATATATAGTATATAAGTATATATAGTATATATATTAAGTATATATAGTATATAGTATATAAGTATATACTTATAGTATATATATTAAGTTATACATATATATAAGCATATTAAGTTATACATATATATGTATACGAAAAGCAATATTTTGTATTGCTGACTTGCTATTAGTCTGTTAGTCAGTAAATATTTAAACTTTAATTATAAAGTTGTATAACATATGTAAATATACCTACAATATACTAATAAATACTATAATATATATATATAATACAAAAAAAAAAAGATTTTAACTACTTAAAACCGGACCGGTTCTGGTTTGGAGTTTCAAACCGGTAAACCGAAACCGGCCGGTTCCCTAACCGGTTACCGGTCGGTTGGAACCGGTTGCCAGGCTTACTTTCATCTGCAACACAATTAGGTGCAGGTTCGACTCAGTCACATTTATTGCTTAGATAATACCCCCATCAACCATATAACCATGAAGCATTTATTCTTTGATTGTAAAATCCAAAATCCTGTAAATAGCCTGTCAAATTGATTGAATTTATGTCACTGAAAACAAGACTCTGCTTGACAGCATACTGGGTTGGACCATTTTAAAGCACTTAACAACTACGCCTATGTGCAACTTTCAGGGCAATAGATTAAGAACTCCTGTCAGTACAATTCGTATGCACAACGTAACAGATACACTTCATGGGGCTTACAAGTGGAGATTTTCATTAAATATAACAAGAAAAACTTTCACAAGGTCAACAAAAGTAAGAGTTTCCTAAAGATTTGCTTTTTTCTTTACTTGATCACCTTGGACCCGATAGTTCAACTGCGTGTAAATTCTCTGTTGAGTCAACAATCCAATCAGAACCAGGATGAGGTGCAAGTTCCACTTCCTGCCGTAGAACTTCTACCTTCTGCCACTCATCCCATCTTTCAGCCAAGCCATCACCTTCAAGCATTCTCACCACATCCGACATCTTGGGACGATCCATTGGGTTGCTTTGTGTACAAAGCAACGCCACCTGGATTAGTTGCTCCACCTCAGCCTCCACATATTTGTTCTGAAGATCAGGGTCAACCAGCATTTCCAATTTCTTCTCTTTAAGGAGTCCTTTCACCTGAAAACCAAGAGCCTCAATAAGATAAAGGCAAGTGCTGAAGGCAGAAACACTTATTAATCATGTTCATGTGAAGCAGGCATGACAACATACCCAGTCAAGCAACATGACATCGTCATCATTTGCAAGCCGAGCTAGATCAAAAGCACGTTGACCGGTAATTAGCTCCAGAAGCATAATCCCATACCCAAAAACGTCAGTCTTTTCTGAAGACTTCCCTGTGGACAGGTATTCCGGAGCTATATGCCCAATTGTACCACGCACAGCGGTAGTAACATGTGTATCCTTGTAGTCCATAAGTTTAGCCAAACCAAAGTCTCCAACAACAGCCTCAAATTCTTCATCTAGCAATATATTTGCAGCCTTCACATCACGGTGGATAATCTTAGGGTCACAATGATCATGCAAATACGATAATCCCCTGGCTGACCCCAAAGCAATGCGTTTCCGCGTTGGCCAATCAAGTGGCGGTTCATTTGGTGGTCGTTCTGAAAAATAAATTATTTTGTGAAGACAGTGAATAATAAATTATATTTCCTGCCTTTTAGCAATTTACAAAAAGTAAGGGCATTACCTCTCAGGCATGATGCAACACTTCCATTCGCCATGTAGGGGTACACAAGCAGCCTTTCAGTTGGTGTCATACAGAAGCCACGTAATCGTAGAAGATTCCGATGCACTGCCATGCTAATCATCTCAACTTCTGTTTGAAACTGCAACTCCCCTCCAGGAGTACGCTCCTCCTTTAGCCGTTTAACAGCCACCAATGATCCATCTGCCAAGCGTCCTTTGTATACCTTACCAAATCCACCTCGACCCAGAATGTTTTTATTGCTAAAACTGTCGGTTGCAACTTGTAGCTCTCGGAGGGAGAACCTTTTCAGTTGACCTAAGTGAACTTCAGGATCCTCTTCAGCTGCAATAAGTTTAAGCAAAGACAGTAATTATGTAGCCAAAAAATAAAACATATAAGAGAAAACAGACACACGAGGGAGTTTATGATTGGAAATCGAGAGTAACCTGGTACATCAAAGAAATATTCTTGTGGCTTTCTACGGCGCCACCAGGCAAATAAAATGGCAGGAGCAGCAAATAGTAGAGCGGCACCAGCAGCTACACCTCCAGCAATTGCTCCAGTTGCACCATTTCCTCCTGCAGGTACCATTCAAAATATTTTAAATATCACTTCAATAATTGCTATTATTCTCAACTGACGTAAATTTGATTAATTTCCTTCACATGATCCAGACTATTTTTAGCACACAATTTTGGCCCTTCCTCATCTAATTCACTACAAAAACACACAAAAATTTGGATCTGTCATTCAGATATAAGTTCCAGGACAGTATTTATACAGCAAAGAAAATCTTCAACGGTCTGGAATAAATGTGATTAATTTCGTTCAGACATTATCCATACTCTTTCAACAACAGTTTGTTGGCCCCATCGTTTTGAAGACAGAAGCACACAAAATTAGCATCCCTCACACAGATCGAAACTTTATCAGAGCGTGTTGTGCAGTAAGACCTTCAAATATTCAACGTCAAATACCACAGATAACAATTTACAACGGCACCAAAGAAAGAATGTCCCAAACGCCGATTTTAAATTCTACAAACACCAGAATGTTTAGAGACTTTAAATGTGGTCTCTTGCATCCCTGTTGCTCATAACAATTACTTAACCAAAATGCCTGATTAGCAAAGATGGCTTTTCCTCATCTGCCCCTTTTTGTCCGTACTTTTATAGCACAAATTCTTACTTGGATTATGAAAACTAAGAGAGGCAAGATGGATGGACCAACTGAAATCACCAGAGTCGAACAAGGAAAAAAAAAAAAGGAAAACAATTTATCCACACTAATTTAGAGAACCACCTGGAGCCGAAATTGGTGGTGGTGGAACAAATGGAGGAGGAGGAGAGAATGGAGGAGATCCCGGGCAAGGGTGTCCAGTTACAGGCCCGCAAAGATCTAAATTATTCGCAAAACTGTAAATTCAAGCAAAATATGTTAGCAAATAGACAGCATTCTAAAACAACCAGCCAGTTGGATGGCGAACCACCTTATATGAAATATACCTGATAGGTGTGAATAGAGAAAAGGAACCATTATCTGGAACAGCACCTGCGAGACGGTTGTTTGACAGATCCCTACACACAGATGAGACAAGAATTGAGCATGAGATAAGGCCATTTTCCTATTTCTATTTGAAAAGAATTTGATCAAGGCACGTTTTAAATTCTCCGTGTAAGTAATTACTGAAAAATTACAGCTTTAGTCCCCCTATTTTATATAAGATATTTTTCAGTATCCCAATACAGTATGACATTGAATATTACTATCCGAATTTAGCCTAGTATCAAGTGGCACGGCCAATTATTCTAACGTGTCTATCTTTATCTCAGGTGTTCACGTTTTGTTCATGTAAAAGAAATTGATCTTGTATAAGGTAATTACGAATAGATTTCTATGATAAGGATTAATTGGTACCTTATCAAGATGGTAATTATTTACTTACTATTATAGATTAAACATAATAAAAATGGGATTTTTTGTACTTTTTTTTTTTGGGGGGGATCAAGCAAGTGTATTTTCATTCATAAACATGGCCACAACGGCTGTGTACAAGAGATATACCAAAAACAGTAGAGATATTACAAAACGATATGATTCTCTACGAACTCCACCCAATTGTCTATACAACAAGGAACTTTCTGTGTGCACCAAAAGAAAATAAGGGAACAGAGACTACTCTAGGTGTCTAAAAATATCCGCTTTGGGGCCTCGACTGATCTGTATTGAAAGGAGATGAATGAAAAGAGGTGGAAGACAGAGAGAATGATCTAAGTAATGCCATAAAAGAACTAGTGTACTTACAACACTTGTAGAGATGAGATATTAGTCAGTGACAACGGTATGGAACCAGACAAGCTATTGTTGTTGAGCCGACTATCCTTGCAAAAAGATCACAAAGGTGTATAGAAATGAGCTTCATTTTTGCTTTAAGCAAAATAATTGTAGAATAAAATAGACATAAAGGATGATAACTGAATCATCTTAATATAATATTTATATGTGGATATAAAACATTATAGAACTTCAAGCCAGAACCGGTACTTGAGCTGGAAAGGAAGTTATCAGTTCAGAACCATAATAAAAGGCCACAAAAACATTTTCCCCTGACAAACAGAGACTTGAAACACCTTTTGGACTAAATCATTCTAGTCGTCATTGGCAGTACTTCAATAGTTCTATAGCCAGTCCCAAAATGCAGTTACTGAGGTTACATGCTGAGAGCCTGTTTGGATTGGCTTATTTTAGGTGCTTTTAAGGCCAAATAGTTTAAGCACTTTATAGTGTTTGGGTAAGATAAAAAGTGCTTTTACGCACTTATTCTTAAGCCAAAATAATCAAAATAAGCCAAAAGCCATAAGTTAGGATTCCTAACTATTGGCTTATGGCTTATAAGTCATAAGCAATAAGTTAGGCTTCCTAACTATTGACTTATGGCTTATAAGTCATAAGCCATAAGCCCGTCCAAACAGGCTCTGAGTCTGCATAATAAATCCAATTTGGAATACTTCTTAGGCAGTCCAGCCAAAAGAAAGAAGTTTGTGGAGCATTGAGCAAGAGAAACTTCAGCGATGAAAGATGCAAGATGAAGCATAGACTTCTAAACTTCTTTTCTTTTTTAGAAAATGATCACAAAAAGCGGGAGAAAATAAAACAACAATTACTAAAAGCTGCTTAATTTTATAATATCAGGCCCATATGAACCTCAAATATCAGATAAAGCATAGGCTTCTAGACTTTCTTTCCTTTAGATAAGAACTAGAACAAAGGTAGAATATAAAAAGACCTATACGTAAGATCTGTTCAATGAATGACCTCAGGCCCAAAAAGTCCTCAAATACCTTCTACCCACAAAACTTAGTGTGAAGAACCTAATACTAATGGAGGTCATCTTATGAGAAACCTAGAAAGAATTCTCCTTTTTTTTTTTTTTTTTTTTATTGGTATGAATTCTTCCTTTCCTTCCTCAACATGCCGGAGAGGCTGGATAGTTGATTCAATAATTAGACATTTGGCATCACAATATCCACAGAAATCCAATTATAGGATAAGAATACATACAGGAATCTCAATTTCGACAGCTTGCCCAAGGAATCTGGGATGGGACCAGTGAAGCCGTTCAAGTAGAGATCCAAGCTGACCAGATTAGTCAAATTTCCAAGATCACTCGGTATTACACCACTTATATTATTACTGTAAAGCTCCCTGTGACAAGCATACCAGAGAATGAGTCAATTCCACATATCATACCAATGACATCCTAGGTTAATGGGACAACAAGATACTGAAGAATCTTCAAATTCATCAAATTGGCATCAAGCCACAGTTAAAAGTCAACAAATGAGAAAGGCCCGGGAGATCCAAGCTAAAAATTATAACTGTCATGGAGGAAGCATATGATCAGTTCATCAAACATTTTATACAATATTTATACCTTATCAATAAAATTTAATGTTCATCATTATATTAACCTGAAACGTCATCTAAACAGTGTATGCCTAGCGGTCATTAAATGTCATTAAATACTATCAGCATTTGATGTGATTTCTTTTTTATTGTTACATTCTTGATGTGATTGTCACTTGCATAAACTTGGAAAATACTTAGTTACACGTACTCAGGGGTGAACACACGTAGGGTGTGACGGGTGCTCGAGCACCCACTAACCTCAGGTCGGACCGTGTATATCTACCTAGAAAACTTTGAGAAAATGATTATATGATAGCCCCCATTAAACAAAAGTGATTGGTGGGTGCTTTGGTTTGAGGGCAGAAGTTTTAAGGTTTTACGTGTGTGAGGTTCAGAGGTCGATACTTGCTTGAAGCACTTTTTTGAAAATTTTCTCATTCATCCTCTTAAGGTGTGTTATTCGCACCTCTTTTTTTCTCGCTGACTTTGGTTTTGTTCCCACTGCAGATTTGTTTTTATTATTACTAGCTAACTTTCATACACTTTTACCATTCATCACTTTATCAAAAAAAAAAAAAAAAAAAAAAAAATCTAATTCATTGTGACAAAAAAGGAGAAAAAGAGAGTAAAATGAATTGTTCAAATTTTGAGCCTCCCTTAACTTTCCTTAACCCAAATGCAAATATTCTCTGTTTTATCGATTTTTTTCAAACAACCATTGCCTATCGTCATCGGCAGTAAAGCACCCACAACTTTAAAATTCTGGATCCACCACTGCACGTACTGCACAAGCCTCACGCAAATCTAGGCTTCCAAAGGCAACATATGATTATGTGAGCAGAATGGAGCAATCACTAGTTATACGCATCATTAACTCATTGTCTGATGCATCGGTATACATCACATAATGCCCAGCTTCACCCAGTGCACATGCACTTACCGTCTCTACGAACTTCCATAGAGTTGCATCTTCAAAAGAGCACGGGTTACAATAGGAACTCTGAGAAACAGTTTGAGACATAGGGGTGTTTGGATTGGCTTTTTTAAGTGCTTTTTGGCCAAACTTTAAAAAGCGCTTTGTGGTGTTTGGGAAATTTAAAAAGTGCTTTTTAGCACTTACTTTTAAGCCCAAAAGGTACAAAAATAAGCTAAAAGTTGGGGCTTTTAGCTTATAAGCTACTTAAAAACACCCTCATAATATGACATTGGCACGTCGACAATTTAAGAATGCAAAAACTAATATGCCTTGAGCTCACAATGAACGTCCATATTATCAACCTTCAAACTAAGCTTAATACCTATAGAAAAATCTATGCTTAATCAAAACATTGATTCAAACTCTTGGTGAAAACGGTACTAGCATCTATTGTATGACCAGAAATCTTCAGCTCTTTCACTCCAAGAAATCAACCAACCCTCAACTCTCAAGCCGTTTTTCCTCTTTCTAAGTCTAGGTTTTGCTTTACTTTTCCAATGGGCTTGTTTTCTCTTGTTGGCCTTATCCTATTCCATCATCCTAAATCACGATTAGAAGCTACCTGGGAAAAGGAAAAGGGGAATAAAGGATTTGATATGAGTTGAAGTTTGTCATTCCAAATTAAGAGTGCTTAGCGTACTCGCATTAATAGTGATATTAAGACAGCAACTCCGTTTAAGAGTTGATAAAAAAATTAACGGCTTCTTATCTTTTGATAGGTGAGTGTATAACAGAATTTTAAGTTCAACTACAATATTTTCACAAGTAATTACAGACACCACTTTGCCACAAAAGTTAATTCATTGCTAGTCTCATTCAAGTATCCACGTTTCCCAATTCACTAGTATGTAATTGTGAAATATGCATATTGAAATCATTGTTTATGATGTACACATTTTAATCTTTGTATTTTATTTTTGTGCAATTAAAGGAAATTTTACTGACTACCAAGTGAGCAACATTACAGAACCAAGGGGGATAATCTTTGTTGTCAAGGGAACACATTAACAACTATGCCATCAACAACAACAACACATGACATTTAATGAACGTATTCCCATGCAGCAAATTCTAGACGCAACATGCAATATCTTCGACATCTGAAGAAACTGATACACCTAATGCCCATTTGCCACGTCTAAATTTATAAAAATAACATTAAAATAGCAAAACATAATTCATAAAGTAAGACTTACAAGTACTGCAAATTCTTCAAAAGACCAAGCTGTGGGACTAACTGACCAGATAAAGCTGCATTTCCTAAATCACTGGAAAGGTTGAATATATAACAAGTGTTATGGAACCACAAACTGCAATTTGATTTGCTCACCACCACAAGATAAGTGAAATTGCAAATCCATTAAAAACACGGAGGTAAAGCGGACGAGAGATTCTTACACTCTTATAACACTGTTGTCATTGTTGCAAGTAACATGAAACCATGTGCAAGGATTAACAAGGGTAGGATCCCAGCTCTGTAATACATTGTTAGGATCTTGTAAATTGGTCCGTAGATTGTGCAACGCATCACCTGTTCGTGTATCCATTTAGTCCAAACTAGAAAATATTTAATCCATCTATCGACTGAACAAAGCAGTTTATCAACATTTTGGCAACAAGCAAGTTAAATCACATGAAATTATTCAAGCTTGTACAGGAAATATATTGCAATAAGGTTGAATGGCAATGATAATTAAAAACTTTCACATGTAACTGACATTAAAACTGAACTGTGGGGAGCTCATTGCCCATCTTGCTTACCCTTTTGGGATAATTCAACAACTCACACATAAGTCAAATTAAAAATCCAATCTTGCATATTTTCATTTCACTTTCAAGCAAATATTGATTAATTCAACATTCGGAACTCATATCACAAAATAGAACAACAAAGATAGACCTAAAAATTAACTAAAAAAGGGATGATGGGGCCCCAGTCAAAAAGAAGCACAAACCTTCCATATTAGCACAAATGAGCTTAATAGGATGAACAACCAAGATCAACCACACCATCACTGACACCAAAGAATCCTTCTCCATCACTTTTTTCATCATATATTTATCTGTCTATATGTTATGTTTACAAATCAAACAGCCACCTCACTTAAAAAATCTCTTAGATCCAAGTAAAGCAAACTCAAATAAGCCAGCATTTACTCAAAAAATCAAGAAAACCCTACCCCTCATTACCATACAACAATACCATCATCAAACCACCAAGAAAAACACACCCACAAACCTCAAAACCCAAGAATCAATCTCACCAAAAAAAAGATCAAATTTTTACACCTTTTTTTTCAAGATTTTGTAACCACTGAACACCCTTTTTTTTGTGTTTCTCAGTTCAGTTTATAGTAGTTCTTCTATACTTGTTCTAATGAACCCCTTTTTTTATCTGTTTGCAAACTTTTCACATTTGTTGTACTGCATTTTTTATTTTTTTCCTCACTCTCTCTCTATACTGAGTTGTTGTATGTGCAGAGAGAGAAAAAAAGTGTGAGAGAGAAATCATTATCTTCTCTTTTTAGGCGTGTTACGTGTTTAAGTTAAGCTGCCCGAACGGTGCTTTGCCCGTCTGCCCGTATAACCTTAAAACTCCAAAACGGCTTCGCGCTATCTTTGACTCCTGTCAACCTTTTTGACACTTTATTGTTATGAAAAAAGATAACATAAAATCTAAAATGAAGATTTGTCCTTGCTTTTATACATGCCAAAGTAAGTTACCTGTTTTACTTGTTACTAAATTTTATTTAGATATTCAAGTTAGAGCGAATTCAGATTGAACATATGAACATATTATAAAGTAATTTTATTGAACAGTTTCGGCTCAAAATTTTTTAAAAAGTTTGGGCAAGTTACAGGATTGTCCTTCGTTGGGTGATCTTTAATTTTTACCCCTCAAAATGATGGTCTTTAAATTTTGTCTTTCAGGCAGAAATTCTGCCCTATGCCCATGCAACTCTGTCTTTTGCAATAAATTCTGTCTTGAGGCAAATTCTGCCTTGCAAAATACTGCCTCGCGATTTTTTGTTTTTTTGTTTTTTTACTAAGCTGGGGTTCGAACCCACAACCTCGGGGTATTAGATGAAGGGCAAAAGTTAAAGACCACCAATTTGAAGGGCAAAAATTAAAGATCACCCCAGGTGAAGGGCAATCCGCTCAATAAATAAATAAATTTGCAAGTGCTCTCAAATGTCAATTACGTAGATAAGTTAATCAATTAAACTATGGCTTCTTTAATTATACTCATAACCTCAATAAGCCGTAAGAATTTCATTCATGTTGCAATTAGTGTTGATGTATATACTAAAAGAAGGAGACATATTTTATGTGATTAATTTATTTAGATAATGGGTGCTTATGAACATTAGCATAAACTTTTCAAAAATATGAGCTAAAAAATGCTTAATAAGAACTCTTTATAATGTGTTCAGGTGCTCGCTTGAAACATGTCATATGTAGATAAAATTTAATGACAAATTTAAGAATTTATCAGTGTATTAAGCTTTTATACATTAACACCTTCTCGCATATGTTAATAGAGAATACATAAACTAGCAAAGCATTTAAATTAAGATTTATTTAATTGTGATATTTTCGTCTTTATAAGAACAAATTTATTTCCTTTAATTTATATGGTATATTTAATAAGGCACGAAATTTAGAAACAAAATTTGAAACTTTATAATATTAAACACAGGCATAAATTCGTGTAATCATATAAGACTTCTTTCTCTATAACTATAAATACATAACTTTTTTTTTTTAATATTCATATTGTTACATGTTGTATAAATATGTCATGATAAAGAAATTAGAATTTTCATCATGTTTGAATTAAAGCGTATCCATTGACAATCATTTTTCGAGACATATATTCATCATGTGATTAAGTCAAATATGGTGGATGCAGTAATATTGAGAAATCATTATCTTAAACAAATTGAAAATTAGATTATAATTTTGTTTTTATTCAAAAAGTATTTGAAATTATTTACTCATTAAATGAGCATTAGGGAGAAGTTTTCCTGTGACACCTTTATCTTTTAAATTTTTTCTATTTTTGCTTTGACGGCTTTATTCGTTCCTTGAAACAAACTTTCTCTTTAATGCATGTTATATCCTTAATGCACAATGCTTAAACAATTCCCTCTTTTGTTTTTATACAAAGTGGGTTGCTGAAAAAGTGCATACTGTGAATTTTTTTAAACACTAAAGTAAGACTAATTTTGACAAAAAAACGAAAATAAAATAAAGTTGCACGTGTGGTACTTAGTAGTCAATTCTAGTTGAAGACTAGTTAAGAATTAAATAGTTTTAAGTGGTCTATTTTGAGTTTTTTAAATACAACAAAGACGTCTTTAACAATTAAATTTCGTTTTGTACTTTAGCCTAAAAAAGATCAAGAATTTTCCCCAAATATATAATTGTTCTACTCCTACTACTTAGTTGGAAAGTGACCTTTTTTGGTTGAGAAAAAGAAAGATATTTGGTGTGTGGGGAATTTACATCAAATATCCAAAAATAAATCATGGGACAGTGACAGGACATTGTGAACTTGACCCTAACATTTGTAGGTCCACATTTTCTCTCTTTGTTTTGTTTTTTTGATTCAATTCAATTTGAGAGTCCAAATCTAGTCAATATTCCGTTTTGAGCACAATTACGGAACGGGACAATTTTGATTGTCAATTTTTCATTGCACAAATAGAAGACACATATTTATTTTTTATAGTCCCACATTCTTTTGTGTGTTTTCTAAGGACATTATTGTATTTGTGCTATTTGAATTTCTTTTTACTTCTTTTTTTTTTCCTTCGTTTTTGGCCTTTTGATTTGTCTTTTCGTCTTTTGGATAAATTTCTTGATTTTTGACTAGTGAACTAAACTAAAATCACATCATGGCTTTTCAACTTCCTCCTTTTGAAATTGGAGTTGGTTAATGTCAATGACCACAAGGCAAATGGGCCTCTTTTTTGCGATTTCTTCATCTTTGTTAAACTCATCCTTATTTTTTTATATGGTGCGCTAATAGTCCTTTAAGTTTGCAATATTAGAGCACTTTTGGTCCTCCTTCAAACTTTTGTCTCTCTTTTAACGTTGAAATAAGGGCAACAATACAAAATATTTGTTTCCCATTTCTAAAGAAAAATTCTTGCAACGTCATTTGTCCCCAATGAATTGATATAGAATTTTAAAAAAAATAGGAAATACATCATAAATCTATTTTCTTCATATGGGAAATAATAATAATTCGGTTGTAAAGTACTTGAATTAGCGTGACAACTTTGAATTTCTATTTTCTTTTCTCTTTTTCTTCCCTTCAATCCTCAAACTGATACCTTCTGCTTAAAACGAATTCTTAATCAAATGGGACAAAATAAATAGAAAAGTTACTTATTGGCTTTTCTTTATTAAACCAAACTAGCACCACCACCAGTTATATATTTACTTAAAACTACGGGCTATTAGGAGTTCGTTCAGTATGCTTCATTCCGAAGTGTTCGACTCAAATTTGTCTGTTTATGTCACCTGAGAAAATGTGAGAAGTTAAAAGTTTTGTTTAGTTCAAACATCACTTTTTAAACAAATAACTTGCTTTGAGTTTTGGACTCAAATTTGTCTGCTTACGTCACCATACATTCGTCGTGTATTGAGATTTGCAATTTGTTCTTTACCGTAAAAGCGTGAGTTTCACGTAGTATTTTCAAGCAATGCCTGTAATATGCAAAGAATAGTCCAAAACACAAGGCAAGTTATTCGTTTAAAACGTGATGTTTGCACAAAACAGAACTTTTAACTTCTCGCATTTCCTCACGTGGAGTATTTATTCTACTCAACAAAGAGATAGATAATTGAACAATACGTATACAAAATTGTGGCGGACACTAACGTTCAAAAATAGAAGAAAGTTTGAGGAAGACTAAAAGGAATAAAGTACAAATATGGAGGACTATTAACGCTTCGTGTGAAAGAACACGGATAAGTTTGAGTTTAGTTAAGCCAAAAATGAAGAACTATTTTGAGCCTTTTCTCACACATGGTACTTACGAAGTCATGTTTTTCAATTTTCAGCTTGCACCCTTATAAAGTTTTTTTTTTTTTTTTTTTTACAATAATGTTTATTTAAACTTATATGAAGGAAACAAAAATACCTAAAGACAATTTTTAGACACAAGAAAAAGATTCGGCAATGATTATATTGAAGAAATTTATCAAACAAGATAGAAGAGGGAAGGAGGTTTTGGTCAATAACTCATATGCCTATAAATTTCACTACATTTGAGCTATGTCTCAACCTAAAAATGTATGTAGCAACACCCCTGTATGATGGAGTAATACTAGATCAAATTTGACTAGGAACTAGAAAACCTAATATTTCTGTATGACTTTGACTGCAAAAACCTAACTATACATGAATTGAAGAAACTAGCAAGTACTAATTAATCCTAGACAATTTTAGATTATTAATCTTGATTTAATTTCAACATAGCCTCTCTTAAAATCAAGATCTTCAAATTTGAATATGTCATGAACAATATCATGTCTTGTAAAATTCAAATACCTTATATTCTCCACTAATTATCTAACTATGTTGCATCAACGAAATTGAGAGTGTCATCTTTAATCAACTTTAATTTCTCTTCAACAAAAGCCAAAATTATTTGGCATTCTCCGTGTTAAACCTCTTCAAAATACCATCATCATATTTTTTCTTCTACAAATATCGTTCAATTACTAGTCTTGCCTTAAATTCACGTGCTTCTCCCATTAATTTGTGCTTGTTCTTGTACACCTATTCAATTGGCCTTCTTGTATGTGGTTATTGATTATCAGTTTATCTGCTTCTCGTTGAATTGATCACAACTAACATTTTTGTTATGATCCATCGCTAAATAAGATTTGCCACAAATTTTGCTATTTAGCTACAAAATTTATCCGTCGCTATTTTTTTTTTCTTCAAAAAGTGAATACTTCATTATATATCTTTTTGGTTGTTCTTGCTACAACTCAAAACTGTGGATTACACAATGACGCCCTATGGATTAAGCTCCAGTGGTTACTTGCTAAAGCTAAGGGACGAACACAGCAAGCTCAGCTGTTCAAACTTGTCTACACAGAAACAGTGTACGCTCTATGGATTGAAAGAAATCAGAGGGTATTTGAAAAGAGAAGAAGAGATTGGCTCCAAATTGCTAAAGATATTGCTTATGTATGCTCAATTAGGGCCCCTTTGGGTATTAGGAGCTATGTGTACCAACTCAAATTTTAAATGCCTATGTCCAGCTACCTCTGTTTTGTAGGTAAAGAGTAAATTAGTTTTCTTTTTTGAGAGTAGCTGTATCGAGTTGATAAAGCTATAGGTCTGTAATGATGCACTTTGGTGATTAATACAAGCAGTTTAGTTACCAAAAAAAAAAAAAAACTGTGGATTATAATCGATACCTAAAATGCTTAAGTCTTTACGCAAATCCATTATATCACTTCATTACATATCTTTTTAGTAAATATTGTTCTTGTCGCAATTCAAAACTGTGGATTATAATCGGATTTTTACCAAAGTAAGCTATTATTTGAGCCAATTCTTCAAAATAATACGTTTTTTTGAAAGTTAACCGAACTAGCATAAACGTATTCCTGAGTAACGAATTAGGTATTATTTTATTCAAAAATTCCAACAGACAAAAAAGTCACCGGTTAACAGCGTTAAAATATAATTCGTTACTGCCAATAACGTATTATGGCTAATACGTTACTGACAGTAACGAATTTAGAAATTCTAGGTACAAACAATCTTTCTATGAAATCTGACATTGATTGATCCTAAAGTCGTAACCCGCAATTACGACTTCAGCATAAAACGTAACTGACAGTAACGTTTCTTCTGAAACTAGGCACGCGCAATCTCTTGCAGAGAATCCTCACTACAAGAAAGTAAAGATACGACGACATTTATTTAGTGACATTTGAAATAAATGTCGGGGAAAAAGGAATTTCTCGACATTTATGAAAAAATGTCATAAAAATAATGACATGTGATGTAAAATGTCGTAAATATAGTGACATTTGACGAAAAATGTCACTAAAATAATGACATTTGGCATAAAATATAGCTAAACAACTATTTTTGGCGTAAAATGTCGTTAAAATAACGACATTTGATACAAATGTCGAAAATATTATGACATTTATTTCAAATGTCATATTATTAGTCGCTAATTACTGACTTTTACACCTAATGTTGGAAATCTAAATCTTTTTAAATTATGTCATCACTCTTTATATTTAATTCTAGGGAAAGAATTAGTGGATGCATAAAGTAGTAATTATATATATATATATATATATAACGAATGAGTTTGGAACTAAAAATATGGCTAAATTACAACAACAATAACACATCCAGTGTAGTCCCACACGTGACTAAATTAATTGTGTAAATTAGTTAAAATTAAATTATACAATTATAACAATAGAGCTATTGAATATTTCTACCAATTAAAGAAAACTATCGCACATATGACTTTTTAAAAAGTATTTAACTAGTAGTATTAGAATAGGTGTCATTGCGGATAATATTTAAAGAATATTAATTATTTTCAGAATATGACTTGGCTTTTTTATCCATTATTGATCTTTTCATTATTGTTATGGCCAGATTCTATTATGAATTTTTACAACATTCTTCATAGGGCACTTTTATTTTTTTCTTGTTCGAACTCTTGTAATGGAGGAAAGAACCGAGAAAAAGGCATCGACGACAATCGATTTTACTACGGGACAATTCGTGTCATATTTATTTTATTTATATGCATTTGAACTTTATTTAAGCTCTTATTAAAGTAATTGATTTTGCAAGGAATACTATTTGCTACTACTAATAAAAAAAAGCTTATGAAATTATAGTAGTTATAGAAATAGGAGCAGTATTTTTTTTTATTTTGGTTCTATGTACTTTAATACTCTTTTTCATTTGGACCCAGACTTTCCCCCCCAAAAATTAAAAAATCCCCAAAGACTAAATCTTCCCCCCAATAATTTTAAACTTAATCAAATACTACTCCCACGAATAAAAGCTGGAACCCTAACCTTTTCCCTTCCCCCAATTCCCTTTACGTCATAGGCTGCACCGGCGGCCTAATTTCTCCATTTCTCTTCTCTCTCTCTCTGCTTGAATTTTATTTGTCATTTACTTTTCTTGATTTATTTTTTCTTTTGTAGGTTTTACGAAGTGGAGTCCCGAAAGAGATTAATTGTATAATATGATTGTTGCATTGGATCATATTTTTGTAGATGTGAAGGTAATCCTCTGTGGTGTGGGCTTTAGGATTGACACTGAATTTTGAGATCTGTATTTTACTTTTTTAACTGTACCGTGAATGTAGCAATACTCTTATTTCACGATCTTTTGTCTTCTATAAAAGTTGCCTGCTATTTTGTTTAAACCATATTTTTCTAACTTCTAATATTTGCCCTTATCTTTGGTTTGCTGTCAGAGATCTCTTTCTCATCTTCATCAGAAGTCGATATGCAAAAATTAGAGTCAAGAAGAGAAGTCTTTTGAAGAGGATGCATGTTGTCATAGAGATTCAAGATGCTGCTTTGTATGAAGGCTCAACAAGTGACAATCAATGAATTGGTGTTTTTGTGGTCACTAGTCAATATTAGATTTTATTTATAGCATTCTCAGCTTAGGAGAAAATTTTGTATTCTTCGGGAACCATATATTTAATGGTGTTCACGAGATTTTTCAAAAGTTTGTCGAAGTGACTCTTTTGTTTAATTCAAAGTTCTATTGTAGTGTATAACTTGTGTACTGGAATTATATGATTCATCGTGGCATTAAATTAGATTTTTTCAGTATATAAAAAAGAAAAATGATGCTATTGACTAGAGATGATTTTCCGACATTTCTATGTATGCGTAGTAAGGATGGTATGATTTGATGACATTTCGTTATATGTCGCAATTAAATTAATTTCAAAATCGGTGACATTTAATAAAAGTTGCAAATAAATGTCGCTAATTATTTTGCCGACATTAATCTAAATGTTGGAAATTTTGTTGTGACGTTTTTAAAAAGTTGTAAATAAATGTCGTAAATTATGTACCGACATTAATATAAATGTCGGAAAATTCCCGACCCTCAAATTTACGACATTTGTACTAAATGTAAAATAAATGTCGCTAAGTGATTTTGCGACACTTATGGCACTTAATATGACATTTATAAAATGTCGTCGTAAGCCTAATTTCTTGTAGTGCCTGTAAATTGGGAATCCTTCTGACTGATTTGACTATAAAACGTTATCTGTAGTTACGTTTTATTTGTAAAACGTGACACACAATAAGATTGTGCACTTACAATTCTTCTGACTGATTTGACTATAAAACGTTATCTGCAGTTACGTTTTATTTGTAAAACGTGACACACAATAAAATTGTACACTTACCTTTAATAGTTGTTATCTGTTATGTCAATGTCATTTCCATGCTGACAACATTTTCTTACACAATTTAGTGTGCAAGTTATGTGATTATTTTATTCACATAGAAAGAAAAAAAATTTGGATATTGTTACCCACGTGATTAGATGGCAGAGTCAGAGCCAAGAGTTCAACTTTATGTTTTTAGATTTTAGAACGACGATTTCAGATTTAATACTTATGTTCTAAACTTATTATTTATACATATTTAATAAATTTCTTAACACAAATATATTATTTGAGCAAAAATTATTGAGTTTGGCGAAACCCGTGTCCAGGCTTCTAGTTTCGCTCTTCCAACAAAAAAAAAAGTTACAAAACTACCTTTAGCGCAGTAAAATACTGCGTTATAGAAACAGTACCAAAAAGCAAAAAAAATTGGCCAAACTTTATTTTTTGCAACACTTAGTGTTTTTTTCCATACTTTGACCAACGATTAGTCGTGTGTCATGACTCCGAAACGTCAATATTTTATATAGAACCTAATATTTTTTTCTGCGTACAATAATGTAGGCCCAATACATCAAGGATACGTAGACGTTCAGATCGTCATTTTAGGGGCTGAAAAGGTGCCCGAAGTAAGTTTTGTTTGAAAAAACTTAGTGTTTTTTTCATACTTTGACCAACGATTAGCCGTGGGTCAAGACTCCGAAACGTCAATATTTTATGTAGAACCTGATATTTTTTTTGCGTACAATAATGTAGGCCCAATACATCAAGGATATGTAGACGTTCGGATCGTCATTTTAGGGGTTGAAAAGGTGCCCGAAGTAAGTTTTGTTTGAAAAAACTTAGTGTTTTTTCCATACTTTGACCAACGATTAGTCGTGGATCAAGACTCCGAAACGTCAATATTTTATATAGAACTTGATATTTTTTTCTGCGTACAATAATGTAGGTCCAATACATCAAGGATACGTAGACGTTCGGATCGTCATTTTAGGGGTTGAAAAGGTGCCCGAAGTAAGTTTTGTTTGAAAAAACTTAGTGTATTTAAGTATCACTATCTTTGTAAGGCCTCACAGGCTAAGCAACATGAGATAGCGGGATTCCTACCACTACTACAGGTATACCTAAAAATATTAATAAAAGTATTAACTGTATTTATAAAAAAAAACTTGTTCAATTCCGAGATGAGGCTGACTGGCCATAGCAAATCCATAATTTTGAGCCAACAAATTCATGTGATAACCATGCTGACCACTCATTTGAAATATATTATTTTGATTTGCTGGTTTGGTCTTTACATAAATCTCCAAAATATTTATATCGATCTTATCCGCAAATTTTTGCCGTATGGAGAAAAATTGTAGCAAGGACTGGTCATTCTCAATTTTAAACTCAATGAACCTTGTATTGTTACCTTGAAATGAGCATGGATATTTTCCAGAAATATCAATTTGAATATTTTCACTATTTGTCCCCATCTTCTCATGCAATAGTTCAACCAATTCAGCATAGTTCGTTGAAATAAACATGCTGACAATCATTTTGGCACCTTCAGTGTACCTGAATCCGTTCATTTCAGTAATTATTTCGCCACCCCAATACAAAGCAACCATCACATTATGTTCAAAATTGGTCATCTTTACTCCTACACACGAAAATAAGACACTTATTATTATTAATATAACAGAAAAATAAATTAAAACTATAGTATTATTTTAACATATTACGAAATATTTGACTTAATTAACTTATACCTGTTGAATTTTTTAATGTTGTTCCGACAATAGGCCACACAAGTAGAAGCTTTGATGAAAATTGTTCGAATGTGTTTGAACATTCGTTTCATACACTATATTTTATAATGATATGTGGTTTGTTCAAAAAGTATGAGGAAGAGGGACTTTAGCAGTGTGTCGTTATTGTGTGTCACGTTTTACAATTAAAACGTAACTATTAATCACGTTTTATAGTCAAATCAATCAGAAAGATTCCCAATTTGCAGGATTCTCGGCAAGATTTGCGCATGCCTAGTTTGAGTAGAAACGTAACTGTCAGTTACGTTTTATGCTAAAATCGTAACTCCTAGTTACGGCTTTAACATCAGTCAATGTCAGATTACATAAAAGGATTGTTCGTATTTGGATTCTCTAAAGTCGTTACTGACAGTAACGTATTAGGAATAATACGTTACTAACAGTCACGAATTAGCTTTTAACACCGTTAACCCGACCTAATTTTTTCCGTCAGAATTTTTGAATAAAATAATGCCTAATACGTTATTCAGGAATACGTTTATGCTAGTTCCGTAAAAAAAATAAAAAACGTATTACTTTGGTAAATTGATTTAAAAAATAGCTTATTTTGGTCAAAGGCTCTAGATTCTTATAATCGATACTTAAAATGCTTAAGCCGTTACGCAAATCCATTATTTGCAATAGTTTTTTTTATGAATGTATGGCAACTAATTCAATATTATTATTATTATTATTGAACAACAAATTAAATGGGATCTTAAAACAAAACATCTCATAACACAGAGAAACATCTACTATCCAATATCGTTTCAAGAAGTTCATGAAGCACTACTAGAATGATCTTAACATCACATAAAATGTCTCATCTAACTAAATGCTGCACATAACGAGGATGGGCACTCACTGAACCATTAGTCTTAATTACTGCACTTCTTAACGACTAACTGTAAGCCTCAAGAGCATTTCAACATCTATAATCCACTAACTTAACAAGTAATAACCATATCCATAATACTTTGAGGACATGTTAATCTTTATAAAATCATGCATTCTAAAACATGAAAATTTAAACATATTCAGTGTTGCAATATACTATAGATAAGCACAAATGTAATTTAAAAGTACCACTTCCATATAATCTGACTCGTGGTGGTATATAATGCTCAAAAGAATTAATCATGGCTCAAAAGCACATTTAAAAATCATGAGACAAATCTCAACTAGTCCCAATTTTCACTAAATGACTTTCGAATCATGTCTCAATTAGTTTTAAACACAATATTCTACTCCATAAACGTCTGAGATTTGTTTAGCACGCAGGACATTACATCTATTTTCCTAGGTTATGTTCCTACATGGAATTGTATCGCCAAGTTATTTGTTCCACATATGGTGCTTACAAAAGCAATATTTTGAGAAACGAAGCTAAGACTTGTTTTTGGATGAGACAAATTGTTAACAACTGAGGTAACCATATCGAACTTACGTCCAGTGGGATTAATGCCTCGATAGTGATTTTGCTATGTACACGCTTTATATGCCTCATGATGTTTGTCCATAAGCACTACGTGAATATCTTCTTTTTCACTTTTCATCAGGTATTTGACTAAAACATGAGAATTTGGTGATAGAGATACTATTGTTTATATGTATTGTTACATCTAGATTTTAAATTAATTTCGTATACGATGAGATTTTGATTTTTTTTTAAGTCCTTAATGTATTTTCCTGTGCCATTTCAAAAAATGAAATCCGAAGGGCAGAGGGGAAAAATGGAGGGTCATTTGCACTTCTGTTCCTATTTTGTATTGGTCTTTAATTTTTGCCCCAAATAACCAAAAAATAATAATTTGTGGGGCATAAATTTATATTTCCGTGCCCTATTAGGCATAAGTTCGATTGATAAAAAGTAAAAATTAAAGACCAGTCAATTTAAAGGGAAAAATTAAAGACCAACCCATTTGAAGAGCAACTTGTGCAATTTCATCAAAAAAGGAGGAGCAACTGCAATCAAGACTTGGAGGGGCCAAATGTTATAACCGCGTCACAAAGATTTTTTATACTACTAACTTTTATAAGTGAAAGCCAGACCAAAATTTCTCCTCAATTGGCTTTGAAAACTTTAATGGTAGCATGTGGAAAGAGAAGGCAAATGCAATAACAATCATTTATATTTCCCTATTTAAAGAGGAGAAATTGTTGACCATAGCAGTGTTCAGTTTTCAAACTTACTGATAAGACTTTTATTGTGACAAAAAGCATAAACAATAGTAGAAAATAAAATAAAATAAAAGCTTGATGATGCTAATTAATTGGTAGCCTTTCTTTTTGTTAAAAAAACAGTACTCTAGTATCATCCATATTCTTCAAAGATATGACTGAATGTGGAAAAATGATTATGGGAAGTTGACATATAATTTTATGGAATGAGGAATCTTATGTTTCTCTAGATTTTCAAAAGGGCCCAAGTGACTTTGATTATTACTACTAGTATTTTCTGTCATTATTATGACTAGGGCAACCTTACCACGCACCTTATATACAAATAACATCTGAGCTTTTCTTATGATTTTTCTTTTTCTATATGTTTTTTGTATATTTACTAAAATTCACAAATTATATCAAAAACTTCTACTTATTCTAGTGTGATGATAATAAATAATGTTCGCCTAGATAGGCTTTTAAAATAGAAAAACTCTTATCATTGAAATTAGGTGGTGCAACTAAATATGATCATTTTGTATTTAAAAATATCTAATTCTTAAACCTAGGCTTTTAAGATACTTTTTGCCTTTTACTAGTCCCTCGGACTCTGCACCTAGTAAGAGCTTAGTGCATCTAACTGTTTTTGTTTTCTTTAGAACTGGGAAAACTCTTAAGATTGAAATTATGTGGAGCAATTTAAAAAATGTTCATTTAGTATTTACAAAAAATATCTAATTGTTAAACCAAACAACAACAACCTCTCCTAAACCTTACCCCTTTGCTAGCTGTACGCAAGTTTCAGTGATGCACAACATCAAGTTTATATTGTTGGTTTTGACAACTCATAGTATATCATGATATATACTTATATGTTACTGGTTACATGCTAAGTGGCCTACATTTGTTTTATGCTAACAAATGGTCGATAAGAAAACAAACTTGATGGGCGGAAGTGCCGGAGCCAATTTTTTTTTAGGAATGGTATTAAAAAAAAGGTACAAAAATGCTATACATGATGTTTGAACCTATAGTTCTCTTGTGTTAAGGGTTTAAAAGAATTTTATATATGCATATATAAAAAAATATTCTTAACTTATTTGCCGCAATATAGTTTATTGAGGAAGTGAATCCTCTTCATTGCATGTGGCTCTTCGCCACCGGACATAGAAAAGGTTTCTGATCTAGTATATGTTTTGATATTTTGAAATTCTGAATCACGGTGGCTTTAAATTTAGGTTTGCCTACTTGTTACAAAGTGACCAACATATTCCATTTTATATCTTTTCTATGGCGGAATATCTATAAATAAATAGGAGCCATCATATTTTACTTAGATGATGTGGCGCGATCTTAGCTAGCCATTAAACATTACTTTACCAAATAGTACTGGACTGGATCCCAACCAGATGGACGAAGGTTTAGATAAACCTAAGAAGCAGGCACATTAGTAGCAAAGGCATCGGAACCGAGGAGACAGCCCAAGCAGACTTCATTGGGCCCATTGGAATTTGGGTTCCAGGAATTGACATATAAGTAATAAAGATCCATGTGATTGATAATTATATGTTACAAAACTATAACAAGAAGATATATACCTAATTAATATGCACAAGATAGAATTGATCTGCTGATCTCAACATGAGAGTAAATTTGCTTCATAGATCTTTTATTATGCATATTAAAGCATCTCGAACAAAGCTGTTATGCATAACAAAATATTAGTTAAGTTGCAAGTGCAGTGATGGATCCATACCAGACATAGTGGTTCAATAGAATTCATTGCGTCTAGCTCGAACTCTCCCCTCTCAATATAATGAGCAGAACTGATTGAATCTAAACTGAATTAGCCAATGTGCTAGTTATGATATTGAGTTTTGAGAACTAAATATTCCTCAAATGCACACTTTTCCCAACAAGTCTCTTCCATAGAAACTTATTGGTAAAATTATAGTGTCATAGTAAAGGCTAAATGCCTAAACAGCTAAACTTGATACAATGTTGGGAGGTTTTGGTTTTGGACCAGAACTAATACATTTACTTTTTGGGGATATACAGGGGAATTGATAAAAGGGCAATTTGCAGGATTATCCTTCGCTGGGGGTGGTCTTTAATTTTTGGCCTCTGCCTTTGTAAATTCTGGCTGCAAAAATTAAAGACCACCAATTTGAGGGGCAAAACTTAAAGACCACCAATTTGAAAGGTAAAAATTAAAGACCACCCCAAATGAAGGCCAATCCGCGCAAAAAGAAGTTGATAAAATGGTACAACTACACAACAATCCAACAAAGCCCATAGCAAGAAAATAATTTTCATTTTATTTTTCTTATAAATTTTACTCAGTATGCTGTATAGGCACAATATGTATAATCAGTGTGTGTATTGTATACACGTGTTATTTATTGAATATACACGATGACTACAAATTATTATGACTAAGCGGGTGAAAATTATTCAGCCGACGCCCGACTGGCTAAAAATGTTAAGGTTCCCACTCCCCACTATGTGCCATCCTTGTCCAACCTAGATAAAATTGAAGCTTAGCACAAAGATGAGCAAGAGGAACACCAACTTTATGGATAAGTGCTGTATTTAGCCAATTTCCAAGTCCTATGCTTTTCCATTCGGACATATATTGTTGGGTAATGTATTAATCAAGATACTCTTTGGACATGCCTAACCAAAACTAGTATGTAAGTCTGAGAAAACACCATTGAACATGAGCAGAGCGATGAGAATCGGTTAGAAAAAGACTCTGGACACAAAATACATATTGGAATCTCTATCTTGGAGGCTTGCAAAAATAATCTTGTATGGGACCAGTTAAATTGCTATTTAAATATATATTCAAGCTTATTTGATTAGCCAGTTATAACCAGTTAAATGGCACACTTTATGTAAAAGTAATTTGCATTGTGATGTGTCAAATATATACTTTAAAATCTTCCACATATAAGAACTCAAATCACTAGATTTTATGGCGAGGGCCAAGGTCTCTAAAACGAATTGCTTCTATAGTGTTATTCTTTATGGTAACACTGCTGGGGCTAATTCAGCCAGAAGTCTCCACATTATTGGACAAGTAACAAGGAAAACCTTTGCTCTTAGAACTATATAGTAACTCTGCAAATTCAATTTGCTAGCTAACACACACAATTAAGCAGCAGTATTATAATGCAGTAGAGTGAATTGTTATGGACGTGGAAACAGGTTTCTGACATTCTTACAATCCATTAGCATTATATATCATGGAGGATATAATTTACACTTCCATGATTGTTGTAGAATTTGCCCGATAGTCCTCATTTCAGGAACACCCAAGGCCAAAGTCATTGAATGGGTAGGTCGTCAATTCCTGAATTATGTAATGTACTTTAAACATTTTACTAGAGTAGAGGTATCTAATCTAGCCATGTAATGATTTTTGTTGAAGCATATATTTGAGGTGGGTGTAGGGGAAATGTTTTAAAGCAAACTCCCCATTCAATAGATAAAAAAGATAACGAAAATTTCACAATTTGCTGTCAAATTAATTTCAATTGCACGAGTTCGAATCGAATCGGTATTGACCCTACCTCTTTATTACCAACATCAGGGCATGTATAAGTAGATGTGAAGAAAAGCTAGATTCTCAAAAGAATATGTAGGATTTTATAAGTTTGTATGTAGGGAATGCAAGTTATCACTTATTTGTGCATGTAATTTCGAGACGTCAGACTATTTTTTGGTCAAAGAATAAAAAATAACGCATGCCATTACTATTACGAAGCAGTTATAATTAAAAGACTTAAAGTGCTACTACTATTACTTTTGAGGTGCATGATGTTATTTCATAGGATCGAACTTGATCATTTCAAATGTAACTACTCATCGCATCTGGGTTAAATGAATAACATTTGATCAAAGCTTAGATTCAAGTAATAACTAAAACTTTTTAGAGAATGTAACACTGTCTCTCATCAATTGTGTAAAAGGTTATAAAGGAAATTAAATGATTTTGGACTACTCCACCCATTATTTTTAAGATTTCGAATTGGATGCTCAAATTATTTTTCTTGATACTAGGAGCAAATTTTGATAAGTCCATTTACTTTTTTTTTTTTGGGACAATAAATAACTTTACTGTATTAATGCATAAGCAATCTCAAAGAGTTAAAAGATGCAACAATATCAGTTACAATCCAACTAGGGAAAACAGACTCCCATGTAACCTTACGTAGCAACGAAATAGAAAACTTGGCCAAATTATGCGCTAACATATTCCAAGATCTAGGAATATATACAACATGTACGTCTTTAAAGAAACTCATAAGCTTCCGGATGTCTTCACAGGTAGTCTCGATCTCCCATGAAACTACACTTCTTTTCCATATCATATCCACCACAGTTTTTGCATCTATCGAGATTTGCACTTTTTGATCATCCATTTTCCTTAGCGTTCTCCAATGCTTCACGTATTGCTAGGGCTTCAGCGGTGATGGCCTTCCCAAAAAATTGAATTGGGGCACCAAAGGCCCGAAGCATATAACCACAACTATTCATAGCCGCAGCTCCAATGCTTGCCATCTTTTTCTGCTTTTGTAAGCTAGCATCTGCAAACATGACAATGCCATCTTGTGCCACAATCACTACCAGAAAAATAGGAATTAGCGACGGACAACATTCCTAGCTAAACAACAAAAATTCCAAGTTAATCACATTTAGCTATGGATTACCGCCAGATTATAAGTAGAATAATTGGCGAGGAGCTATTTAGCCCCGGATTAACCAGGGATTACCGACAAATTACGTAGCTAATTTCATGTTGTAGTGAGTAATATTTTTATTAGTAGTATAATCAAATACATGCGTAGGAGAAAGGTAGTAAGCAAATTGTTTTCTCTACTACAATATAGTTAGTAAGTCCATTTACACGATCATCTTTTCTCTACTACCATAAAGCTATGGGCTTCTCTTCCAACTTGGCCCATTGAGTCGGTCTTGAGTTCATCTTTCTTTCTTAATTCAGCCTATCGAGTAGGGTCATTCGCTTTGTCAGGCCCCGAACCATGGCCTGGGCGTAACACGACACTCGGTGCCTTGTTAAATGTGACCGAGCAAACCACATGGCTTGCTGAATCAACATAAGGCATGAATTGATGCGGAATATAATGTAAACATGCATGGTTGAGTAAAACATGGGATTAAATAATCATAAATTCTGAAATACTATTATATCATGAATGCAGAAATATAGTAATGTAGCCAATGAGGCTAACTCAACTGAACATCAAACATGACATAACTGACTAGTCTATGAAACCTTTAAACGTGAGTCTGACTGCTAAACTGTTCACCGGGACAAGGCGCTCGACATACCTTGACTGCATGACTAACATGAACATGGAATATAAATAATGACAAAACCCTGAATGAGATGGGGCTTACCAAAAGTTGATACGAGCAATGTCCTAATGAGCAGATCCGCTATCCTATAAATCACTACCTGCATCGTGAAATGCAGGCCCCCGGGTAATAAAAGGGGACGTCAATACATTTGAATTGTACCGGTATGTAAAGCAATTGAATGAAATAAACATGTCACATGAAATAATCGAACTGAAACTGAAACTGTAAGCTGAACATGAACATGAGCATCATCTGATATGAATAAATTTATAACATCAGTAAAAACATTTTTAAGTACATATATCTGTATAATGTGGGAGAGCTAGTATAACCGATAACATGGAATCAATATAGGTACATAGAGTCTGGTACCTGGCCCGACCAATAGAGTTGCCCCACACCTTGCCAGGGTATGAGACATAAGTATGACATGAAAGGATCCAATTCAATTGTCTGAAGGTATCGTCCTAATCTGGGTGGATAGACCTTTACTCTAAATTGATATACATAGTTTCAGGCTATCTTAGCCTTCTCGGTAAACCTATGCTACTCCAAAAAATATGAACATAGATATAGGTGCATCTGAGCCCATGGTTTGTATAACATAACTTATAGACATGATTCGTAAATATGGCTTGTAAACATGATTCATAAGTATAATGTAGCATGAATATAAGTATATAGTATAAGTTGTATGAAAACATGAAAAACATGTAGGTTTTCATGAAAATAAACATAATAGTTCATATCTTACATTTAAAAACCCATGGAATGCAAAGCATGGGTGTTCATGGTTTACAGACGATTCCCAATAACCAAAATGGAATATCAAGAATGCAATAACGAATTATTAATACGAACATGGTATGTCATGGTACATCTAACTTAGGGTCAACATAAATTAAAGTAAAAACCCTAGGTTTGTGGAACTTCGTATTTTCATAGATGAACGTAGAGTGGGGAAGAATAATGATGTTCCCACACGTGGATAGAAACCCTACATACCTTAATCTCTCCAAATCACCTGAAGAAGAATCAAACTTTGAAAAAGAATCCCAAAAACCTTCACTTGAACCTTTGAGAAGGGTTTTCTTAAAAACCCTAGGTTGGTAACATAGGATTTCACTTAGAATTCATGTATAATCATTAAAACTCACTTAGGAATACATAGGAGGGACTTACCTTGATGTATGAGGATAAGGAGAAGAGAGACAGGTCGTTCTAGGGGTTGAGGATGTGAAGAATGAAGTGAAAAAGCAAAAAAATGAAGTTTTAAAGTTGTTGTCAGGCTTGTTTTACGCTCACTTTAGGCCCATCTCGTAAATCAAATTTACGCACCGTTAATCCATAAGAGTGTGCTGGATTTTTTGGGAAATTTTATGGCCCGTATACCATTTTACGTCCTATTTTACGGACCATAAATTCTGTAAGAGTCGATAGAATACTGTTTAGTAAAATGTACATAACTTTTTGTGCAAGTGTTCGTTTGACCTCTATAATATACCGTTAGATAGGTAATTCAAAGGGATACAACTTTCATTAAGGAAGTTTTCCAAAATTCCTTATATTTCATATACTCACTTTAAGTGAGACCTTGTGCAAACTCGCTTGAAAACAGGCTCTGTAGGGTAGCTTCCGACTTTACTTTTCCCAAGGACTCTTCTTATGACTTGCTTGGTTTTTGAAACATTTCCTATACTCCTCATCTTGGTTCCATTATGTTCCTGTCATAAGGGTCATACCTTAACCCGAAGGTACTAGGTGTTACAATATCTCCCATTTGGGATCATTCGTCCTCGAGTGATGGGTTATGGTTAGGAATGTGATTAACTCAAGAACTTAGGGACATGGCATGAATACATGAGCGTGAAGAAATGTGACATAGAACATGGGGACTGAAATGACATTATTACATGAAAAAATGAACATGGGGCCATGAGACATAAGTAGTAAATACATGAACGTGAATCATGAGTCATGGATCAATTGCCCTCGAATGATGCTCGTGGCTAAAAGTGGTACTAACTCTGGAATAATATAGAAACTTCGACAGAGTTTTCTTTGTAGATAGGACTATCCCAATATTCCTCAAACACCTGTTTGCTAACCAGAGCACAACACAAACCTCATAGGGCATCATAATACGCGTGACATGACATAATAGGGTAACTAAAACATGAACGTGGCTAGCATGAATACTGGACTGACATGAATATGTGAATACTAACTATCATGAATCCCGGTCTGATATGAACACACATATATTAAAATGAGTGAATACATGAATATTATATAGTTCTCTCTTGCCTGCCCATGGATATATAGTATTTGTCACACCCCAATCCCGATAGGGCGTGACGGGCACCCGACCCTTACTTAGAGCCGAGCGAACCCGTTGGATCTCATTGTACTCATAATCCTTAAGTCATGAACTGAAATTCATAGGGAAGGCTTTTAACAAAAACATTCTTTTTATCTTTCTCGAATCAAATAAAATTTGTAATCATATAAATCTGTAAAGTGATGCATAATGAATACATCGGCTTATATAGCCACATACAAGACTGGCAGGCTAAATACGTGACTCTGTCTGCAAAGTCTCTAACATAAATCATTATACCATGACATGGATACTCTGACTCGGCAACACTCCGGAAAGAAATGGAGCTCGCCAATCCCGCTGGAACATCTTCTAGCAATGTCTTCTACTCATCTGTATGCACCTGCGCGACATGAAACACAGCGCCCACAAGAAGGGGCGTCAGTACGAATAATGTACTAAGTATGTTAGGCATGAGTAACAACATAATATAGATATGAAAAATAACAAGGAATAAGAGAGATAATCTATACATCTGGATGCCTCGTAGGGCGGATGTCATGCATGCTTAGTCTTTAAAAAAAAACATTTTTATACATATACATAGTAACATGCCCGACCATTAAGGCGCGGTGTGATATATAAATAGTAACATGCCCAGCCATTAAGGCTCGGTGTTATCATCATTAGCCTGCGTCCAGGCCTCCCGCATCCGGAGCAATATCATAACATGCCCACTGCAGTGGTGTGCACATCTACGTGCCTGCCCGGCCGACTATAGCGCGACGCGGTGTGAGAAAATACATACATATATATATATATATATATAAAGCATGCATGAGAGCCAAGTAAAAACCATAAGTACATCGGAGTGACGTAAGGTCGGTAACCTCCGATTATATTATGGAATAATTATCGTCGCTTTGTCTCACCTTGAAGGAACAATTATTATAAGGTGAGACTATCAATGAAGAATAGCATTTAGAGAAAACATAGAATAAGATCATAAATTTCATAAGGCATCAATTCATATTCTTTTGGAATCTTAAAAAGAATAGTCATCATCCATGAATAAAATTGAGACATCAAGAAATAGTTCAACATTCTTATATCGTCATTGAAAATCATAAACTTGGAACCATAAAACATGAAATCATTCTCATCATAGTCATCATAGAAATATTCTCACCCTTGACATCATAGTCATCATAGAAATATTCTCACCCTTGACATCAGCGTTGTCATTGTAAAACATATCCATCGTTGTTGTCATAAAAGCTTACGGAGTCATAAACCTCTGGTTTAGGTAATACGAACATTTTGGAAAACATTCATGAATCGTTAGGAAGGGGTTATGCCTTGGAATCATGAAAATCTAACTTTTGGAAATAAGGAGGCTATGAACACATTTATGGAGTTATAATCATAGGATCCATGCCTTGAAAGAAAGGGACGAGCCTTAACAAACCTGGAAGAAAATTCTCGACTTCTAACTTACTTCCCGTCTTGCACCTCTCTTAAGAATTATTCGTAGTCTCGTAATCTACATATATAACCATTCATAATATCATTAGGATCATCGTCATACGCTCGTCTTAAACACTAAATGAAAGTCCTTTTAGATTCTGTCGAAATTCGGGCAGCATCTCCCCTGTTTATATGCCTAGCCCGAAATTCTCAATTCAACAACCAACACAACAATGACAATACCAACATCAATACAATCATTTCCATATCAATATAAACATCCCACACGATGTTTCCTAAATTTCTCAACTAACCCACTTGTGATACGACTATTCAAAAATCTTTACTTTCGTAAGAAAGTTGAAATTAATACTAAGAACATCAATAACAACATCCCCAACATCCTACAAGATAAATATAGGTATTTCCATCCAAATTTCTCTTCAACCCTCAATCCATAGATCAAAACATCAACACAACAACTAAAACTTTTATTTTCTTGCAAATATTCCTTAATCAAACTTGATAAAGAAAGAGATTCAATGATTCATACCTTATTTTTATGAAGGTAGCCAAATCTTCAACATTTCACTTGCTCCCAAGCTCCTCCAACTCCAAAATGAAATCATAATCGCGTCTATACGTTGCCCGAACTTCAATTAGTACTTCGTAGCTTGAAATTTCGCCCAAAATCTTCACTTTTATGTGAGATTAAGAGCCTTTTTAATGGCTGAATTTTCTGGAATATTGTAGAATTTTTTTTGTGATGAAAATGGGGGTTTTTAGCCCTTTTATAGTGGGTGGGCTGACGTACTGTAGCTACAGTACTGTAGCTGTACTGTAGCAGTCATGTTTCTGCGCGACAGTTCAGTTTGTAACATCTATAATTCTCTACTCCGAGGTACTATCAACGAACGGTTTGTTACATTATAAACTAGACTCGATGAAATTCATTTTAGGCTTTTGAAACACCTTAAAACTCCAACTATACATGGAGATATACCCTTCCAAAGTTGACTAAAAATCCTTTCAGCATTTCTCAAATTTTCGTCGGACTTATTTTCTTCAATTCGCTCGATCTCGAAATATTCCGAAACTCTCCATACATGATATTTATCACTTATTATACTAATAATGTCCATGTTTTTGTGTTTCAAAACACTCTTTCCCGATCACGACTTACGAGATCGTAATTCGTCTTTTTATTTCGTTGTTACATATTTCCCATGGCCTGTATCTTCCAAAACATCATGGGACATCTCCGATACTTCGTTACTACGGTGATGTACATGTCATGCTCATGCTCTGAAAGTGTGGGGTGTAACAGTATTTGAGAAAGAATTCGTAGGCACGAATAACATGAGTACTGGAACATGAGCATGAACTTGACACAATTGCATGGACGTGAGAAGCATAAACATGGAACATGAATATTGGCCGACTTGGATACATGAGTGTTGAACTGGCATGAGATCTGAATACGTGAAAACATGGATATGATAACATAAGATCTAAATGCAAAAAACAAAACATTACAATAAGAGATCTGAATATTGAGCGGAGATGGAATCTGAACACTTAGAGACTTGATCATAGATGTTCGTATATCAATACGATAGACATATGTGATAATAGTATGACTTGGGCCTTGAATGAAGGAGAAACTCAGTGCGAATGAGACAGACAGAGTCATAGAATAGGAATAGGATCCTAAGATATAGCATGAAGCTCGAGCATAGGCATGATATGAATAAGTCAAATCTGAGTAGAATACTTCTGAAATAAGTACCATCGGGTACATGAAAGGAACTTTTTTAAAATTGGAACGTACATTATTTCGAACCTTATCTTGTTCGCTCTGAAACTTAGATGTGAATACCTTAGATTATCGTATTTTTCTTTCATCAACTCCATTAACGTGATCGAATCATAAACGATTGAAAGGAAAGGAATCATAGGTATGAATCATATAAGACACTTAGTTTTAGAGCATAGAGTATAAACGTGACATGGAACATGCATACATGAAAACGTGATTATCATGGCATAAGATGTGAATACGCGAATAGCGTGACATGGGGCATGGGGACATGAGCAATGTGACATTTTCATGGGTACATCGAAGTTACATATCTTGGCATTTGGTTATGAGTTCGTGAGTATTGAAGTAAGGACAAGACATAAGTGTGACTTGCATGGAGTACGATTGTAGGCTTCACTCTTGGTTGGTCAGGGATGTAGGGCGTAAATAAAGCATTACCTTTAGAACTTAGATTTACTGAAAGAATGGAACATGGTTCAACATAGCTTACTCTTATCATTGTAAGTCGACACCATCTTCATAAAATAAAGCTCATCAGGGAAAATATCATACGTATCAATACTTCATTCATCAGGCACCTAAAACATGAGTAGAAAGTCACTTTGAACATAAACAAGGCATATGTACTTAGTGAAAGCAAGGGCACCCTTTGTGCCAAGTTACGAGATAGTTTCAAAAATTTCCTAAGAGAGGAAAATCAACATTAGCCCGACATATCATTTACTCATATAACCTACCCTAATAATTTATATTGTCATCATGATCATAAAACATTAGCCAGAGGAACATAAGCACGAATTACATAGAATCGTGGGCTAGACCTTCATCTTAACTTACTTTCATCATTGCCTATCAACATCATTGTTATGATATCGCTATAAATGGATGTTTGAAGAAGTGGATCATGGACACGAGTACCTGAAAACCTAGATAGCATAACATTGGAGTCAAAATAAGACATTTACATTAGGCATTGTCCTCTTATTCAAGGGATAGGTGTGCATGCCATAGGATTTTTTTTTAAACACTTACGTTTTCTTCTTTTGAATCATTGTCAAAATCAACACTATATTCGAAAAGCACCTAGAAGCTAGAATATGGACATGGGTATAAAAGCACGATAGATACGTGGGACATGAATGCGATTTTTAACTTTAGACACGAGCCTAACTTAATGTGAAGAACATGAAAGAACATTTCTTTTGCATAGCTTACTATTGTATGAAGTCTTCATCCTTGAATCATAAACTTCAAGTGTAAAACACTAACACGGGCATGATATAATACGTAAGGTATGAGTAGAGTATGTCTAGGCGTAAGTGCCACCTAGTACGTGAATTACTCTAGAATTGAAAATGTAACATCACTTCAAACTTTTCTTTCTCGACACTTACCGATAGAAGGAAAACATGACATACCTTGGTACCTTGTCGTACCATCTCCTCCTTAGTTCAAGAGTTGACGTTTTAAGCATGTGAATCCCTTAAGTCTAGCGATAAGTCGCCATCTGGTCATTCTTTTGGTTCTGCCTCTAAGACTTTCGCCATAATACTTGTCTTTTCATCTCCTTATCTACATTCTCTATTACTCATCAAATAATCCTCTTAAGACAACTTACTAACACCATGTCCTCTAATGCTGCCAAAACACTTAAACAAGTTAGGATTATGTCAAGAGACTCAACATCATCTAACCATATCTCTTAGTCGACCATTACCTACTTTTAGCCACATACACAGTCACACTGAAGTATGTCTACATCCTTGAAGGGAAAAAATTAAAATACTCTACTCTGAACTTTCAATCCTGAGATAGCCACTACAAACACAGTAGATCAAGGGGCAATACCAGCTCATACATATCAAGAAGGAAAAATTGTTGGCATACCTATGGCAACGTTGGTGGCGCCTTTGAAGCCTAACGACCTACTATATCATGATAATGGGTCTGATACCCTCTTGATCCTAACACTTCACTCATACCTATGCCTCGAAATGCTGGTGCATGAATGCCATGGGATGAGAAAGGTGTTATTGAATTGACTGCGGTTGGTCCGGTGGGATGAACTGCACCACTACTTTTGTTGGCACTACTATACCTGACCGAAGGGCACTCTTTCTGCATGTGGCCTCGAGGACCATAATTATAACACACAATCATACCTATACGACACTCTCCCGCATGTCTTTTGCTATATTTGCTGCAAGGAGGATACTGCTGAAATGTAGAACCTACACAGTTATGAAACTGAGGGTATTTCTTATGAAGATGTCCCAATCTTTTACAAACAGAGGATTCACGAGCGTCCTTATGATAAGGAGCTGTGCGACGCTCCCCACGGCCTAACTTTGGGCACTGGGTCCTCTTGTGGTCCTTCTTATCCCAATGGTAGCATATTTTGAGTCTCATGTAGCATTCGCCTAAGTGCCGCTTCGTACAGGTAGGGTATTTAGTATGTTGGTAAAAGCGGTTCTCTTTTGTGTTTTTTCCATATAAGCGACTCTATTAGGAGTGTCACGCCCCAACCTTGGTAAGGCGTGACTGGCACCCGACGCCTTACAGGAACCGAACGAACCAAGCTGTAACTTACACTCATTATGTATCGAATAGCAACACAAGACCAAAGAGGCTAAAATATGAACATAATATCATACATACGTATAAGTACAATAAGCCCACGATGCCAACATATCCACTGACAAAACATAACTAAATTGTATACAGGAATCTGTCTGCAAAGGTTCTATGAACATGACTGAAGTACATAAGTCGGGACAGGTTCCCCAACATTCCCTTAACATAAATACATACACAACCTAGACTCAGCAATGCTCTAGGAAGAAGTGGAGCCCACCAATCAAAACTAGTACCTGAAAGCAGCCTACTATGGAAGATCCTCGTCCCATCTGTCTACACCTGCTGGCATAAACGTAGGGTCCATAAGAAAAGGACATCAGTACCAATAATGTACCGAGTATGTAAGATGAAAATGTCATATAATAAATATATACTGCAGGGAAGAAGATAAGCATCAGCTTGGCACTTCTGACTTGCTAATGAGAATCTATCATAAATATCTCTCCATACTCTCATATCTTCAACTACATCTGTGTACTATACTTGTAATCCTGACTAACATACCATTCTGGTGCTATCTCTCTGCCCAACTGACCAGTGGTAACTGCCCGACCGGCCATAGCCTGGTGATAACTGCCCATCCGATTATCGCCCGATGGTAGAGCGCAACTGTCTGACTGATCAGTGGTAACTGCCTAACCGGTCGTAGCTCGGTGGTAATAACTGCCTAACCAACCGCAGTATGGTGGTAAACACATATCTGCCCAACCGGCCGTAGTCCAGTGGAAATATCTGCCTGACTAGTCGTAGACCAGTGGTAATTATAATCGATATCATAACCAAACTTCTACAAGTAATCTCTATGCACTTCTCATGGTCATCACTTAACCCGTAGGGTCTATATAATCACATAAGACTTATAAGAACAGCTCAGGCCATTATTACTTCTTCCCGCTTGACTAGACAATAACCAAATCCTAAGATACAACATATACCACTTTTCGAACATTAAATACCTCATTAAGGATCCTCTACCAGCGCTCTATTCATGTCCTATAAAACATTTCTTAAGAACCTGTTCCTAAACTCATTGGATAATTATTATGGAGCCATCATCATGAACACATCTCACCTTGAAGGAACAAAATCATAAGATGAGATCAACATCAATGAATAACATCAATAGCCATGAAACAAGTTCAATGATATCATATGAACATCGGGAACTGTAAGCTTTGGTATTTTAGAAATAGGGTTATTGAGGATATCATATATAGGTTCACAATAAAGGGATCATGCCTTAAGAAAGAAGGGGGTTTAGCCTTAACATACCTGGAAACTCACTTCTCGACTTTCCAACCTTCCTCTTGCCTTGCAATCTATTTACAATTGCTTGTAGTCTCGTAATCTACATATAAAATCACTCATACTATTGTTAGGATCACCATCATACACTTGTCTTAAGCCTTTAATTTACATCCATTTTGAATCTGCCGAAATTCGGGCAGCATCTCCCCTGTTTATATGCCTAGCCCAAAATCACAATACCAACAATCAACAGCAACAATACCGATATCAACAACAACATTATTAGCACCAATATACTCCACAAAATGTCCCACACGATGTTTACCCCCATTTCTCAACCAACTAATCCATTATAGGACGATTTAATAACTCTATTTTCATAAATAAATCGAAATCAATATCAATAAAGAGAGATCCATACCTTATTCTTTCTAGAACCGCAATATCTTCAATAGTTACTTTGAATCCAAGCCAAAATCCACCACAAAATGATACTTTAATCACAACTGTACGTTTTTCGGACCTAAATCCTAACACTTGATTCGATGTAAAATTTAGTGGACGGAAGGTGGGGGAACTTTCCAGAGGATTTGGGAGAGTATTAGGGGTGTACTGGATGAAAACTTAGGGGAGAGTATTAGGGGTGTACTCTCTGTGGCACGATCTAGAGTTGAAAGAATGGTAACATTTCCTAGATGCCCTGCAACCTCCCAATTATAAGTGTGGCGCTCTTTACACCCATAAGTAGGACTCTACTAGAAACAGTTTCATAGACTCCCTAGGACACCTGAACCTAGTGCTCTGGTACCAAGCATTGTCACGCCCCGAACCACGGCCTGGGAGTAACATGGCACTCGGTGCCTTGCTGCATGTGATCGAGCGAATCACATGGCTAGCTGAATCAGTATGGGGCATGAACTGATGCGGAATATAATATAAACATGCATGGAATGAGTAAAACATGAGATTAATCATAAGATCTGAATATACTAGTATATCATGAATGTGGAAATATAGTAATATAGCCAACGAGGCTAACTTAACTGACCATTTGACATGACATAACTGACTAGTCCATGAAACTCTAAACGTGAGTCTGACTGCTAAACTGTTTGCCGGGACAAGGCCCTCGACATACCTTAATTGCATAACTAACACAAACATGAAATATAAATAACCGAATGAGATTGGGCTTACCAAAAGCTGATACGAACAATGTCATAACTAGCAGATCCGTTGTCTTGTAAATCACTACCTTCATCGTGAAATGTAGGCCCCCGGGTAATAAAAAATGACGTCAGTACATTTGAATTGTACTGGTATGTAAAGCAATTAAATGAAAGAAACATGTCACATGAACATCATCTGATATGAATAAATTTATAGCATCAGTAAAAATATTTTAAGTATATATATATATCTGTATTTTGTGGGAGAGCTGTAGTATAACCAATAACATGGAATCACCACGTGGGTACGTGGAGTCTGATACTTAGCCCGAACAGCAGAGCAGCCCCACACCTTGCCAAGGTATGAGACATAAGTATGACATAAAAGGATCCAATTCAATTGTCTGAAGGTGTCGTCCTAATCTGGGTGGATCGACCTTTACTCTAAATTGGTATACATAGTCTCAGGCTATCGTAGCCTTCTCGGTAAACCTATGCTACTCCCAAAAATATGGACATGGATATAGGTGGCATCTGAGCCCATGGTTTGTATAACATAACTTATAGACATGATTCGTAAATATGGCTTGTAAACATGATTCATAAGTATAATGTAGCATGAATATAAGTATATAGTATAAGTTGTATGAAAACTTGAAAAGCATGTAGGGTTTCATGAAAATAAGCATAATAGTTCACACTTACATTTAAGAACCCATGGAATGCAAAGCATGGGTGTTCATGGATTACAGACGATTCCCAATAACCAAAATAGAATATCAAGAATGCAATAACGAATTATTAATACAAACATGGTATGTCATGGTACATCTAACTTAGGGTCAACATAAATTAAAGTAAAAACCCTAGGTTTGTGGAACTTCGTATTTTCATGGATGAATGTAGAGTGGGAAAGAAAAATGGTGTTCCCATACGTGCATAGAAACCCTACATACCTTAATCGCTCCAAAACACTTGAAAAAGAATCACAAAACCTTCACTTCAACCTTTGAGAAGGGTTTTCTTGAAAACCCTAGATTGGTAGCATAGTATTTCACTTTGAATTCATGTATAATATTTCAAATTCACTTGGGAATCTATAGAAGGGACTTATCTTAATGTATGAGCATGAGGAGAAGAGATAACGATCGTTCTAGGGCTTGAGGATGTGAAGAATGAAGTGAAAAAACTAAAAAATAAAGTTTTAAAGTTGTTGTCGGGCCTGTTTTATGCTCATTTTCGGCCCATTTTACATCCTGTAAATCCTACCGTGGATCGGTAACAATGTGCTGGATCTTTGGGCAATTTTACGGACCGTAAATTCTGTTAGAGGCAGCAGGACACTGTTTAGTAAAACGTACATAACTTTTTGTACAGATGTCTGTTTGACCTCCATAATATACCGTTGGAAAGATATTTCAAAGGAATACACCTTTCTTTAAGGAATTTTTCCAAAATTCGTAATATATTTTGGGAAAACCAAATATATATACATGTTAAAGAGATATATTTACGAAACGTGATGATAGTTTTCCTTATTTACAAAACATAATGATATTTTACGAAACATGATGGATTTTCATATATTTTTCGTTTTTTATTTTATTTTCGGAAAATATATTATTTTTTTAAAATAATTTTTATATGTAATTTTTTTTTTGCTCAAAGGCTTAAAAAATAACCTCAATTTTTTGTGTATGAAAGCTGGATGAAAAATATATGAAATGTGTATGTGTGATCGAAATCTTTAATATAATTTCATACAAAAAATTGTGAGCGAAAACTTTAAGCCTTGAATATTGTATGAAAGTTGTTACAATATTGTTGTAGTTATATTAATTTTCCAGGAATCTAATATGAACTTTATATATAAAAAATGTGAATGAAATTCTAAGTCTTAAGCGAGATATACACATTTCATACCATTCTCATGCATAAAATTTTGAGTGTAATGTTTAAGCCTTGATCATGATATACACATTTCATACGTTCTTCATATATAAAATTTGAGCTAACTTTTTAAGCCTTGAGCAAGATATACACATTTCATACACAAAAATTTGAGCGATTATTTTGAGTCTTGAATGTTGTATCAAAGTTGTATACAAAGTTGTTGTAGTTGTATTAATTTTACAGAAATCTAACATGAACTTTATACACGAAGATGTGAGCGAAATATAAATTTCATACTGTTTTCGTACACACAATTTTGAGCGGATTATTTAAGCCTTGAACGAAATAATACATTTTTCATACACTAAATTTTAAGGGAACTTTTTAAGCCTTGAGCGAGATATACACATTTCATACAACTTTCATACAGTTAAAATATTTTTTTATTTTTTTAAAAGAAATTTTAAAAATTTAAAAATAAAAAATATTTTTTTAAAAAAATAAAAAATAATTTTATTTTTATTTTTATTTTTAAAAGCATGTTTTGTATAGGTTTGTAATGTTATGATTTGTAAGTATAAAATTATCGTCACGTTTCGTAAACATATCTCCTTAAGATGTATATATACGTAGTTGTCCCATATACTTTTATGTATACTCACTTTAAGTAAGACCTTATGCAAACTCACTTGAAAACAGGCTCTGTAGGGTAGCTTCCGACTTTACTTTGTCCAAGGACTCTTCTTTTGACTTGCTTGGTTTTTGAAACACTCCTATACTCCTCATCTTCGTTCCATTATGTTCCCTTCATACGGGTCATATCTTAGCCCGAAGATACGAGGTGTTACTCGCACAAATGCCCTTATTCGGGGGTGGTCTTTGATTTTTGCCCCTCAAATTTCTGGTCTTTAGTTTTTGGCCTTCGCTTAAAACAGTGGCAGAAAATATTCCAAGGTTCTGGGTTCTAACCCCGACTCAGTAAAAAAATAAAATAATTTCGTACCAAATTAGGCCTATTTTCGGACAAACCTCAGGCCTAACTTTTGTAGAATCCCAGCAGAGTTAAAAAAATAAAAATTCGCAAGGCAAGTTAGGCCTTAAGACAAGTTTCTATATAGATAAGGCATAACTTTACCCCTTGTCCGGCATAACTTAGAACTACAGAAGTTATGTCTTATAAGGCCTAACTTGAAACTACATCATAACTATGTTAGGCCTTATAAGGCCTTAGGCATAACTTAGAACTACAAAAGTTATTCCTTATAAGGCCTAACTTGGAACTACAATATAATTAAGTTGGGCCTTATAATGCCTAATTTTCGCGAAATCTAGCCTTGCGATTTTTTTTTTTGATTGAGACGGGATTCAAATCCAGAATCTCGGGATATTTTCAACCATTTTTTAGGCGAAGGACAAAAATTAAAGACCAACAATTTGAGGGACAAAAACTAAAGACCAGCGCGCGTTTGAAGGACAATCCGCGCCAAAAAAAAAAAAATGTCGAGTCAGGAACTTTAATTTGCTCCAAACACACCCGCCTATTGAATATTGTTCTCTCTATTCCGGGACCTCTTTAAACCTGTTGAGCTTCATGATTTGCGTCTCCTAGATCGGACCCAACTTCAATTTTCTTTAAAAAAAAAAAAAAACTCACGTGTAAATTCAAGAACTGAGTTACATATGCAAGACAGCATGAGGATATATGTTCAAAGAATCAACACTTGTGTGAGATTGACAAAGGAGTTTAAACGATGTTAGGCTATGATATCCAACTCAGTATTGTTGATTTCATTTTATCATGACGACACGCGGTTGAAAGGTCATTTCTTTTTAATTTCCTTGATTTTTGTTTTACATATATTTTATTTGTATATGCATCAATAAAAGAAAGTGACGTATGTTCTTATTAATTAATTTAATTTTCTTATCTTCTCTTCCCGAACAACTTCACTTGGAGAGATCACAAGTTCTTGAGACAAGATTTTTTTCTAAAATTTTAGAGTGAGAACATATAACTTTTTAATTGCATCCAAAATTGATGACTTGATTGATGGGTTCTTAATCTTATCCTTTCATTTTCGTGGGAAAACCGAACAGATAATTGAAATAATGGTTCATTACAGTGTGGGATCTAAAGATTCCTAAATATTGACAAAGCATATGCATACAAAATATATACAAACCTAACAATGAGGAACTCAAGTAAATCTGACTCAATTTTACACTTTAAAGCCTTCAATTATTGAAATCTAGATAAGGAGTAACAGATAAAGTACCATAATACAGTGAAATAATTATAAATAGCACCTAAATAAGATTCACTAAAGTAACTCTTAATAGGTCTTACTGTAATAGAGTACTTTTTTTTTCTTTCAACGTAATAGAGTACCCATTTAGCGACTCCAGTAAGTTTCCGAGATGAACTTCGGATGAAAAGGACATATTTAAGATTCAAGATTTGATTTTCAGTACTTAGTGAACATAGGATTAATTTCTTGAGGAGTCAAGTGCTAGGGTAAAATTAAATATTGTGTAAATTCGAAACAAAAGGGATGTAAAACATTATAATAAGATTAACAAGGTAAAATGAGTAAATTTTAAGAGTTTTGCTTGAGAACAGTTTGGAGCGTGACGGCAATATAGATTGCTATGGAGGAGATAAGAAAATAATTAACGGATGAATCTAATGATTAATATGTATTTATTAATGTTCCTCTTTTTTCATACCATCAAATTAAGATGACCTACAACATTATATGAGTAACTATTTATTGTAATAATCTTATTTTAGTAGTAACATGTAACAAATCGTTAAAATACATTGATAATCCAATTTTTTCCAGTTAAATAAATTTATCGGCAAGGCATGGAAACGCCAACCTCCTTCAATTTTGCTAAATTGGCGTATTTTACTAAGACGGCGAAGATGTCCGAGGAATGGAGGTGGAGTATGATGGTTCCTTTGTACAAGAATAAGAGTGATATTCAAAGGTGCAACAATTATTGAGGGATCAAGTTGCTAAGCTACACTATGAAAGTGTGGGAAAGGGTGGTGGAGATGAGGGTGAGAAGAGGCGTGTCCATTTCAGAGAACTAGTTCAGATTCATGTCGGGGCGCTCGACTACAGAAGCCATTCATCTTATGAGGAGACTGGTGGAGCAATATAGGGAGAGGAAGAGGGACTTACACATAGTTTTCATCGACCTAGAAAAGGCTTACGACAAAGTGCCAAGAGAGGTTTTATGGAGATGTTTGGAGGCTAGAGGTGTACCTGTAGCGTACATTAGGGCGATTAAGGACATGTATATGGGAGCCAAGACCAGGGTAAGGACAGTAGGAGGAGACTCGGAGCACTTTCCAATGGAGATGAGGTTACACCAGGGATCAGCTCTTAGCCCATTTTTATCTGCCTTGGTGATGGATGGTTTGACGCTGAAAATTCAAGGTGAGGTGCTATGGTGTATGTTATTCGCGGATGACATAGTCTTGATTGACGAGACGCGCAGCGGAGTGAATGCTAAGCTGGAGGTTTGGAGACAAACTCTGGAGTCTAAAGGGTTCAAGTTAAGTAGGACTAAGACATAGTACATGGAGTGCAAGTTCAGTGACATGACACATGAGGCTGGCGTGGAAGTGAGGCTTGGTACCTAGGCCGTCCAAAAGAAAGGAAGTTTCAAATATCTTGGGTCTATTATACAAGGAAATGGAGATATTCACGATGATGTCTCACATCGTATTAGTGCAGGGTGGATGAAATGGAGGCTCGCGTCAGGAGTGCCGTGTGATAAGAAGGTGCCACCAAAACTTAAAGGCAAGTTCTACAAAGTGGTTGTGAGACCGACTTTGTTGTACGGGGCAGAATGTTGGCCAGTCAAGAACTCTCACGGCCAAAAGATGAAAGTTGCAGAAATAAGAATGTTGGGATGGATGTGTGGGCACCCTAGGCGTGATAGGATTAGGAATGAAGATATTTGGGATAAGGTGGGAGTGGCATCGGTGGAGGACAAGATGCGGGAAGTGAGATTGAGATGGTTTGGGCATGTGAGGAGGAGAGACACAGATGCCCCAGTACGGAAGTATGAGAGGTTAGCTAAGGACGGTTTCAGAAGAGGTAGAGGTAGGCCGAAGAATTATTGGGGAGGGGTGCTTAGACAGGACATGGCGCAGTTCCAGCTTACTGAGGACATGACCTTAGATAGGAGGTTATGGAGGACTCAGATTAGGGTAGAAGGCTAGTAGGTAGTCTCACGTATCCTTTCGTACAAGTAGTCACAGTTTTGATTTATAGTCTATTGTCCTCTGATTCTTGCTACTATATGTTGTTTTTTGTAATTTGATTATCATATTTATCTGTCGTAGCTGCTTCTTTTTCTCAGACTGCTCTATCATGACTTTTTCGCTTTCGTTAGTTTCATTTTCATATTGTTTTGAACCGATTGTGCTTATCTGACCTTTTCTCGTCATGTTTTGTCTTGAGCTGAGGGTCTTTCGGAAATAGCCTTCCTATCTTCCGAGATAGGGGTAAGGTCTGGTGCACTTTACCCTCCCCAGACCCCACATTGTGGGATTTCCCTGGGTATGTTGTTGTTGTCGTCGTCAATATGGGGAGCTCTATATGAAACTTGTTTATGTGAAAGAATATTGCGTTATCTTGTCTTTGAGGGTTATTCCAGCTTTGGCCCACTTGAGCACAGCATTGATATTCTATAAGTAGTGTCACATTTGTATTTGTTGAGATGCTAATTAAATGTATACTCGGTCTTACTTATATGTTTAGGGCAGAGAGTATATATTAGTTTGTATTAAGCGTCTATATATTTGTTACACGAGCGAATATTCCTTTCCCAAACACTAACATATATTTTCAACTTTTTCTTGCGATTCAAAACAAAGTGAAGTGATAGAAATAGGAAAACGAGCAAGAAGATCCGTTGATTGTGTCATTTTTGTAGGTTTAACTTTGATGAGCTGGCACACTAGGAAGTAACCTACCTATTTAATTTTAAGCTTCATACTAATCCTAGTTTCTGTGTTGTACTCCATATAACTGTTGACACCTAATTTTGGCTCGACGTGCTTAAAATTAACGTTTTAAGGTGGGGGGGGGGGGGGGGGCTGATTCGTTAAAGAGCACGAAATACATTTTTTTACACATTTTTACATTTTTTTCAACAATTTATTGATGATTACCCTTTTTTAGGAATTTTCTCAATTTATTGTCATTTTGTTTTTCAAGAATCATTATTTTACACATGTACAGCGTAATACTACCATTTTTTGTGCAATTAATAATTGTTTTCTTAAATTTTAGCAATACATTTTCATATTTTGCACATTAATATTTATATTTTATACTTACGTTATTATTTATACATGTATTAATTAATTATATTTTTTAGTGCAGCCTGATAGTGCAGAGAAAATCGAAGCAATTAATTTTTAAACGCAAAATAAAATTCAATCAAATCAAAGTCTTGTCACTTTTTTATAAGTGAACATTTTGAGGTGATGAGTTAGGTTTTGATTAGTTAAAAGAAATAAGGGGACAAGGGGGTATGGCTCCACATTTGTTTTTGAACTTTATGTTATAAAATAAGGGGAGGGGTTTAATTTTATGGGAATCCAACACATACACACACTAGCACATATCAGATCTTTTTTTTTCTCTCCTCTAGGAAACCCTAAACATTTTCCCCTCTCTCTCATTTTTTTCCACACCCAGCCGCCGCCGCCGCGCCGGAGCTCCGAGCTCCGGTAACGCTTAAAACTACAGCTCACGTCGCCACGAACGCCAACCACACCACCGCTGCCCACCACCACAAAAAAAAATCAGCCTTTTTCTCCGTCCAGACCACAAGCTGTGAAACCCCCCCCCCCCCCCCCCCACTACTTTTTTTTTCACTTCTCCACCTCTAAAACCCTACTCAAATCAATTACAATTTCACTGCAAAAATGGGCAAACGAGAACAGAAATCAGCAAAATCAGATATTATTGAGTTAGAAGAATTAGCAGAAAAAAAAATTAAGAAATCTAAGAGAATGCGAATTAAGAAAAGAGAAGCTGAAGATATTGATGATGATGATGTTGAAGCTAATGAAGATTTGAGCTTGAAAATTGTTGAAAAAGCTTTGCTTCGTAGGTGTAACAATGAAAATAGCTTGAAAGAGAATGGTGAAGTTGTAATTATTATAGATTTGAAGGGGGAAAGTAAAAATAGTAAAAAAAGAGAAAAAGGGAAAGCTTCTGTAGTGAGATGTCTCTGGTGGATGGAATGAAAGAAGAAAACGTGGATAATATAGATATGAATGTTGTTGATGATGCTGCTGAAAAGAATCCTGTTGAGTTGGCCGATGAAGAAATTTTCGTCGATTTCCAAGGCCTTCCATGTACAAAGACGAATTTTTATTTTAAGTTTATTCATTATTTTTAATTCATCCGATAATTATTTATTTTCTTACTAACATTTTTTATTAAGTCTCATGCAGGTATCTGAAGTTATTGTTTGGAAGATGGCACTCAAAAGAAGTTCAAATAGCTTCTTAAATTCTTTGTTTATATATTATTATTTTTTTACATTCTTAAATTATGCAAGCATAAAATATAGTGAAACTTTACTTTTTAGGGTGTAGGCTAGTGGTATTTATTTATGATCTGCTTAGGTGATTTAAATTTTATGTGTTTTAGATAAATTAATATTAGACAGTTATATTTTTTGTAGTTAATATTCTTATAGTTATCATGTTTCGCTAGAGTTTTAATTTAGTAGCTTAGCACACTTAAGTAAATAAATAGGGTGATTTGCCTCAATATTTAGGTTTTAAAATGTACTCTCATAATTAATTGATTAGGTGTACATACTTAGCTAGTTAAATTAGTTAACACACCTTGCGTGCAGAATAATTGCATGTCCATTCCTTACACCTTTTCACATACTCAAGCTCTTAAGTTGTAGATAACCTTTTTAAATAATTGTTTATATCACATATGTTTAAATCTGTTTTTTTTTTCATTCAAAAGCAAATCGTTCATTGTTAAGTAAATACCTTTATAATATATTCATTTAAAGCTAAAATTTTTAGTCACTGTAATTGCGCACTTTATTTACTTGTAAATTATCACGTAATATGTATTTTTATACATATGTAAATACTTACATCTTTTACTACATAAACATTCATGTTAGTTATTCTTAGTCTAAATTCTATTAATTTTTGTAAATAATAATCATGTCTTTTACACATCCCTCATATAGTTAAATTGGTCCAGTCGGGAACCACATTTGTGGATTCTGAAGGATGCCTAACACCTTCCCTTCGGAATAATTTGAACCCTTACCTAGAATCTCACTTATTTTCGTAGATCATGTTAAGCTGCATATATTAATAATTCATAGGTACCCTAGTATACCTTAAATGCTAGGTGGCGACTCTGTACACAATTAATTATTTTAGAGTCGCATAAGTTGTGCTTTATTTTAGCCCTCGGTTAAAATAGGGTGCAACAACATGGCGACTCTGCTGGGGGCACTTAGGTTCTAACCATATGGATTCTATTTGTTATTCGAGGTATGTTGTCTTTATTTGAATTTTTCTTTATTTTACTTGCCTGTATTTATTCGTCATGTATATCCTTTCCCTTGTTCCCTTATCTGTCTACGTACATATCTGCTTTTAATTTCATACACTGTATTATTGCCTTTTTTACTAGCAAGTTTTATTTACCATACTCATTTTTACTTTATTGTAAATTATGCATCTTGCTTTTATTGTTTCTCTTTGATTGCTATCTTTTGGTGATTTTATATTAATATTCATATGTGTTATCGGTTTATATAAAATGGCATGCCGTTCATATTTCCTCCACTTCTGAAAAACTCACACTATCACACGTACACGCGAGGTGTGTTTTGCGCACCCGCGAATTTTTTTTCGTAGAATCCAAATTTTAGGAGAGTTGGCGTATGCGCGGGGTGCCCGAGTAACGGGGACCGCGTAGCCTTCTCACTCGAGTAGTCCGCTCGGGAGCCTTGTGTCATAGGAAAACCAACTCTTAGAATTCCTAGGTTATTGTACATCCCATTTTGCAGTTATTTTTAGCTAGGTTGAATTTTATCTTTTATTTCGAACATTTTTTTTCATTTTTTCACATACTCTTTATTTGTTACATGTTTTGTTTTTAATTAAATATTGTTGTTATTTGCTTTGCACTACCTTAGCACTTTATCTAACTATTTTTAGTTGACTTGTGTTGAACCCTGCATTTTGTAATTTTTTTTTCTTCAATCATACATTTTATACCCTATCCGCAAGAACTACGCACACCTGATTCTCTTCTTTGATGAGATACGTAGGCAGCCCTTTTGGGTTCGGTATTATTATTCAAAAAGTCACAAAAAAAAATCTTTATTTTGAAAAAAAAATCACAAAAATATTTTATTTCTTTTTATCCTTTCTGCAAGAACTACGCACACCTGATTCTCTTCTTTGATGAGATACGTAGGCAGCCCTTTTGGGTTCGGTATTCATTATTCATAAAAAAAAAAAAACCTTTATTTTGAAAAAAATCACAAAAATATTTTATTTTCTTTCTATCCTATTTGAACGAACTACGCGCACCTGATTCTCATCAAAGATGAGATACGTAGGCAACCCTTTTTGGGTTCGGTACCCCTTATTCAAAAAATACAAAAAAATATTTTTTAGATTCATATCTTTAACTTGGTTGGTACCAACACAGTTAGGAATGTGCATAGGAAAGAAACAAGTAACAATCAATATGATGGGGAGGACTGACTTCGTGGTAAACTATAGATTCATTTGGTACCTCTCATTCACACTTTAAGTGACACTTGAAAAATTCTCTTGCATGCTTGTAAGACAAGAACAAAACCAACCTCATTGTTTCATGTGCATTGTGTGGTGAGCTTTAGATAGCGTTCAATTGCATTGCATTGTAATCTAGAACTTGGCCTGAATGTCTGTTGAGGCGAAATTATGAGTAACACTCAGCATAGAAAAGGATCGTAGGCCTTCTTTGACCCGTTTGAGTCTTTCTAGCCTACCAAATGACATTATCCCTAGCATTTCCCCTTTGAGCCTAGAGCCTTTTCTTTGACCACCACATCATAAGCCCATACCATTTCTGAGTGCTTATATGCACTATCTCTCTCTTGGCCCAACCTCCCTGAGCGCACTAAAAATGTGCAATCGCGGATAGAGATCTGAGTTGAAGTTTTCAAAAAAAAAAATGATTCGACCGTCCCAGAAAAACAAAGGCTAAGAACGACCTCCAAAGCAAGAAGGAGCCCACACAAAAAAAAAAAAAAAAAAAAAAAAAACTCAGTCATTCGGGATCTCAGACATACAACCCGTTATTTCTTTTTATTTTCACACTCAGGCATACAACCCGGAATTAGTATCAAGACCTCGGGCATACAACCCAGGTCAATTCTCTTAATCCCCACAGAGTCTCGGGCATGCAAACCTAAACTCAAAAAAAAAAAAAAAAAAGCGAAAAAGGGCTTTAACTTGCAAAAGAGGTCGCACAAGTACAAAAGAAAGGGACAATAAAACAAAGTGTCAGAGCACACAAATACTGAGCACAGACATAGTGCAACGCTTAGGGAAGGATTAGTCACTCCTTACCCAAATAATATCCTACCCTTTTCCCAAGTCTACATTACAACACCATAACAAGCTCTACGTGATTCTATGCTAAGGTTTCTCTCATTAGTGGATACTTACATGACGGCCAAGCTTATGGTATTACAATTGCAAGCATTGAGCATCTTTCTGAGTTTGAGTGTACTTCTCTAGATGTCTCAAAGTTCAAAAATACTGAATATGTGTGAAAAGCGACTTTCTTTCTGGTGAGGGCACTTGAAACATGAGGATAGGTATAGTTCATAATCCTTGTTTGAAGCAAAATGAACCAATCTTGTCGATCTTTAGGTATGTCTGAGGTACCACTTGAAGCTATAGGAATTACCAATAAGTCGATCTTGGTTTGTTGGACGATAAATAATGGTGAATTCTTATGCACAATACTAATTGTTGGTACCAACTGAAGTCGGGGCATGTTATATCAATCATTGTTATTATTAAAAAAAAAACAATTTTGCTGGATTTTTCTTTCGTGATTTTTTTTTTTTTCTTAATTTTGTTTTTTATCGTTGCACAGTAAATATAGTTCAATGTTGTTGTGTTGTTACTAACTCTACGAGGTATCGACATCTGGTCTTACCATGAAAGATCCTCGTATTTCTCCGCTGAAGCATGAAATTGGGAGAACATTTTTGAGTAGCTTAAATAATAATAATAATAATAAAAAAAAAAAAAACAAAAGCAAGTGCACATCACTTTCCGCTGGAAGTATGCGAATTTTTGTTTGTTTAAACTGGGACAGAATTTTTGAGGGGGCCCTAAAAAATTTCACCAATGGCACATTTTGAGAGAAAAGGCACGGGCTCATCCGGCCCCGCAGTAGGACACTGCATTGGCTCGTCCAACCCCACAACAGGACATCGAGGGCGTCATAGTCTAAAGGCATCATTCTCATCGCCTAAAGGCACCATTTCATGGCCCAAGGACCTTACCTTCTGCACTTCATTCGCGCCGAAGCAAAGGCGTTACCCTCCACACCAGCATTGCTTTATTATTTTCAAATGCCTCTGCGTATGCTCGCAGCCGCATTGCATTGCACCTGCATTGCTCACCGCCTTTTATTACTGCCTGGGCCATGCACCGCCCTTTTAAATTTCTGCATAAGGCTGTGCACCGCCTTTCATATGATGCATGGGCTGCGCACCGCCCTTTGCATCGCTTTCATATATTACATGGGCCATGCACCGCCCTTTGTAATTTCTGCATAAGGTTGCTCACCGCCTTTCATATGTTACATGGGTCATGCACCGCCCTTTGTAATTTTTGCATAAGGCTGAGCACCGTCTTTCATATGATGCATGGGCTGCGCACCGCCCTTTGCATCGCTTTCATATATTACATGGGCCATGCACCGCCTTTTGTAATTTCTGCATAAGGTTGCTCACCGCCTTTCATATGTTACATGGGTCATGCACCGCCCTTTGTAATTTTTGCATAAGGCTGAGCATCGCCTTTCATATGATGCCCGGGCTGCGCACCGCCCTTCGCATCGCTTTCATATGTTACATGGGCCATGCACCGCCCTTTGTAATTTCTGCATAAGGCTGAGCACCGCCTTTCATATGATGCACGGGCTGCGCACCGCCCTTCGCATCGCTTTCATATGTTATATGGGTCATGCACCGCCCTTTGTAATTTCTGCATAAGGCTGAGCACCGCCTTTCATATGATGCATGGGCTGCGCACCGCCCTTCGCATCGCTTTCATATGTTACATGGGCCATGCACCGCCCTTTGTAATTTCTGCATAAGGCTGAGCACCGCTTTTCATGTTGCATGGGCTGCGCACCGCCCATTTAAATTTCTGCATAAGGCTGAGCACTGCCTTTCATATGATGCATGGGCTGCGCACCGCCCTTTGCATCGCTTTCATATGTTACATGGGCCATGCACCGCCCTTTGTAATTTCTGCATAAGGCTGAGCACCGCCTTTCATGTTGCATGGGCTGCGCACCGCCCATTTAAATTTCTGCATAAGGTTGCTCACCGCCTTTCATATGTTATATGGGCCATGCACCGCCCTTTGTAATTTCTGCATAAGGCTGAGCATCGCCTTTCATGTTGCATGGGTTGTGCACCGCCCATTTAAATTTCTGCATAAGGTTGTTCACCGCCTTTCATATGTTACATGGGCCATGCACCGCCCTTTGTAATTTCTGCATAAGGCTGAGCACCGCCTTTCATATGATGCATGGGCTGCGCACCGGCCTTTGCATCGCTTTCATATGTTACATGGGCCATGCACCGCCCTTTGTAATTCCTGCATAAGGCTGAGCACCGCCTTTCATGTTGCATGGGCTGCGCACCGCCCATTTAAATTTCTACATAAGGCTGAGCACCGCCTTTCATATGATGCATGGGCTGCGCACCGCCCTTTGCATCGCTTTCATATGTTACATGGGCCATGCACCGCCCTTTGTAATTTCTGCATAAGGCTGAGCACCGCCTTTCATGTTGCATGGGCTGCGCACCGCCCATTTAAATTTCTGCATAAGGCTGAGCACCGCCTTTCATATGTTGCCTGGGCTGCGCACCGCCCTTTCAATTTTCTGCATAAGGCTGCGCACCGCCCTTTTGTAATTTTTGCATAAGGCTGAGCACCGCCTTTTATATGTTGCACGGACCGCGCACCGCCCTTTGAAAATTTCTGCATAAGACATCGCACCGCATCTGCCTTGTTTTATTATTATTTTCTTAATGCCCCTGCGTATGCTCGCAGCCGCATTGCACTGCATCTGCATTGTTTTATTGTTTTCAAATGCCCCTGCGAATGCTCGCAAATGCACTGCACATACATTGCATCATTACTTTGCGAATGCTCGCAAATGCACTGCACATACATTGCATCATTACTTTGCGAACGCTCGCAAATGCACTGCACATACATTGCATCATTACTTTGCGAATGCTCGCAAACACACTGCACATGCATTGCATTATCACTTTCAGATACCCTCCAACGCATTGCATCATGCCTTAAAAAAAAAAAAAAGAACGTCCATTAGTTATCACCTTTCGAACTACATTGACCTGATTCTCGTGATTGACGAGATATGTAGGAAGCTCTATGCAGAGTTCGGTCACATTAGGGCGAGAATCATTCTTTCCCCAGCAAGTATGCAATCTTGCACCCTCCCAGTATCTCGTAGCTCGATACTGGGGCAATTTTGGAAGCGACGACGTGGGTATGCGAACATTTTTTTTCGGCCCTAAACAATCCTTCCCGTTTATCATTTTTTTTTATTGCAACCCCGCCGACGGACTGAGGGTATTGTCAAAGCTCTACTAACGTCTGGCCTCATTCTCCGTACATATCCATTTAGCAATTCCTTGTCGAGCCAAAATAGGTTACATGTCAACGTCTTCGTCCGAAAACTCTTTCATCGTCTCCGGTCGAAGAGGGACAAGTTGTTGACACCTAATTTTGGCTCGACGTGCTTAAAATTAACGTTTTTTTTGGGAGGGGGGGGGGGGGGGCTGATTCGTTAAAGAGCACGAAATACATTTTTTTACACATTTTTTCAACAATTTATTGATGATTACCCTTTTTTAGGAATTTTCTCAATTTATTATCATTTTTTTTCAACAATCATTATTTTGCACATGTACAGCGTAATACTACCATTTTTTGTGCAATTAATAATTATTTTCTTAAATTTTAGCAATACATTTTCATATCTTGCACATTAATATTTATATTTTATACTTACGTTATTATTTATACATGTATTAATTAATTATATTTTTTAGTGCAGCCTGATAGTGCAGAGAAAATCGAAGCAATTAATTTTTAAACGCAAAATAAAATTCAATCAAATCAAAGTCTTGTCACTTTTTTATAAGTGAACATTTTGAGGTGATGAGTTAGGTTTTGATTAGTTAAAAGAAATAAGGGGACAAGGGGGTATGACTCCACATTTGTTTTTGAACTTTATGTTATAAAATAAGGGGAGGGGTTTAATTTTATGGGAATCCAACACATACACACACTAGCACATATCAGATCTTTTTTTTTCTCTCCTCTAGGAAACCCTAAACATTTTCCCCTCTCTCTCATTTTTTTCCACACCCAGCCGCCGCCGCCGCGCCGGAGCTCCGAGCTCCGGTAACGCTCAAAACTACAGTTCACGTCGCCACGAACGCCAACCACACCACCGCTGCCCACCACCACAAAAACAATCAGCCTTTTTCTCCGTCCAGACCACAAGCTGTGAAACCCCCCCCCCCCCCCCCCCACCCCACTACTTTTTTTTTTCACTTCTCCACCTCTAAAACCCTACTCAAATCAATTACAATTTCACTGCAAAAATGGGCAAACGAGAACAGAAATCAGCAAAATCAGATATTATTGAGTTAGAAGAATTAGCAGAAAAAAAAAATTAAGAAATCTAAGAGAATGCGAATTAAGAAAAGAGAAGCTGAAGATATTGATGATGATGATGTTGAAGCTAATGAAGATTTGAGCTTGAAAATTGTTGAAAAAGCTTTGCTTCGTAGGTGTAACAATGAAAATAGCTTGAAAGAGAATGGTGAAGTTGTAATTATTATAGATTTGAAGGGGGAAAGTAAAAATAGTAAAAAAAGAGAAAAAGGGAAAGCTTCTGTAGTGAGATGTCTCTGGTGGATGGAATGAAAGAAGAAAACGTGGATAATATAGATATGAATGTTGTTGATGATGCTGCTGAAAAGAATCCTGTTGAGTTGGCCGATGAAGAAATTTTCGTCGATTTCCAAGGCCTTTCATGTACAAAGACGAATTTTTATTTTAAGTTTATTCATTATTTTTAATTCATCCGATAATTATTTATTTTCTTACTAACATTTTTTATTAAGTCTCATGCAGGTATCTGAAGTTATTTTTTGGAAGATGACACTCAAAAGAAGTTCAAATAGCTTCTTAAATTCTTTGTTTATATATTATTATTTTTTACATTCTTAAATTATGCAAGCATAAAATATAGTGAAACTTTACTTTTTAGGGTGTAGGCTAGTGGTATTTATTTATGATCTGCTTAGATGATTTAAATTTTATGTGTTTTAGATAAATTAATATTAGACAGTTATATTTTTTGTAGTTAATATTCTTATAGTTATCATGTTTCGCTAGAGTTTTAATTTAGTAGCTTAGCACACTTAAGTAAATAAATAGGGTGATTTGCCTCAATATTTAGGTTTTAAAATGTACTCTCATAATTAATTGATTAGGTGTACATACTTAGCTAGTTAAATTAGTTAACACACCTTGCGTGCAGAATAATTTCATGTCCATTCCTTACACCTTTTCACATACTCAAGCTCTTAAGTTGTAGATAACCTTTTTAAATAATTGTTTATATCACATATGTTTTAATCTGTTTTTTTTTCATTCAAAAGCAAATCGTTCATTGTTAAGTAAATACCTTTATAATATATTCATTTAAAGCTAAAATTTTTAGTCACTGTAATTGCGCACTTTATTTACTTGTAAATTATCACGTAATATGTATTTTTATACATATGTAAATACTTACACCTTTTACTACATAAACATTCATGTTAGTTATTCTTAGTCTAAATTCTATTAATTTTTGTAAATAATAATCAAGCCTTTTACACATCCCTCGTATAGTTAAATTGGTCCAGTCGGGAACCACATTTGTGGATTCTGAAGGATGCCTAACACCTTCCCTTCGGAATAATTTGAACCCTTACCTAGAATCTCACTTATTTTCGTAGATCATGTTAAGCTGCATATATTAATAATTCATAGGTACCCTAGTATACATTAAATGCTAGGTGGCGACTCTGTACACAATTAATTATTTTAGAGTCCCATAAGTTGTGCTTTATTTTAGCCCTCGGTTAAAATAGGGTGCAACAACAACTATATATGTTCTCAGTGACCAGCTATAATTTTCACCAATGGAATTTAAAATAAAAGAAATAAATACTCGAATAAGCTACGGGATTCAAGATCTACTACATACACATAATTAAAAACTAATCTTAACCCCGCATATATGGTGTAATTCTCCAGTGATGGGGTTCGGATACCCTTTGCGCCCTCCTAGTTCCGCTTTGTGGTCATCATTTTACGTAAGATTTCCAAGTCAAAAGAATTACTTTTGCGCAACTTTTACTTGGGTGGGTATAATTTGGGCAAAATCCGAACCAAATTTTTATACCATAGTTATAATTATTATAAAACAGAAGCTCATATATTCAATGCTAAGTCCAGTACCTTATTAAATCATTCAATTTATCCTATTAGACTAATGGTTGATGCAAGTGAGATGCATTCTTTGTGGCCTTATTTTTAGGTGCCATATGAAGAGTCGCGGCACTGAGTTTTAAAGGAAGCATTATGATTGTTGTTTAAACGATACAAAATTTATAAGGATTGAGTAGTGGTTTTGACTTGAATATGAACAATTAGTACTTTAGTGGTATGATCTATTTGAACATAATTACTATGTTTGGACTTGTTAATTTTTAAGATAAATATGTTAATTTTTAAGATAAATACTTTTTATACGTTCTATTTGGACATGGTTTGCTTGGGCTTGTTAATTCTTTGGCATTACTAATGCTTCTGTTGCTAGAAATTTTTTTGATAATAGTTTCACTTCTTGCATGAATATTTTATTTGGATGCAAGATTATGGTAACAATGAGGAGTTACTAAAGCAATTTGACATGAATACGTTATTTGAATGTTCATTTTTGTAAGAAAACAAAGAAGCAACAACTCAACTTAATGACTCGAAGTAAAAAAAAATTAAAATAACCCAAATCGATTCATTCGAAATCGAACGTAAAATACCTACCGAATTGAACTTGTTTACATTCAATTTGAAATTTTGAATTGTCAGTTCTTGAATCCATTTTTGCTTGATCCGAAAATCAAATATTTAAATAAAAAATTTCAAATCCCTGCCAAACAGTTAGAACACCCATCCTAATCCCATTTTACGTTTGGACGTATGTTAGTAACATTTTCTATTGTGTCTTTTTTTGGGGTAACGTATAGTTGGGACTTAGATATTGGTGAAAACAAAGGATCACTATGTCAGATTATATAATTTAAAACCTAGAAGATTCATATAGTAATAAGATTGAAGTATATGAGTCTGAGAATCTGAGTTGTGAACTAATTTAATATATGGAAGATTAGGTGTGGCTTTGTACGATGCCAAGGAAGAATAGACAAACCTCAAAGAGTTAAATTACCTGTCTGCTGACATCTTTCCTCTAAGAGCAGGTACGGCACCTGCCATGCTCACTTCTTATTTAATTCTTTCCACCCTCAATATATTTATTGTGCATTTAATAGTACTAGTATACTTCTCCGTGTCATTTTTCTCCTAAGAAATCAGTGTGCGATGACATTATTAACCCTTATCATTAATAGTAAAAGAGGAACTGTAGTATAGTATCCTTCTTCTTCAAAAAAAATAAAAAATTACATGATTATTCGAAGAACAAGAGTTAACTCGTTTAATTTAATTTTAGTATGAATTCCAAAGAAAATGATAAAAATAATCTCTTATCTAAAGTAGTCTTTTAAGTATCACTTGAACAAATTTAGTTCTTTAGATTCGTAAAAAATGAGCATTTTTTTTTTTGGTTTCCTTAGATGTTGTTAATTACCAAAAGTCGATCGTTAAATTTCATGGGAACATAGTTTGTTCGAATATGTAGTCCGGATTGCGGCAACAACTCCCCCAATAACGGTTACAACAGGTCTCTTAGAGCCAGTTTTAATAATAAGAATGAAAACTCTTGAAAATCTTGGTAGAAGTGCTTCGTTTCAAACCAATCCTTCCTGCAATCGCTTCAATCCACCCCTTCGGTGAAAAAACTATAATACGCCCTGAGAGTTTTTCGAGTCGAAAACCTGTTCGACGTCAGAACCGCTATTCTGATATTTAAATTCGATAGAGATGACATTGGAGCATGCACTTGATTTTTTGGACTTCGAGGCTCGGGGATAGTTAAGAAAATTCAATTCATGTTTGCGAAAATAACGTTCGAGTCAAATAGCAATGCTTCGAAGCACTTCTTTTTACACTATTTCGGAAATTCAAGGACTCCATCGTATGGATATGTAAAATACACAATTTGCGGCCAACTAATGCAAAGACACTAAGTGATTTCATCTCACCTATCCAAGTCTTGATGTCTTAATGAATAGAGTTACCTGATATATGGACTGATGAGAGATAACAAATATTTTATAAAATTAATCGAAATGCTCGTAAGCCTTATTCAATTACCACAATTATGAAGAAAAAAAATCCTCAAAACATTTTTAACGAAACAAGGGTGGTTTAGTCAATGGAAACATTAATTTAGGTGATATTGATGTGTAACCAAGATATGTGGCCACCGGGTCAACTCCCTCAGGACTCACACATATGATAACGTTGAATTGTTGGTAATATTTAAAATAGATCAACAAGCACATATATATATCTGTCAAATATTGTTAAACATAAAAAGGCCACAGTTCATTCAAGAACCTCATACCAAACCATACAGCTAGCAAAGCATTAAAGACCCTTCTTCTTCCTGATTAAAAAGAAGGGAAAATTGCAATAAATAAGAAGTGCAGAAATTAACCATTGTAAGAGAAAAGAAAGAAGATGGAAGAGGTTGCAGAGAAAAAAGAGCGTAGCATAACAACAGTTTATGATGTTACAAAGAATCCAATGTTTTGCTTACAAGAAGCCATAAGAGCTATTCTTATGTGTCTAGGTTTTGAATCTTCAAAACCTGAGAAGTCGTCTTCTTCATCTGAATCTTCTTCAAGTCTGTCAGATAAAAAAGAAGAGAGTGAAAAACAACACAACTCATGTGTGTTCCAGGAAGATGGTACTGAAGTGAATAAGCAGCAGGGTGCAGATTCAGCATCAACAAATAATAATAAGGATGACCCTCCAGCTGAAGCTGATGGTCCACCTGAGTCTCAGACACTTGTAAGATTGTAAATTGCTCTCTCTCCCCCCCCCCCCCCCCCCCCACATACAGTGGCAAAGTTAGTATTTTCACATAAAAAATTCAAAGTATAAAGAAGTGAACACAAGAATAAAATCAAGATGTTTCAACATAATTTATTATACATATGAATAAGAAATTATTTTAATCTCGTATATACAGTATTAGCTCCGCCCTTGTATATACATATGTATAGATGCATGCATATGTGTGTCTGTGTTGCTTGCTCCATTAGAAGTTGTAGGGAAGAAATTAACCTTTGCTTTAATTTAGCTTTGGTATGAACGGAAAATATTTTTGTTTTGCTTTTTCTCTTTTTCAAACAAATTGTGTCCTCACAAGCTTCATACTCTAAAAGCAGATTTAGGGTTTGAACATAAACTTCAAATTTTATACATATCATAATCCAATATTCGAGATCTATTACTTATTTATAAAACTTTTTTCATATATATAGAGTTTGAACCGATCATAAACTCATCCGCTTCTATAATGGCATTATTACTCCTAGTATATGTATTAAGATTGACTCAGTTAGAGTTTCGGACCCAAAAAGATATTGTTTTTCGTATGGAATGTTAATAGAGATGAACAAAATTTGTTTCCGATCTAAAAAAAGGTCATAATTTCTCTAGAGTATCAGATAATGTCGGTTGTTAAAATAGTCTTGGGATGAAATGAATAGTTAAGCTTCTCTCACTTTGTGGTTTAGAAAATATATAGTGGTATTGCTTTTTTTAAAAAAAAATATAAAAGGCTATATAGTATCTTATGCTATTTATTTTCATTTAAATAGAATTCTTTAACACGTCTATCTTATAAGGAGCAGAAATGAGAAACGTCGTCTCTTGCACCATGGTACTGTATACGAGCTACAATATTTCGGGGCTACAAAAGAGATTTAAGCTTCTTGATATTCAACTCATGATTGTTTAATTTCCATAAATCTAAAGATAAACATGTCCTTTAAGTGGATCATATAGAAAATACTTATTAGTAAAAACAGTGAGAGTTGAAGGAAGAATTAAATCCGAATAATTTAGTCAAACAATTCTTAAAGGGTATGTAAAAAGCTAAAATTACAAGTAAATAGAAGTTTCTCATTAATGAAGAAGATTAAAAAAAAAAAAAATCTCCCAAGTTAATTCTTAAAATCACCTCCATTTGCATGTAGTTGCCAGTATAAACTTTTAAATAAGAAATTATTAAAATGGAGTTATATGACTAGAGTCTAGACTCTAGACTATCCTTATTAGTAATTTTTTTTTAACTTTTGACCTTATTAATCTATTTTCAGTTTTTCAGTTAAATAAATGAGCTCTATGTACGTGTCTCTTAATTCTTGAACAAATAATGCTAGCTAAGGTAAAAATAAAATAAAATTAATTACTATATTTATTTTTCTAAAATAATATTTTTTCTGCCTCAATTTAAATGTCTTACTTTCCTTTTTGATTTGTTATAAAAAGAGTGTTTATAATATTTGGGATTGGGAACAACTACTTTTAATAACATGACAACTAAATGCAAACCGATATAAGTCATGTCAATTGTTTTATTTTGGTGTGTACGCAGATAGATCGAAGACCACCACCAAGACCTCCAGTTATCCCGGGACCTCCTCCTGAGCACAATTAATTGATAATATATTCCCCTCTTTAAGTCTGATATCCATAATTTCATACTTTGGCTAGGGTTGGTTGAATTACGTTTAATCTGTTCATATGGTCAATTATCAAGACTAGGTCTACTGGTCTTTTATCTTGGTTTGATTTCCTTGTTTAATTGTTATAGGTCCTTATTTTTTTATACACATATGTTGTAAGATATAAGGATTTATATGTGCCAGTTAAATAGTACATAATTTACAAGTTAAGTACTTACTTTGTCGGATTTTGTTTTCCAATTCTGTATTGAGCTTGACGTTGATGTCTATCTTCTAAGTATATTTTTTCTGTTCTTTGGCTCACCAGCAAAGGCTTGTTTGTACTAAGTCATATGTAAAAACTCCTTAATATATAAATTATTTTTTTATATTTTTATTTGTAACTATATAAAAGGTAAGATGATTCGGGGTTCATGTGTTGATTTATTAAATGGTTATATTTTATGTTTTTTTATTTTTATTTTCCGACTTCAGAACATTGAGTCATGTCATTAAATTGTTATCAAAAATATATTTTCGGCTAAGAGTATAGTTTGTGTGATAGAGCAATAATAAAGTGACTTTTTCATTACAAATAAAGAATAGTTACTTTGTACACTATTTTCAATAGTTGGATGATCTTTTTATACAAAAGTAAAGAAAAATGACTTTGTTACACTATTTTTAATAATTGTAGCGGATTCAAGAGCTAGAGTTAGGATGTCTTTGGTAAGGAAAATGTTTTTAAGGAAAAAAAGTGATTTTCTTACTTATTTTGGTGTTTAATAAGTAAGTAAACGGGGTCGGCCCAAGGCCAAAGCCACTAAGGCAATGGCTTTGAGTAGGGCTGGGCATAAATTACTGAAAACCGAATTACCGAACCGAACCGAGAATTTCGGTAATTTGGTATTCGGTAATTCGGTATTCGGGAATAAAATTTCAAAATTATGGTATTCGGGTTCGGGATCGGTAAGAGACATTAGTACCGTTCGGTATTCAGTAATTTCCCGAATACCGAATTATTCACTCTAATGTGTTTACTATATTTCTGTACTCCTGGTTGTGACCTTGTGTTGTCCTCCATTTGAATGATTTTCATATCCAGTTGCTGTGGAGATCTTTATCTTTTTCCTCCCGTCCCCTGCCCTTCTTTTTCACTTTGTTTTCCCCTCCGTTCTGCTTGTCCCGAAACTGTGCTTCTTCAATTTGAATATAAAAGCACATTTCTGTGGTAGAATATGCTTCGTCGTTGAACTTCAAATATGTTGGAATGTAAAGAGTTGTTTAGAAGTATACAAATCTGTTTCAATTATATTGTACCTCAACTTTTGTATACTTTGTTTCCTTAAATGGTAAATCCCGAATACCGTATTGAAATTTACCGAACCGAAGTTTGATTTACCGAACCGAACTGAACTTTTTCGGTTCGGTATTTGGTATCTACTGTCAATTACCGAATTTTAAATTATCGAACCCGAACTTTAAAAATACCGAACTGAATTTCATTACAAATAAAGAATAGTTACTTTGTACACTATTTTCAATAGTTGGATGATCTTTTTATACAAAAGTAAAGAAAAATGACTTTGTTACACTATTTTTAACAATTGTAGCGGATTCAAGAGCTAGAGTTAGGATGTCTTTGGTACGAAGGAAAATGTTTTTCAGGAAAATAAGTGATTTTCTTACTTATTTTGATGTTTAATAAGTAAGTAAACGGGGTCGGCCCAAGGCCAAAGCCACTAAAGCAATGGCTTTGAGGCCTCATTTTTTATTAAGTTTTATGCTAATTTGTTTAAAAAATTATTGTGACTTATGGTACTTTTATGTAGTTTCTAAATATTTCAATTGTTTTCCAAAAAACTTAAAGATTGTATGTCTGAATTTACGATAAAAATAAAGAAGTTGGACTCTTGAAATCCAAATTGTGTCACATAAATAGAGACAGAGGGAGTGCATAATATTTATAAAAGAAAAAAAGAGAAGAATTTTTTTTTTAGTTCGCATGATTGACTAGCTATATTGTCAGTTGAATTTGAAAAAAGTATTAACAACTTTGCATTGTTCTTGACGATTATAAAACAGTAACTAATGACTTCGAATCTTAAAAAAAAACTAGAAAGTAGACTTTAAATAAAAAAAAAAATATACAAGATCATTCTCTTTAAAAAAGACATAATTAGGATCTCTCTTGTAGTTTGGCTGTAGGCCTCCAATCTTGTTGAGACGACCCTATAAATAGAAAATATTATCCTAAAAATATTGATATTTAATATATTTAAACACTATGGTGGTCGTGGCGGTGGGGGTAAGGTGTGGGGGTGGTGGCGATTGTGGGGGTGGGGGGTGGGGGTGCTATGAAGGGTGGGGTTGGGGTGTGTTGAAGGGTGGGAGGAGACAATGAATACTACTCATGAAACTTGTTTTTCCTACTTTCATTAGATTAGAGAAGTCATTTTCTCATTTTAAAAAAAATCTTTTTCTAGAGAAAATATATTTCAAATTTATTTATAATCAAACATGATAAAATTAAATACCATTATATAAAAAATATTTCCTCCGTACCAAACGCACCCCTTAGAGAATTCAGAGATATCAATCTTATAAATCTTTTAGCCTTGCAAACACAGAGAGAGACATCCAACTATTTACTGAATAATCTTTAATGCACATAATCAATTCGAAAATATCGGTTGACTCATCGGTCATCATTAATGAAAATCTCATTGGTTTTGTTTCCTAGAAAAAGTAAACGAGAAGAAAAAACTTTTGTCCATTCTGCTCCCTCCGGTTGCAATATTATGACAAACTAAATTTATTTTGAAATATTTAATGTTTTTTTAAAAAATGAAAAACATTTTTTTTTTTTTTTGGTAAACTGAAAATTTTATTCCTTCTTCCTTCCGCAATTACAGCAGCATCCAGTAGGTAAAATGTAATCATAGTTCCCTACCTATCTCTTCTTTCTTCCTAATCCTATCCATCTATGTTCTTTATATTTTAAGTATTGTCTTCCCTATACAGATGTACTATCCAATCTTTCCCTCTGCTTGTTCTTCCGTTTGCCACATATTCCATTGCTGTTACTTTGCATTCCTGTTGCACCTTCTCTATCAGTCTCTGAGGTAGAGTTACTCTGTTGTCCCATAATGCTTCATTTCTTGCCTTTCATATGAAGTACACTAGAGCTGTTAGAACTGCCATAACGAATTCCCTGCATTTTCTGCCTTGTATTTTCCTTATCATTCTCTTCCATAGTCCCACTCCTTCCTTGTTGTGTATGTTGATCTTCAACCATTTTAGGATCCCTTCCAGGCAACTGTGTGACAAGTGACATTCGAAGAAAAACATTAATTGCTTCTCGTTTTAATTTTAAATTCATCCTTACTGTATACGGTTAAAACCGGGGTCAGTAGCCCCGACCTAAGGATCAACGATCTGAATTCGGATAAAGGAGCAAAGGATAGTGGAGCTCGACTAAATCGGATAGAGACATTCGGACCCAACCCTTCCCGAGGAAAACACTGCTTCTAAAACGAATTGCTTCTATAGTGTTATTCTTTATGGTAACACTGCTGGGGCTAATTCAGCCAGAAGTCTCCACAGTATTGGACAAAAAAAAGGAAAACCTTTGCTCTTAGAACTATATAGTAACTCTGCAAATTCAATTTGCTAGCTAACACACACAATTAAGCAGCAGTATTATAATGCAGTAGAGTGAATTGTTATGGACGTGGAAACAGGTTTCTGACATTCTTACAACCCATTAGCATTATATATCATGGAGGATATAATTTACACTTCCATGATTGTTGTAGAATTTACCCGATAGTTCTCATTTCAGGAACATCCAAGGCCAAAGTCATTGAATGGATAGGTCGTCAATTCCTGAATTATGTAATGTACTTTAAAAGAGAAACTGTATAATATCCTTCTTCAAAAAAAATTACATGATTATTCGAAGAAGAAGAGTTAACTCGTTTAATTTAATTTTAGTATGAATACCAAAGAAAATGATAAAAATAATCTTCCAAAGAAAATGATAAAAATAATCTCTTATCTAAGTAGTCTTTTAAATATCACTTGAACAAGTTTAGTTCTTTAGATTCGTCAAAAATGAGCATATTTTTTTTTTGTTTCCGCTTAGATGTTAATTACCAATGTTGATCGTTAAATTTAATGGGAACATAATTTGTTCGAATATGTAGTCCGGATTAACGTAGAAGTTCCCTAATAACGGTTATAACATGTCTCTTAGAGCCAGTTTTAATAATAAGAATGAAAACTCTCAGAAATCTTAGTAGAAGTGCTTCGTTTCAAATCAATCCTTCCTGCAATCGCTTCGATCCATCCCTTCGGTGAAAAACTGTAATACGCCTAGAGAGCTTTTCGAGTCGAAAACTGTTCGACGTCAGAATCGCTATTCTGATATTTAAATTCCATAGAGATGACATTGGAGCATGCACTTGATTTTCTAGAATTTCATTTTTTGGACTTCGAGGCTCCGGGATTGTTAAAAAAATTCAATTCACGTTTGCGAAAACAACGTTCGAGTCAAATAGCAATGCTTCGAAGCAGTTCTTTTTACATTATTTCGGAAATCCAAGGACTCCATTCTATGAATATGTAAAATACACAATTCCCAACGAATGCAAAGACACTAAGTGATTCAGAGGCGTATCTAGCCTACAAGGTTGGGGTTCAACTGAACCCCAAACTTTCGATGCGGAGTCTAAATTTATGTGTAAAAAGTTATTAAAATTACAATAAATAGTAGATATGAATCCCTAACTTTATAAATATAATGGGTCATAATGGGTTCAATGCTAAAAATCTTAAGATTGAACCCATAAAATTTAAATCCTGGATCCACCTCTGAAGTGATTTCATTTCATCTATCCAAGCCTTGATGTCTTAATGGATAAAATTACCTGATATATGCGCCGGTGAAAGATAAACAAATATCTTATAAAATTAATCGAAATGCACGTAAGCTTATTCAAATACCACAATTATGAAGAAAAAAAATCCTAAAACCTTTATAAGGAAACAAGGGTGGTTGAGTCAAAGGGAACATTAATTTAGGTGATATTGATGTGTAATCAAGATATGTGGCCACGGGGTCAACTCCCTCAGGACTCACACATATGATAACGTTGAATTGTTGGTAATATTTAAAATAGTTCAACAAGCATATATATCTGTCAAATATTGTTAAACATAAAAAGGCCACAGTTCATTCAAGAACCTCATACCAAATCATACAGCTAGCAAAGCATTAAAGACCCTTCTCCCTCTTCAAAAAGAAGGGAAAAATGCAATAAATAAGAAGTGCAGAAATTAACCATTGTAAGAGAAAAGAAAGAAGATGGAAGAGGCTGTAGAGAAAAAACAGAGTAGCATAACAACAGTTTATGATGTTACAAAGAATCCAATGTTTTGCTTACAAGAAGCCATAAGAGCTATTCTTAAGTGTCTAGGTTTTGAATCTTCAAAACCTGAGGAGTCGTCTTTTTCTTCTTCTTCTTCTTCATCTGAATCTTCAAAACCTGAGGAGTCGTCTTTTTCTTCTTCTTCTTCTTCTTCATCTGAATCTTCTTCAAGTATGTCAGATAAAAAAGAAGAGAGTGAAAAACAAGACAACTCATGTGTGTTCCAGGAAGCTGGTAATGAAGTGAATAAGCAGCAGGGTTCAGATTCAGCATCAACAAATAATAATAAGGATGACCCTCCAGCTGAAGCTGATGTTCCACCTGAGTCTCAGACACTTGTAAGATTGTTTTTCCTTTACGTAATTGCTCTCTCTCCCCCGCAGACACACATACAGTGGCAAAGTTAGTATTTTCACATAAAAAATTTAAAGTATAAAGAAGTGAACACACGAATAAAGTCATGAAGATGATTCAATATAATTTATTATACATATGAATAAGAAATTATTTTAACCTTGTATATACAGTATTAACTCCGCCCTAAATATACATATGTATAGCTGCATGCATATGTGTGTCTGTGTTGCTTGCTCCATTAGAAGTTGTAGGGAAGAAATTAACCTTTGCCTTAATTTAGCTTTCGTATGAACGGAAAATATTTTTGTTTTGCTTTTTCTCTTTTTCAAACAAACTGTGTCCTCACAAGCCTCACACTCTAAAAGCAGATTTAGTAGTTGAACATAAACTTCAAATTTTATACATATCATAATCCAATATTCGAGATCTATTACTTATTTTTAAAACTTTTTACATATATATAGAGTTTGAATCGATCATAAACTCATCCGCTTCTATACTGGCATTATTACCCCTAGCATATGTATTAAGATTGACTGAGTTAGAGTTTCGGACCCAGAAAGATATTGTTTTTCTCATGGAATGTTAATAGAGATGAACAAAAATTGTTTCCGATCTAAACAAAGGTCATAATTTCTACTTTAGAGTATCAGATATATGTCGGTTGTTAAAACAGTCTTAGGATGAAATGAATAGTTAAGCTTCTCTCACTTTATGGTTTAGAAAATATATAGTATTATTGTTTTTTTTAAAAAAAAAATTACAAGGCTATATAGTATCTTATGCTATTTATTTTCATTTAAATAGAATTCTTTACATGTCTATCTTATTAGGAAAATGAGAAACATTCTCTTGCACTATGGTACTGTATACGAGCTACAATATTTCGGGGCTACAATGGATGGGCTTATGCCTATAAGCTGAAAACAGCTTATAAGTCAAAAAAAATAAGTTGGGGTAGTCTAACTTATTTTTTTTGGCTTATAAGCTGAAACAGCTTATAAGCTGCTTTAGATAAGCTAAGTCAAATAGACCCAATTATTTTTTTGAACTTATTTTAAGCACAAAATGATTTTAAGCTGGCCAGTCAAACACTCAAAAAAACTGAAAACAGCTTATAAGCAACTTATAAGCCAATCCAAACGGGCTCTTAATCTTCTTGATATTCGACTCATGATTGTTTAATTTCCATAAAACTAAAGATAAATATGTCCTTTAAGTGGATCATATAGAAAATACTTAGTAAAAAGATTGAGAGTTCAAGTAATATTTAAATCCGAACAATTTAATCAAATAATTGTTAAAGGGTATGTAAAAAGCTAAAATGACAAGTAGAAAGAAGTTTCTCATTTTCGATCTCCAATACACCAAGAAGATTAAAATAAAAAATAAATAAAAACTCCCAAGTCAATTCTTGAAATTACTTCCTCCATTCTCATGTAGTTATCAGAATAAACTTTTAAACACCTTTTAAGAAATTATTTATAAAAAGAGCAATCTGACTAGAGTCTAGACTGTCCTTATTAGTTATTACTTCAATTCTTTAACTTTTGACCTTATTAATCTATTTTTCTCAGTTAAATAAATGAGCTCTATTTACGTGTCTCTTAATTCTTGAACAAATAATGCCTAGCTAAGGTAAAAAATAAAATTAAATTAATTACTACTGTATATTTTATTTTTCTAAAATAATATACTATAGTATTTGTTGTTGGGAACGACTATTTTTAATAACATGACAACTAAAGGCAAACTGATACAAGTCATGTCAATCATTTTATTTTGGTGTGTATATACGCAGATAGAAGCAGCAACAGTAAGGAGGGGAAGATCACCATCAAGACCTCCAGTTGGCAGGGGACCTCCTCCTCAGAACAATTAATTGATAATATATTCCCCTCTTTAATTCTGATATCCATTTTCATACTTTGGTTAGGGTTGGTTGAATTGTGTACTTTAATCTGTTCATATGGTCAATTATCAAGATTCAAGACTAGGTCTACTGGTCTTTTATCTTGGTTTGATTTCCTTGTGTCATTGCTATTATCTGTTATTTCCTGTGCTTTGATTATTCTATGTTATCTGTGTCGCTTGCGTTACTTCATTTCCATATCGCTTTGAATCTCTTAGCCGTATCTGACCTCTTTTTATGTTTTTATTGAGTCGAGGGTCTCTCGAAAACAGCCATCCTACCTTGGTAGGAGTAAGGTCTGCGTACACTCTACCCTCCCCAGACCCCACGTTGTGGGATTTCACTGGGTTGTTGTTGTTGTTGTTGTTGTATTGCTATAGGTCCGTATTTGTTTATACACACATATTGTAAGATCTAAGGATTTAATATGTGCAAGTTAATTAGTACATAATCTACAAGTATTTGTCGAATGTTGTTTTTCAATTGTGTAAAGCTTAACGTTGATGTCTCTTCTAATTAGTGTATTGTTTCTTTTCCTTGGCTCACCAGCACGTGCTTGTTTTGTACAAGTCATTTAATGTAAAAAGTAAGGCTCTGTTTGGAAAGCCACCTGGTAATTGGAATTGGTGTAGTTACTAGCTTAGTAATTACACAACCTAGTAATTACACCGTGTAATTAATAGCGTCCTGTTTGGTTGCACAAATATAATTACACAGTTAACTTAATTTGATATTAATATTGAAAAATATGTGCCTTTATAAATAATATGAAATTATGTATCTAACAACACATTATTTCTTGAAAACATATTAACTAACAATCATATATTTGTAGCTAATATTGGAAAATATAATTGATATATAATTTTCAAATTAGTAAAAATTTAATTTATTATAAAATTAAAAGCAGACTTTTTTGTGAGAACATCATGGATTGGATGGTTCACAAAAAAGTTAATATTTATAACGGAGAAGAGCCTAAAATACCCTCAAACTATTAGAATTAGTGCAAAAATACCCTCCATCCACCTTTGAGCTCCCAAATACCCCTTTCATCCACCTTTGAGCCCCCAAATACCCTTGTCATCCACCTATGGGGTCTAATATACCCTTATTTCTAACAGCCCCATGTTGACACCCAATTTTGTCTATCCTTTCGTCCAATTTACATCGTTAAGCTTCTATTTTATTAGATTATTAATTGTATTTTTTTTATCACAACTTGTAGTCAAATTTCTTGATGATCTCTATTACTATTATTACTTTTATTACTACTACTACTATTATTATTATTATTAATAATAATCTTGAACTTGGACGGTTTTTTCAAACAGATTCGAGTCCAAACTTCTATCATTTTGTTCTTGGCATATTAGATGAAAAGAGGAAAGTTTTGATTTCGCAATTAAGGCGGATATAAGCTATGATTTTTATGATTACTAGTAAGAAATTAAGGTGAATGAATTAAGGAAATAAAGTGGAATGGAAAGGAGAAGAGAAGAGAAAACCAAATTAGAATAAATGAAAGAATATAAAAGGCACAAAGAAAAGGATTTTGTAGCCGTGGAATTTCGACGAGAATCGGGGAATGTTTGATTTTAACGAAATTTAGAGATGACGGGATCTTAGGAATTTTGAGTAAATAACAATGAGTTATGGATATTTGGTTTTGGGGGTAACCTGATGCCTTTAAGGATTTTTAGTTGGAAAGGAATTATGGGCTAGGTAGAAACTTTAGGAAATGGGTGAAAAAATTTATTTGGTTTATTTGGGGAATATAGTAATTTCAAATAGATTTTCTCGATTTTCATAACGATAATAAAAGTAGAGGGACAAAATATTTTGGTAAATAATTTTATCACTTGTAATAGTAAAGTAATCATAGAAACATAACAACAACTATAAGTGTGACGCTAATACAAAAAGTATGTTTAAATAAATATTTATAGAGATACGAATAGGATTAACACTGCAATTAAGCCAAAAGGAGAATAAATGCATTAGTGATTTTTTTTTCTAGTAAAACGAAAAGGTAGTAATAATAATAATAATAGTAATAATAATAATAATAATAGTAATAATAGTAATACTATTACTAATAGTATAGTAATAATAGTACTAATAGTACTAATAATAATAATAATAATAATAATAATAATAATAATAATAATAATACTAATAATAGTAGTAATAGTAGTAATAATAATAATAATAATAATAATACTAGTAATAATAGTAATAATAGTAATAATAGTAATAATAATAATAATAATAATAATAATAATAATAGAGATCATCAAGAAATTTAACTAAAGGTTGTGATAAAAAAAATATAATTAATATTCTAATAAAATAGAAGCCCAACAATGTAAATTGGACGAAAGGATGGACAAAATTGGGCGTCAACATGGGACTGTTAGAAATACGGGTATATTAGACCTTATAGGTGGATGCCAGGGGTATTTGGGGGCTCAAAGGTGACTGACAGGGGTATTTGGGGGCTTAAAGGTGGATGAAGGGTATTTTTGCACCAATTCTAATAGTTCGAGGGTATTTTACGCCCTTTTCCGTATTTATAAATATAATGCCATAACATTATTCAAATGTTTGACAGAAAAAATATATATATATATATATATATATATATATATATCAATTGTAAGTGAAAAATAAACAGCATGCAATGTGAAATAACAAGCCTATAATACTAAAGCAATCAAAATCGAAAATATAACCTATATTATATGCAAAATCCCAAAAAAAAATAAAAAAATTTAACATAATACTCTTATGTCAACTTCCAGCATTACACAAGTAAGTTCCAAAGTAACTTAAGTAAATTATTTAAAAGAAAGGGAATATAAGTTTATAACGTCATTCACAATGAAATTCTACTCTATAACATCACTCATTATATGTCAAGTTTGTTAATGACTCATTCTTCCTAATACGAAGATGTGTAGTTTCAAAAATTAGAATAATAACATAGTTATGCTAAATGTATAAAATAAAAATAAAAATACGAGCAATTATATAGAATCACAAGAAGTAAAGGTTAGGAATGAGAAAAAAGAAAATGAAAGCTAAATAATATAAAAATAAAAATATATTTAAAAAATAAAAATAAGTAAAAAGTAAAAATAAATTAGAAGTTAAAATAATAGAAACAAAAATAAATTTAAAAGGAAAATAATTAAAATAAAACAAAAAATGAAGAAACTAAAAAATAATTCTGTAATTACAGGGTGTAATTACAGTCAATTCTCAACCCCCCCCTGAGAATTGACGAGTATAATTATACCCTCTCAATTACACTCATTTCCCACCTAACCAAATAATTAATTTTTCAAACAAACAAGTCAAACTGTGTAATTACACCCAATTCCAATTACCTGGATGACTTTCCAAACAGGTCCTAAATCTGTTTTTTTGTGACGATAAAAAAGGTAAGACGATTCCGGGTTCATATATTAATTTATTAAATGGTTATATTTTAAAAAAAAAATCGACTTTAAGACATTTTGAGTCATGTCATTAAATTCAATACCAAAAAAATATATTTTCCCAATGATTTTTCACTGAATGCCGGTGGGAAAAATCTAAAAAGTAGTGCTTTCACATAGAAAAATTACGAAATTTCCTAGCGTTTCAATGGGAACCTGTTTCCCACGATGTGTTTTCCCAGTAAGCTGATTAGGTGAGAATCAAGTGAAAAAATAAATTTTATACTGAATGTCGGTGGGAAAAACTTTTTTTTTTCTTTTTTTTTTTCTGGTAGTGATTGTTATCAAAATTATACTTTTCAGCTAAGAGTATTCTTTGTGTGAGAGAGCACTAGTAAAGTGACTTTTCCATTACAAAATAAAGAAAAGTGACTTTGCTACACTATTCTCATGAATAGTTGGATGATCTTTTTATTGCTCTTTCCGTTCCATAATAAGTGTCATTTTAGCTAAAAAAAATTATCCCATGATAAGTGTCATCTTAGGAAATCAAGACATAAATTAACTAGTTTTTTCCAATAGTACCCTTAGACAATAAAGTAACATCTAAATGATGATTGAAAAATTAAGCAACATAATAACTTGGTATTGTTGGATTCCTAATGTCAAAAGGTTTACTTCGTGTGCATGCTCTACTCAAAAGGTAAAAATAATTTATTTTTGTTGTATCGGGGTAATTTGATAAACTTCACCTTGCATTATTAGTTTCTTAATATGCGTGTTTTTAGCTAAGGTAACACTTATTATAGGACAGAGGGAGTACAAAGTAAAGAAAAATGACTTTGTTATAAAAATTTCAATAAACAATCAACTCAATAAATCATACCTGTAGCAGATTCAAGAGCTAGAGTTTGTATGTGTTTGGTACGGAGGAAAATGTTTTTCAGGAAAATAAGTGGTTTTCTTACTTACTTTTTGGTGTTTGATATGTAAGTAAAAAATATTATTCTAAAAGTATTGATATGGTATAATATATTTAAACACTATGGTGGGGGAGGGGGGGGGGTAAGGTGTGGGGGTAGTGGCGATTTGGGGGGTGGGGGCTCGGGGGCTATGAAAGGGGGGGGGGGGGGATTGGGTGTGTTGGAGGGCGGTGAGGTGACAATGAATGCTACTCACGGAACTTATTTTCCCTACTGGAAGTCATTTTCTCATTTTTAAAGAATTTTTTTTTCTAGAGAAAATATTTTTCAAATTTATTTATCAACCAAAAATGAAAAAATTAAATACCATTGTATAAAAAATATCTCCTTCGTACTAAACGCACCCTTAGAGAATTCAGAGATTGCAATCTTATAAATAATCTTTTAGCCTGGCAAACACAGAGAGAGACATCCAAATATTTACTAATAATCTTATAATGCACATAATCAAGGAGAAAATATCGGTTGACTCATCAGAGTCATCATTAATGAAAATCGTCATATCATTAAGGAAAATCTCATTGGTTCTGTTTCCCAGAAAAGTAAATGAGAAAGAAAAACTTTTGTCCATTCTGCTCCCTCCAGTTGTTAGTATTACGACATATGACAAACTAAATTATTTTGAAATATTTGATATTTTTTAAAACAATAAGGTCTTTTGGTCATACTATTTTAGTCACAAGGGCTCAAATAAGGTAAATTCATATGATTATTTTGGTCAAATGTAATAATTTATACTTACTTAATGTCATTTCTATCTTTTCTTCTCAAAGTTTATCTTAATTTAAAATTGTACAATAGAGATTATAGTGATTTTTATATAAGTGTGGCTAAATTTGGATCAAATTGAAAAACTTTAATTGCTTTTTGTTTTAATTTTAAATTCACCCTTACTATGCCAAATAGTGAAGTTCTATGATTAAAGCAATTAGGTAATTACTTTTTAAATTGGCGTGCAAAAATCTCACTAAAAGAAAAAAAAAATATAAATTATAGATGGCAGTATTTAGAAAGCATGAATATTTAGTTCGTTAGTCATTCATATGACTAGCAGTAACTGCAGGGTCCCTCAAAACATTGAAGATCATCAAAAACATTGATACAATATGGACCATCGCCGTTTATTTTGTCGGGCAAAGAATAGTGGCTATTAATCTATTATATTGCTTTGCTCGACTCCTCTCAGTTTAGACTAGAGTATAATATAACCATTCAGGTCGTTGTTGAGCACTACTCTTCCGAATTTTAGAATGAAAAATAGTCATTTTAACCTTTTGTGATAAAAAAATAATAACTGACACGAAATATCAAATTCTACAAGTAAAATTTCATGTAATAATATATTTTTCAAAAACATAATTGAAAAATTATTAGTAAATACTATTTTTGGGGGGAAATAGTGCTTTTGGGCATTCAAAGAGTGGCTCTTTTGATCCAGCTAAGATTACTATTTCGCTCTATACAAATGGATAAAAACAAATATGAGTAGAATTAATAATCTACATAAGTAGTACTACTCTTTTGATCCAGCTAAGATTACAATTTCACTCTATACAAATGGATAAAAACAAGTATGAGTAGAATTAATAAACTACATAAGTAGTACTATTATATATTATTTCTTGCGGCAATCACACTTTCAGTTTATGGATCAATATCTACAGTGTTTAATTAAATCTTGAAATTGTCAATGCCTTCAATAAAGGCATAGCTAAAGGGCGGAAGGGATTCGTCCTAACCTCCTTTCGCTGAAAATCAGAATGCATATATAGGGTGGAGAGTAAAATTCAACTTTCAATTTAATTAACATGTCTTCGTTTGCCAATTTTTACTATCGATTAGTACAAATTTATTGAATCACCGATTATTACATTTTGTGATTACCGCGTGCTTTAATATTTGTAGAGGGGCCCCTTAAAGGTGTATTAATAATTTCGAAAATCTATCACATCATATTATATCATTTTACTTTAGTTACGTGGGTAACTTAATTCCATGATGTATATGGAGTAAATAAACCAAATAATTTCCTGTTTCCACCTTGCATAAGGCACATTGGAAAATTATTCAACAATTAAGAGTTGGTTAAATAGTTATAGTTTGCTAATGCAGGGACAAAAACTTATTTAAATCTCAACTAATTTAAAGATCAACCATGTTAACTAATATTGCATCAATGAGGAAAATATCTTTTCCACTGCATCCTCAGCAAATAAAAAAAGGTATTCAAAACTGTTAAGATATCCTCAAAGAGCCAGCTTATCTAGTGTGTTTGAATGAACAAAACTTTGCAAAATAGAAGCAATAACAAGAGACTCATCATCATCATTCATCTCAATCTCCATGCAATTATTTTCAACCACTTCCATGCAATTATTTTCAACCACTTCCAACTCCGGCGTTGACGGTGGCGGTGGTGGTGGTGGCGGAGATGATGGTGCCGGGGTATTATAAGGTGAAGGAAAAGATGAAAAAGGGTACGCAAAATTAGTACGTGCATTTTCGATACCACAAAAAGCAATAGAAGAAATATCATAAGCCAAAGCAGCTTCTTCAGCAGTATCAAATGTGCCAAGCCAATGCCTTTGTTTTGTGTTTGGATTTCTAATCTCAGCTGCATATCTACCCCATGGTCTTCTTCTTACACCATGATATTTTGTCGAATGTCTTGAACTTCTTCTTCCTAAATTTCTAACATGCAATTGAGGAATCGTAATATTTTCCATTTTTCTTTTTTAAGTAATGGGGGTGAGAGTGGAACTGAGATATGGGGTTTATATACTGGTGAAGTGACAGAAGTTTAATGTTGTTTATTAATAAGATAAGACTCCACTGATTAGCACTAAGATAAGTTAATTCATAAATAATGAGTTAAAGAGTGCTTTTGCGTCTTATTTGTGGTTTGGTCAAGTGGGAAGCATTCCCCCGTGTTCTATATTTTTAAAATGAGTTAAATACAATTGCATTGTTTGGTTGAGATCGTTTGTGTTAGCTTTTATCCCTAATTTTCTCCATTTGACATGATTAGAGCAAGCATAATGCGGATTTTCTGATCTACTTTTTATTTGTTGTTTATCCGCTTAAAATTAAGCATCCCCTCTCCCTACCTCGCTCTATCAGTTGTTTCCCTATGTATAAGTTATGAGACAGGCTAGCTATATTCATCCTCAGTATTCATTAAGCTCCATTTTGGACAATTTCATAACAATACTAGCTAATTTATTTCCTAATACAAGTTAGAAGCATCTAAAACAAATTAATTCATATTAACGTACGACAAGCTGTCACCTTCGGAACTAGTAATGTAAGCTCAAATAAAGTGATAAGTAACCATTTTCTATACAAGAAAATAACACTTCCATTGAAATTAAAGTGATTGGGAATGACAAAGGAGACAAATTACTTACTTGAACCCCATCTGTACCTCCATTTGACCTTTCTTTTTCGAGTTGGAGATAGAAAAGGAACGTAACCCAAGTCAAACTACTCGTAGAAGCAGTCCAAACACCCATTTGCTCATGAGGGGTACAACCATTTGGCATTCATTCCAATGAAAAGGAAAAAAGTTTTCGTTTTACATTTATCAAGTTTGAAAAAGTGAAGAATCACTCATCTATGATTCGAGTTTCTAAGTTGTATATAAAATTCTGGCTCCACGTTTGGAGTTCTTAGCGTGAATAACTAGTTGATCGTCTAATTGAACATACGAATCTCTGTGCTACAATAAAAGGTATACGGTAAGGATACAAAAAGGAACATATCTGTTCATTGTTGAAACATTTTAAGAATCTACACAGATATGAGAGAGGGGGAACTCAGCTGACCTATTATTTAACAATCATTACAAATAGAACTCGATTATGGTGAAACCCTAACGGTTGCAAATTGGTAATAGCTAAAATGATAATGGAATGAATACATATTTGGCAAAGACAACTACAATCCGAACAAATGAGCTAAATAAATCAGATCATATGAAGACGTAGAAAATATAGTCCCAATCTGTACATTTTTATGTACAGGAAATTTTCTTCAGCGACTGAAACAAACAATTTGTTGCAGCAGTTGGTCTATGTGAGCTTTCGCCATATTGAATGTTTTGACGCTGATAGGGACTTCACCCTGGGGAAAACGAAACCTGTTTTGGGAGGATTTCCATCTACCAGAGAATGTTCATAGATTTCTTTGCATTCTTGAACAACCTATTTCACAACAAAATAACCAGTCAAGAAAGCAATAAAGAGAAACGAAGTTATCATCACAAAGATCCTTTGAAGGGCTACTGAGTCGCTGCAAATGCATGAGAACCATGAGCTTAATGCTTTTGATATTTTTACAGGTAAATTACTCTACACAAGTTCATTTAACTCAAATATAGCTCCAGCCAAAAAGTAAAACAAAACCAAAGCACAATATCACTGCTCTTGCAATAAATGTCTACAAGGGATCGACAAATAGTTTGGAGAAGTCTGCAACATGGTTTGGGCATAAAGAAAACAGACCAAGTTTCTGATTTTATATATAAAAAAAAAAAGGGCAGCCCGGTGCACTAAGCTCCCGCTATGCGCGGAGTCCGGGGAAGGGCCGGACCACAAGGGTCTATTGTACGCAGCCTTACCTTGCATTTCTGCAAGAGGCTGTTTCCACGGCTCGAACCCGTGACCTCCTGGTCACATGGCAGCAACTTTATATGAAATGGATATATTATCAAAAGTATGGCGAACAAGAAATAATAAATCGTGTAAGCCTCAAATCATAGATAAATAATCACAACTTACTAAAACAACATGATAACTTCATTTAATGCATTGGCAGGGATTTAATGTAGAAAACAGCACAGAAGAACGGCTAATGAGTAGCAACATCTTATTTTTGATAAGTAAATAAGTAGCAATATCCTTTCAGGTTAATTCAAATTCTGTAATAAAATTCTGAACATGTGTGCCACTTAGATAACACATATATACCTCTTTTGCGTCTTTTCGTGGTATGCCTTCTCGCAGACTCACAATCTTTTCAACCACTTCTGGCTGCAGTTAAGAGAAACAATGCACAATAACAGCAATCATCAAGAGACAAATTAAAACAATAAGATACGACCAGCTTCCACACACTAGATTCAATTTTTAACTGAGATGTAGATTATAATGATTCATAACTCAGTTTTTGAAATATCTCCGCATGGATAAGAACAGTCAAGAAAACATACCGGACAGTCTGGTTGCTGTTCTAAAATATTTGTGTAAACCAGTGTGAAAATATCAGGGCTCTCAGATGAAGCAAGTTCTCTCAAGTCACTGAGTATTCGTACTCTGTTCTCTACTTTCTGCAGTGAAGTGAAAATTTGAGATATGTTATAAAGGTACAGATCATTAGAGGTGGCAATTTGAGCCCATATTTAGAAAATTAGCCCATTTTACCCACATGTTAGTGAGTTGGGCCACTCATATTTCAGGTGGGTAAATATGAGCTTCAAGTCTCTGTTTTGATGAAGAGCTTCAAGTCCTCTTTAACCCATAAAAATATGGGTATAATATGGGTATCCATATAAGAACACACTAAACCCAATAACAACTCATTTTGAAAATGAGAAATTTCTTTTTTACTTTCCTCCCCAACCCTTACCCCACCACCCCCCCCGCCATTCCCCCCCCCCCCCCACACTTTTTTTTTATTTCATGTATTTTATTTTTCTTTTATAAAAAACTTATAAAAAAGGAGAAATTGTTTTTTACCTCCCACCCCAACCCTTACCCCACCACCCACCCGCCATGCCCCCACCCCACACACTTTTTTTATTTCATGTACTTTATTTTTTTTTATAAATTTTTCTTACCTCCCACTCCGATCCCTCCCCCCACCCCCCCAAAAAAATCAATTTCATATATTTTACCCTTGACCAGGAGGTCACGGGTTCAAGCCGTGAAAACAGCCTCTTGTAGAAATGCAAGGTAAGGCTGCGTACAATAGACCCTTGTGGTCCGGCCCTTCCCCGCGCATAGCGGGAGCTTAGTGCACCGGGCTGCCCTTTTACCCTTACAAAATTTTATAAAAAATGAAAAAAAAAATTCTTAACCCCCCCCCCCACCAAAAAAAATTCTTACCCCCTCCATGACCCCCCCCTCCCTGCAACCCCCCCCCCCCCCCCCCCAAAAAAAAAAAAAAAATCTTACCCCCTCCATGACCCCCCCCCCCCCAAAAGATTCCAATTTTCCTATATATTACTTCTATAAAAAATTTATAAATAATGGCAAAGAATTTCTGGTCCCCCACCCCTCCCTCTCCCCCGCCCAAAAAAAAAATCAATTTCATATATTTTACTTTCATAAGAAAAAATTATAAAAAATGAAAAAAAAAATTCTTACACCCACCCCAGCCTCTCCACGACCCCCACCCCTGAAATTTATATGAAAAAATTAATTTAACTTGACAAAAGAAAAAAATTATAAACATACACTTGAAATAATATTACACTTGTATAATATGGGTTAACCCATAACCAACCCAGCCATTTATCACCCAACCCATATTTACCCACATAAAATATGGGCGGTTTGAAACCCAACCCATTTTTGTTCAAACCATTTTCAACCAAACCAAATCCAACTAAACCCACCCATTTGCCACCCCTACAGACCATGTCCATTGACATACAACAGCTTAGCCATCAAAAGACAGCTTGGTAGTTACCAAAGTTAAGACAACATATGAATATATACACACGTGTGTGTGTGTGTGTGTGTGTGTGTGTGTGAGTGAGTGATTTGAAGCATCAGTATTGCAGATATATAAATTTCAATTGGAAAAGTAGGATCAAGTTAATTTTTTTATAACTGAGAAATGGCACATGGTTCGAAATTCGGTGGATAATAAACCTCTCTTTCATTTTCCACTTAAATACTAGGCACTTTTATTAGAATTCGAGCTAGTGACGTGCGGCTAATCCACAAACTTGTGTTGTGGTCTGTTTTCTTTTTATAGGGCATCACACGATGCACTCTTACCACTAGACCAAAGCTCCGGCCAGTAGGATCTTCTAAATTATGTCAGTATTTCACTAAAATAGCTTGAAGACTGAATTCATATCCTAATGATATTATAGAAGTAACCTTATTTTTCAGTTGACAAGAAAATCCTTTAATTAGAAGTAATACATCTAAAGGGAAGACAACCAAAACACTTCCATCATTGAATAGCAAAGAAACTATCCACACAAAACCCTCAATTAACTAGTCCAAGAATTAAAGACACCTAGTGCGATGGATTTACTGGATTCAGTAAAGTATATTCCTTTATTTCTTCTTAATATCAAGACAACATTAAATTTCCAATCTCTCTAATTCTCTTGCCAGTTACCTCTCCTTTTGCTGTTAATTTCTGTTTTTCATTCACATTTGATAGAGTTTGGTACTTTCTATCTAGGCAAGCGACATGATACTTCTACGATCCAATTTCAGTAATTTAATATTCACCCTATCCTTCACGTTTTATAGAAGATATATTAGAAGATATATATGGCCTTTTCGTCTCTAAAATGTTACAACCAAGTCTTCCTTATTAACGACTACATGTTTATCACATGATATTGTAGTATAAAGTTGAAGTAAATCTAAAAACATACATGAAATAAAACCCTTGTACAATATATAATGTTTCACAATTTTTTTAATAAATACTCTTTAATTTTTCAAACGTGAGTTATAGCTTAGTTTGTGTATCAGAGCAAACATCATCTTCTTTTCTGTATTTTGTCTGCATCTTCTTGATTGAATACTGGATGAATAAATTGCCACCATTTTAGCCCAAAAATAAAAAAATATAGCCCTAAACTGACACTGACAACATTAAATTAAAATAAGTAAACCTTATAGAAAAGTTAATTAAAGAAGTAGCGTTCTCGTACCAAAATTGGAGTTTTAAGCTCGACATTAAGCCAAAATAATCATAGAAGACACGGGTATTGTAATTTGTGACTACAGAGTTAATTTGTTATTCGAAGGCACTAAAATCATAAGCTAGAACAGGAAGTTTACATAAAGGATTTGGCAAGCTTTCTGAAGACAGGCAATATTCATCCATATCTCAAAATGCAGAAGTAAATGAAATAAGAACGGAAGTAAAAGATGTGCACATAAGCTGAGCTGCATATCAATTTGCCACCCTTCCCGACAAATTAAGAGAAGTGAAATACGTGCATGAGTTTCAAAATTCTCCAAAACTTGAAAATATATCTCAGGTAATAATAAGAGCTCAATAAGAAAGTTGTTGGGCTTACAGAAACGCTAATGTACTCCCGAAAGAAATCCATGAGAACCTCTTCATCAAGCCTCATCCTCTCAATCGTTTCTTCTTTAATATAGTTTTTCTACCAAGCGGGGACATATAAATAGTCAACTAACTTGTGTGAACCCATAAATAAAAGCTGTCTCAAATTAATGAACTGTAAGAAACTTTCAAATAAACCTGGGTAAGTAGATGATCCACATATACAACAACAGTCTCCTCCAGGCACGCCTCGACAAAACGCCTAAATGATCTTTCTTCAATGTACCTTCATAAATTGTGAAACACACAAAAGTTAAGGATATACGTGTCACTCATTCTAGGATATTCCTCAATTAGAAAATTCTGCTGCTGCATATGACTATAAAATATTTTAAAAGCTCGCATGAGTAGGATAAAGAACATTCCATGGAGGAGCTATTCTCTGAGCTCAGCACAAAAGAAAACTCACATCTTAACATCTGTGAAGTAGTCTCCAAATGTTGCAACTAGGAACTCGGTAACCTGTCCTTCCAACCAATCTGAGATATGAAACATAGAATATTCAAGTGAAGGCTAGAGTTTTAGAATTACGACAACCTAATCATTTGCATAATATCTGACTTGAACTAATTTACTGACAGAATGCTTCACATTTTTTTTGATAGGCAAGAAGACGATAAAATGCTTCAGCTTTTGTGCAGTACATAATGGTTAGACTCCTTTCTCTATGGATAGAACATCCTGCTTCTAGTGTCTATCGCTAGGCTGCAGAACACATAAAGGTTGCAGATCTTACTTCTAACGTCAATTGCTAGGTAAATTCCAAAAGTTAGTTTCAAATTGGTTACATCTATCTTTTCTAGCAATCCTTAATCCCAACTCAATGTCCCAGTTTGACTAATTAGAATTGATTGTTTCATTGAATCAATAAAGTGTATTAGTCAAAACGCATACTTTAAGCTCATCGATGTATACTCCTAGTCTGTGAAAGGGAGGACGAACCAGGAATTGAATCAAATGCATAGAATGCCCTTGCCCTGCTAGCAAGAAAAGGAGCTGCTATTGATTGAAGGGAATTGACAAAAGGACCATGATACTTTCTGCCTTTCGAATAGTAGAGGAGGTAGTTTGGACTTGACACACTTTTAATTAGACAGAAATTCCAGAAGATTCCTCATCAGGAAACTGAACATTCACTTCGTGACAACTGAGAAAGGAAGGGAGATAATCATGGTAATTGGTGAGAGAACTTTTCTTATTCCTCCTAAAGACAGGCAACTAATGTACCACCAAAGTGTATGAATGCAGCTGATGAGACTTCTACACTGTAAGAGCTGAAATTGGACAATATTTGCACCAGAGGTATCCTTTCGCTACTAACATAATGCTTAGTTGTCCCATGGAAAATTGCCATGATTGCAAAGAATGACAATGGTTGGGACACGCTTATAAATTAAATCTCTTTAATATTATATTGTGGCTAAGCTTTTTCAGCCCATACTACTATTATGTTGCCATAAGATCTCATCAAAGTAGAAGTCTAGACGAGAAGCACATAAGTCCTGCTGGTCAAAGATAGGTAGGAGCACCATGCAAAGAGTTAGGTATGACCTTGTTTAAGAGAAGCGTCTAAAAATCCTTCAATAACTTTCTGAACCTCTTAATGATTCGGAACTAACAAGATGATGGCCGGAGTTAATGATTTGGTTATTCACAGAAATGAGGACATTTTAAGCCAACTCACACAAACTAATGATTCCACACAGAATTGTAAAATTAAATTTCACTAGTATCTTAATGCGTTATTATTCCATTCCCAATTACTTGACCAACTTTTCTTTTTTGTTTTTCCAAATACCAATTCAAACTACATAAGTAATATTTATATTATCCTAATCTTGATGTGATATATTTTCAAATTAATTATCCTACGAGTAATTCTTAGTTAACATTTTATGATATACGAATTAAACACTCTTCTTACTCTGATGTACTCCCTTTATCCAAAATTGGAAGTGCAAATTTTATTTAGAAAAAATGTTGAAACTGTAAATCATGTGAAGCCATGCATCCGTTTTGGTCTACCAAATGTGTGTTAATTATAACCATGCATATTCAAAAAGGGTTTGTTATGACGAGCAAATGACTAATGCGTGTTATCTATAACCTTGGGCCATTAATACACCAGACCTTTCTTTTTAAGAAGAGTTGGCAATCATTTTTCAGACACCAGAAGGAAAGGTGGAGACTTATTTTGGGAATGGAGGGAGTGATAATCGACTCAGACTTTCTTCTCTTCAGGTTAGAGCAGATACTTCAATACAACAACAACATACCCAGTGTAATCCCAGAAGTGGGGCCTGGGGAGGGTAGGATGTATGCAGACCTTACCTCTACCTCTACGGGGTAGAGAGGCCGTTTCCGATAGACCCTCGGTTCAATATATAGGTAATTATGATGACCGTAATTTCAAAACATAAAAGAAGCAAATATATGTATACAATCAAAACAATCCAAAGGGGAAAACAAAGAAAATGATCAAGAAAAATAGCATACACGCAACTGTGCAGACACTGTAAGACGTAAAATGATTAGAATCTCTTTGTGAACATAGCACAAAGACGGAATAGATTCAACACTTCACCACTAAAAGATAGTAACAATTCTAAGATAACACTTCCAACAGATGGAATGAGAGCTCCTAGCAACAGAGAAATTTGAGGAAAATCTCACCTTTGTGGTACAACTTAACGAGCAATTCCTCTACTCCTGGATCTTCAAAGATAACACTGACAGTTTGATGAACAGCTTCCTGCAATTAATGAGAGCAAGTTAGATACGAAGTATTGGTAAAGGTAACATATGATTGATAGTCTACTCTTTGAACTTTACTCTCCATTCTTGCCATCCCAAGTGTCAAGTCCACTAGTCTTCCCCTTCTCAAAGATTGTTTGCTCACACAAGACTTGAAACCTCTAAGCAACAAACACTGACAATCACATCCGATGGTTGTTCGATTGGGGCTTATGCATAACAGGGTTTTGGATTTATGTTGTTGGGTACTTGGTACTGATTTTTAGATGCAGTGTGCAGGTTTGGTTTTATTTGTATGGCTTAAGAGGCTACGTCTTTAGTGGGCTTATTTGAGACACGTGAATTATGTGTTGGATTTAATTTGTCAATCAACCCATAAAGCATGCCTCAATTCCAAGCTAGTCAGAATGAAAACAAGCTCTCCATATCCATTAAGGTCTGGTCCATTTCATTCCAACACTAGCAAGATAACTTGTCTTTTAAGGCGAATTAAGAGTTCCCTAACGCTAGAAATTTTCTAAATCTTACACTTAGAGCCTTATCTCCACACTAGCATAGGAGTCTCAAAAGAGACAATAAGGACTCCTGGCACACGCCCAACCTAATATACATATTTTATTATTTGATCAAGACACAACCTAATATAAGTATAACAAACTAAGCCTTAATTTTAACTCCTTGATATTGCCAATATGAATCATTTGCTTTTTTTTTTTTTTTGGGGGGGGGCTCTGTTCTTAACTACCAATTGATTCCAATAGACTGCAGGAGTTTTGATAACATCTCCCATCAATGTTTTTTTAAAACATAAGCATTCCCCTCCATATGATTTTAGATGAATCTTGTACTTTTTTACCACTTTCAACCATTATATTACCACACCTGCGGGCCAACTGAGGTCTACAAAGGAAGTGGCCAAACCATATCAAACAACCTCTTATTTTATCCTCCATGTATGCTACTAGCGCCCTCTATGTAATGTGATCATTTATAATTTGTGATGTGGAATATTGCTATTTCTATTCCTGAGAAGCTATGTTTTAACTAGATCATATAATAAGTTGAAATGACAAGAGACAATTGGTTCCTGATAGAGATTTTGGATAAGTCATACATTTTTCATGGGCTACTTCAATTTTCTAAAGTTCTGCACCTCAAACGAATACATGGTCTTTAATATTGCTTCAGGAGAGAGACGTGTCATGCACATGACGATTCTTGAGAATATTTAATTAATGCACCTACATCTGGCTTATAGCTAATTCCAGTAGGCCGTCCCTTAAAGTCCTCCACAAAAATTGAGTGGGGAATTAACTCTAGAGACTGTCAAAAACAAAATCAATCCTCAAAAAGATAGGTTGCCCACTTGATTAAAATATTAAAGTCACAGGCATTCGTAAAATCAAGCCTTTAATATACCTTTGCAACTTCTAGAAAACCTTTGCAAGTGTCCTCGAAATTAACCTGAGAAGCAACCAAAGAACTTAACATAAGAGAAGTTAACTTATGGTTAAAGCCCAATGTCAATACTTCTAAGATAAGTTTTTTACAGAACGTGTTTAGAATGTTGTGCTTTCCATCTTCTACATGGTGTCCTTTTATTGATATTTTTCTTCTTCTTTTTTTTTTGTATTTAGCAATCATCAGCGAGATTGGATGGTTTAGTTTCTTAGAATTCCGAAAAATCATTTTCCTATAGTTGTAGACATCAGTATCCGGTACAACCCTCCACCTTATAAATGAGAATCTATTTACAACTATCAAGAAAATGAGACTATTTTCTTACCCAAAAAGTTAAAAAGTAAAAATATAATAACACCACTAAGATCCACAAGACCACAACAATATTAGTATAACAATAATAAGAGCTAAAGACATGGACATATGAACCACTTTTGTCTATTATCTTTTTAATCAAAATCGATACACAATTATAAATTTCTACCAGATTCATCTTAGATGTAAACTAACAGACAAGACGACTTGAGACAAAAGAGGCAGTAACAGCAATCAGGATAAAGCACAGAAGATTTACGCAGCAGTCAAGGAGGAGGGCAAAAACTAATAAGGACCTGCTCAGCATAGTTCTGAGGGAGAGCTTCAAGAGTGCTAGAACTTAGCTCCATCGCGAGATCATAACAGCGAAGATTATTGTTAATCTGCCGAGTGTCAAGCTCTTAGCATAGTTGTAAAGCACCAGCACAATTCAAAGATCTTTCTACTTCACAATAAACAGTTCAGATTTCCAAATTTTACAAACCATTGCACATAGGGATTCCAGACCGATTTCAGAAGCAGGTTCCTCCAATCTCTTCCTCTCGGCTGCTTGAAAATCAATCATTACCTGGAAAGGAACATCATCAAGCAACCATCAGATATGTTTCTTTTCAGAAACCTGAAAATTAAGCTGTCGCTAATAAAAAAACTCATGAATTCATATGGATTATATTACCAGCAATATATCAGAAAGGGGGGAGAAATAAGAACGAGTCCCTTTATTTTCAGGACAATATTTTTGACATCTGATCAAGCAGGTTATCATATAAACACACTCATAAAGAGGGGGGAAACGATTGTCATATAAACACAAGATTCATTCCCTCATTTTCCCTCTCCTCGTTAAAGGATAGCTTGGCAACTAAAATTGGAAAATAATATTCCTCCTTGAGCAAGGATATGGAAGATGAAGCATTTCAGGAGAAGTGCTTCTATCAACTAAGTCCAAATAATACTTCAAGTCCTCTTGAAAATCACTTGATATACAAATTTGTTGAGAAAAACTACTTCAGAAAAATGCTGACAGAACCATGCACCATTAGGCCCCTACTTCAAAGGATAATTTAAGCAAACAATCCAGGGAAATTTGAGTTTGTTTTGTTTAACACATGCATGATGATGATGCCAAAAGAATGCAAAGCATTGAAGATTTTTCCTTGTAGATGTTTATATAGAACTAGTCAGCTAAATTCACTGTATGTAAGTCCAAAATACAAGACAATAGATCTTAGAATCTTGAAATACCAGAAAATTACACCAGCTGCTAAAACTAGAACACTAATGGAAAGACCTATAATAAACAAAGCAAGTCCTCCCACTCTCTGATAATAAAGCAGCACGTAGTAGAATATCCTCACTTCAGTATATAGGCGAGCGAGACAGTGATGTCTTGAGAAGAAAAGAGGGGGGATGACAGACAGAAGAAGAGAGATCCAATAATGGTGAAGAAGTCATTTTATTCTTAAAATTAACATAAAATCTGTCCTCATATAACATGAAATCAATGAACTTACCTGAATGAGAGCCAAAGCTATCCTGTATAACATGACATCAGTGCTATTTTCTCGTACAATTTGCACCTGCTCCCCCAGGATCCTAAATAAGTCAACGGCAGCAGGTGTGTAAAGTTTCCCATCATCAGTCTTTTTAGGTGGCTGTACTTTGTCTGCCTCGAGGATATTCAAGTACCATTTCTATATTACGAAATGACATGAAAAAATCAGCATTATGTATGTCCTAAAATAATGTGAAAGGCAATTATGATAATAAATCGAGTTTAAACCTTTGTTGTAGCTTGCATTCTCTCAACATAGGCATTCATGAGAGGATCCATTGCACCACTCTCAGAGCAAACTTGCGCTAAAGAATCATCAACTCCAAGTTCAATTAGACTTTCTTGGTAGTCGACCACCCAACCTGTTACCTAATTCATGGATTCAGAAAAGATCTCAATTCTGAATCACAGCAACATCTCTTGCAAAGAAGGAGGGGGAATGAGGGGGGGGGGGGGGGGGGGGGGGACTTTCTTGGTAGTCGACCACCCAACCTGTTACCTAATTCATGGATTCAGAAAAGATCTCAATTCTGAATCACAGCAACATCTCTTGCAAAGAAGGAGGGGGAAGGAGGGGGGGGGGGGGGGGGGGGGGGACTTTCTTGGTAGTCGACCACCCAACCTGTTACCTAATTCATGGATTCAGAAAAGATCTCAATTCTGAATCACAGCAACATCTCTTGCAAAGAAGGGGGGGGGGGGGGGGGGGGGACTTTCTTGGTAGTCGACCACCCAACCTGTTACCTAATTCATGGATTCAGAAAAGATCTCAATTCTGAATCACAGCAACATCTCTTGCAAAGAAGGAGGGGGGGGGACTTTCTTGGTAGTCGACCACCCAAACTGTTACCTAATTCATGGATTCACAAAAGATCTCAATTCTGAATCACTGCAACATCTCTTGCAAAGAAGGAGGAGGAGGAGGGGGGGGGGGGGGGGGGGGGGGCATTTCCTCACCCATAAGCAAAAGATCTTGGGAAGATGAATATGTTAATGCTGAGAGGTGATGATGGGAAGTGGTTAAAGTTAATTATGGGTAAGACAGGAACCTGCATTTTGCTTTTGCAGAATTATGTAGCCCATGGACACAAAAACTTAGTTACCAAACAAAAGAACCAAAAACGGGGATACGAAACCAAAATGAAACACTTAGACTTGACTGTCTTTTTTTTTTTTGAGACTTGTAACAGTTAATCTATATATCCACAGGTGTACTACATCAAAATATGTAGTCCCCCTCCAAAAGGTTACATTTCCAGCATTGATCTCTACAGTTGTCTATTCTTACAAGAGATCTAACACATCAAAAATATCTTCTGTCTGATCTAGAATTTCCTGTTTACACCAAAAATAAAAAAGAGCTAGGCAGTTCATCTTTAACTTCTGTAAATTATTCTGCTTGTTCTCAAAACATCTCTGGTTCCTCTCTTTCCAGACAGCCCACCATATACATGATGGGACAATCTTCCATCTCTCCTCTTTTCTTGTTACATTCCCATCCCTGTTCCAGCATTTTAACACTCCTTCTATGCTCCCAGGCTTCACCCATCTGATCTTCCTCAGGTTGATAAACATCCTCCATAGCTGGTCTGCCCATTTGCAGTGCAAGAAAAGATGACTGATTGTCTCATTATGATCCCCACACAAAAAACATCTCGAACATAAGTGAAAACCTCTTTTGTTCAAGTTTTCATGAGTCAACACTGCCTCTTTTGCCAATAGCCAGTTAAAACAGTTCACTTTATAAGGTACCTTTGTCTTCCATATCATCTTCCATGGCCATCCTTCTTCTTGAAAACTTGATACATTCAGGTCTTTGTATGCTGAGTTAACAGTAAAAATTCCTGTGCTATCCTTCTTCCATTCCAGAATATCCCTTTCCCCTGTTAAGTTGTTGAATGCTGCCATTGTATTGTGAAATTCTGCTACCATCTCCATTTCCCAATCATTCAAGTGTCTTCTCAGATCCAGATCCCACCCTTGTCCAGTCCACATCTCAGCAACAGTAGCATGTTGCTTTTGGCTAAGGATGAACAAGACAGGGAATTTCACCTTTAGAGCTGTGTCACCCAACCATATATCATTCCAAAAGGATACCTTTTGACCATTACCAGCTTTACATCTAATTCTTGCAAGCATTATTTGCCAGTGATTCCTGATTGCCCTCCACACAGTGCATCCATATGGAGTATTAACCATGTTTGTCATCCACTTATCCTCCAAACCATATTTAGCAGTAATGACTTCCTTCCATATCATGGTCTTTCTCAAGATGGAAATTCATTACCGGTTAAAAGAAGAACCAAAACTGAGCCATGAGCCTATTAGGTGAACTATTAACATGGATAAGGAATTTCGGATTACTGCCCCATGGGCCATGATTGGATGCTATAGCACTACCCGTCAACGTTTACGAGAAGGATGGGATACACAATTTGGAAACATTGAGATTAATTACAAGCAGTCATAAGAAGGTAAAATTGAACCCCCTAATTTGTATACAAGTAAATACAAAGAAAGAAGTCCACAATAAGTAGGAAAAGAAACAATCATATCTGACCAAATTTTGACCTTAAAGCTATGAGCCTATAATCACAACACAGGATAAATGTCAAATATTCATTAGATATGGAATAACTGGTTGAAATGCCTTTTTAATGACTTCCCAATTCTATAGTATATAAAATTTCCATATTTTCAAGCTTTTAATTAAACAAACAACAATATCTAATGCCAACATAATCCCTAACTTATCCAACAGAAAAGAAAATGCCGATATGATTAAAGTTGTAATAACTTCAAAATCTATATACTCAGTCATATTATTAGCTTTGTCACTCAGCTTTCTCAACCACTGAACAAATCATACCAAATTTTGACCTTAAAGTGATGAGCTATGACCACAGTATAGGAATTGATATCAAATATTCTTCAGATTAAAAAAACTGACAGAGATGCTTATTTGTACTTCCATATTCAATAGTTTATGATATTCCTGCATTATCAAGCTTTTTAATCAAACTCCGCCTGTGTGAGCTCGCTCACATTGCCGGTCCCAAGCCCGGATAAAGGAGGAGGGTTGCCGAGGGTCAATCGGAAACAGCCTCCCTACCCAGGTAGGGGTAAGGCTGCGTACATCTTACCCTCCCCAGACCCCACTATTGTGGGATTACACTGGGTAGTGACCAGTGACCATCAAGCTTTTTAATCAAACTAACAACAGTTTCTCATTGCAAAGTAATCTTTCAGTAATCCAAAAGAAAGAAAATGCCAATATGATTAAAGTTGCATTACCTTTAAGATCTCTATATTTGTCATGTTGGTAGCTTGGTCACTCAGCTTTCTCAGCCACTGAACAAATCTCTCAGTATAAAGATTTACCATGAGCTGGAAAACTTCATATCTGTTACCATATAAAGTACAAGTTAGAATGGACATAACAACATACAGAAAAGAAACAGAAGTAGATCAAGTGTTAAGAGATATTAGGATATAGACTTTTATGAGTTTTTCTTTCCTTTTTTTGATGCCTCTGAGTTGAAAGTGTTGCTTGCTTAAGACCAAAAATGACACCTATTTAGCACAAGCAATAGCTTACCGCTAACAAAAGCTTTTTGAAGAAAATCATACCAAACATTATGCATGTGAAACTTCTCCATCATCCCAAACATTAGAAAATCAGATGCTCGATTATATAACATTGAGTTATATAGAATATTATACTTTATCAGCAATAGAAAGCAATCAATAGCGATGAGAAGCACTTCAGATTGTGACTAATGTTAGAGATAAGAGTTATTTTGCCAAGTAATTTCCGAAATTGAGAAGAAACTTCCAATGAAGTCACTAATGGATACAACAGAGCCAAATCTGAGATAGTGGGAATGCCCTGAGGACAATCTTACGAGCATGAATAGGAGGTTATTCTTTCTAGACATGTAATGTTTTGTTTATCTATCGCTAAATCTAGTTAATCCTGATAAATGGAAAAGAAAATGGCATTACAGAGGTGTAAAGAGCAAGGCACAAACCTTGGAGGAAAACAAGGAGCCACGTAGTCATATATCTCTCCCAGCTCTTCTCCTATCTGACATCGATAAAATAGCATGTCAATACCAATCTATGAAAGGATATCGGGAATAATGAGAATAAATACATATCACCGCAAAGTTCAATTTTCCTCTACTTTGTCATTTATCTCTGACAGGAGTATGTATCTCTCACCCTGAATTCTTCCTCCTACTGACTACAAATTCTCTTTTTTATATCAAGCAAAGAAACAAACTGGGAATCAATTCCAAGATGTTTTATCTAGTAATCTTCTCAACAATTTCATGGGTTAATATAATATGTTAAACCCAGCCTGACATGTCTTACGGAAAAAGAGTATCCTAGATTTTGTTCAAAACAAAAAGGCTTTAAAAAGAAAAGCATGACATGCACCTCCATGCAAAAAGGGTTCTAATTTTCTACTACACAGATAAGAACTCATTCTCAAAACATATGCTTTATTTGTCTCGTCACATCCCCCTTGTCTTTGATTGTTTTCAATTTCATTATTTAAGAAGCATAACCAGCTGTGCATCTTTTCCCAGAGTTTCATTTCTCCTTAGTTTTCTTCTCATTGCAGCATCCCTTGTAAATCCTTCAAGGTGTTCCTAGACTATTCCTCGTAGCTAATTACGTGAGACAACAGCCTTTCAACACAAGCAGTTATTTGGCATGATGGCAGTTAAACTCAAAAGAGACAACATAACCAAAGGTGGGAAACTTTGCTGAATTGGGGAGAAATGATAGGCTACAAGCTACAGGCGCCAAATGCGTCAAATGACTTAGTGTCTGCTTTATCAGAAATCCCATTGACTCGTTAAAAAGAAGTTAGATAAGAACGCGTGATATCAGCAACTAGAATGGGGCACGTGCTCGGTAAAGCTTGGTATTCAGTCAGCAAGATGAACGAAAATGGGGATAATTCTTGTCAAGATGAATACTATACCTGACAAACAACAGGCCAGGAGATCCTTGATATGCATCGAGAGTTTTATCAAACAGGAAGACTTTATGAAATATGAATCTATGCTTCTTTAACCATATTATATTCTACTTTACAATTGTTCTCTTTCAGTTTGTCACTTATAAATATTGTCTTTGGAGAAATACACAGTATTAACTTCTAAATGCAGGCAAGTTGAACACGTCGACATGTAAAAGCAGATATTCTAACCACTCTAGCTTCCTCTATAGCTGCTTTAAGGTCTTCCTGATCGAGCAATTTGTCAAAACGTGCTTCAACGGACTTCCTTATACTTTCATAACATTTGTCTTTGTAGCCTTTTCCCTGAACCTTCAACTTCTGTTGTGTGAAATTTTTAGAAGAAGTTGTTTTTCTGCAAGCCAAAACATTAATCAGAATATATATTGATATACTTTGACATGCCTAATGCATGCAGAAAGTTAAACAAAGAACAAAACCAGGAAAGATAGCAACCTACTTGGCATTTCTTCGAGGATTTGCGATTGAAGCCATAGCACCACCTCCCTCAGCCTCAGCTGCTTCTTCTGCGAGTTGCTGGTCTAGGATTTCTTGCATTTCAACAACCCTGGAGAAGGGTGAATAAATCATCAGTCTAGATCCCGGACTCGTGAAACATATATTGATGTGCAAGAAGATACTACACTGTAAATGTGCAATATCGGCCAAGATTATGGGCATAACAGTGGCAGCTCCAACACAGTACAAGTATGTTACATATAAATGGAAAAAGACGTCTAATTAATCAACTCAGTGTTGACCATGAGAATTCCATTTAACATACCTTATAGCACGGACGAGTGTTTGCGGGCTGCAAATTATCCCAAACAAACAAATAGCATGATCAGAATCTAAAAAATAAATAAATGAAATTTAAGAGATTCAGCACAAACTAGAAGAAGTCAATTAACACATGAAGAATAAGTTATACTCATAAGTTACATGAATAAGTTTACTACTTGAAATTATAAACGACATGCGCAAATCATAATACTTAATAAAGATCAGTGTTGTCAAAGGCGCGCTTAAGCCCTGAAGCGAGGCTCAAAACATGGTAAGCGCTTCGCCTCGCTTTATGTGCACTTCAGTGTCATCACCAAGGCTTTAAGACATACTTTTCCTTGCCAATGAGCCTCTCTTGAAGAGATGACCCTAGATAATTGTTATTTCACTTTTTCATCATGTTTTTACAATTTGTTTGTCCATATATTTGTTAGTCATGCTTATTATTATTAGTCTTGGGCTAAACGTACATATATTTTTATTTTTGCGCCATTGCGGCTGTTTTCATTAAAGCCCACGCTTTATTTGCGCTTAAAGCCCCAGCTGACTTTCACTTCTGATAACACTGATAAAGATAGACAGAATGCAAACTAGTCCTATGAAAGTGGTTATACAGCGAACAATTTAGAGTACAGAACCAAGAACAAAAATATGAAGGAAAACTGAGAAGCTTAAAGTCATATTGTAGCTTGTGATCTAACTGATTGTATGTGGACAATTATGTAGGATCTGGATAACAGTACAAACATATTACACGGTATTGTCTAGCCTACATTCCTAGTTGTGCTTAGTCTCTTAAGTATTAAGATTTGAGAGACGCGAACACAATTTCCTATCTGTTATCATTTGTTCATTCATTTGTCCATTTATGCATTCTTAGTTCCTCATGTTTAGTCTTCTTTTTTTTTTTTTTTTTTTTTTTTTTGATAAGGTAATAATTTTAGTAACAGTTGGGGGAAAAGACCCCGTTTACAAGCCGTACACCAAAAAGAGAGAACCTACATCAAAACATGATTCTCAAAAAAGGAGACCCAATCTTCTATACAAACAGGGGTCTCATGGGAACACCAAAAGCAAACTAGAAACAAGAGACTATTTTGCAACTTTACAATATCTAGTTCCACCCCTTCGAATGCTCTCCTATTTCGCTCTTTCCAAATAACCCACATCAGTGCTAGCAGGGCAACCTTCCAAGCCCTAGGACTCCTCTTCCTCTTTCTGTAACCCCAACTATACAATGCCTCCTCCACCGTTCTCAGCATCACCCATCGCATCCCAAACCAATCAAGAACCACCCTCCACAGTCGGTTAGCCACCTCACAATGCAACAAGATATGATCCACATCTTCACCCGTACTCTTACACATGAAACACCTCTTCTATATGCACTGTTTAATGGACAGAGAAACAAAAAGAATTTGGACATCAAAGCCAGTCTCAAGACGCTAGCCATGAACTTCAGCGTCTTTCATGCTGTCTAAGAACTCAACTTCAGGAAGATGCCGCTGATTCATTGGTCAGATGAGCTATCTTATGCCTCAACAAGTCGACCAAAAAAAAAAAATCACAGACTAATCTTTTACCTTACCTTTTCAAAAAACAATCAGAGACTAATCTGCAGGCGAAGGCAGCAACATTGCGCTGTGTGGTCTTTCTAGCTTGATTCCTTCATGCTAATATTTTATAGGTAAGGCTTAATCTTATAGAAGATATAAACAGCACTACGATAGTGCGAAAAGATTACAGATTCTGCAAGTCCCCGATCATATCTAACATGGAATCTACATCAGTTACATAGACCACGTTGCACCAAAAAGCTAATTTCTTATACTTATGTGGTAGCCTATTCAACTTGAAAGGTGCATCATAACTTGCATCTGAAAAATGATATGCCAGATGTAACATACATCCAACAACTTGAAATAATTGGTCAGCCACCAATATTCAAAGATAGCTTGGAGAATAATATATGGGATATGTTCCATCCAAAAGGGGAACAAAAAAAGACAAGGAGAATCATTAGGAGGCAGCCTTAGTTATAAATACCTTTGAAGAGAACAAAGGTGTATTATTTTATGGCAGTTATTTAGTTTCACCATTGATATGTTGCTATTTGTTCTTTAAATTCAAGGGTTTTCTTTATCTTATATATCAAATTTCTATTGTCACCTTTTAAGTATTTCACAGGAAAGGAAAAGAAGCAAACCGCTACCCAGAGAACTTTAACAATAGCATATTTTATTTCCTCTTCAGCCCTACCTCATAGGACTAGAGAGTTTGGCGGTTGCAGTAGTATAGTGCAGATCCATGATGCTGTTTATATGAGTATCATTGTTAAGAGAATTAGGTGTTTGTGATATTATATACTCCACCAAAAAACTTATCAAGGGAAAAAAAGCATCATGTACTCTAATCAACCAAAGAAGGGACTCTTTTACTTTATATCATTTACTGCACTTCCCAAGATTGGACATTGGTATTTCTGCTTATCGATTAATATATTCCTTTTACAAATATACCAGCAGTCACCTGCTTTTCAAATGAACCCGAATGAGGAGCTCCTGGCGATTCTAATATGAGTACTAATAACCCAATCTTGATATAAATAGTCCAGATAAGTATACTCAAAACACAATAATCGTTAACACTGGGGAAAGCTAACCAACTATGCTACACTCTTGAGAAAGAAAGAAACAAGGAAAACCATGCAATTTGACTCATATGGTTACGTAAGGATATAGCTTGGATAGGAGATGGCATTTCTCTTCTTTTTTCAGCCTCTTCTAATCTTGGATGTTATGCGTTTGTATATACGTATTTCAGCATTAGATGCCTATCCCAATAATATTATCTATCTAACAAAAACAAAAAGAAGAAGCAAGAAGGCCTTCCACCGACCACACTAGCGGCTGAAGTTTGACAAGAACTTCACAAATTATGTACTTTGTATTGTTGTAATCATGAAATATTAAGTATTAACTCCTAAACAGAACAACATTATATGCAGGTAGCATGATTGGACAGCTTGATAAATAATTCTTTAAACAATCAACGATACCTTTCCTTAGCCAGCTTAGAGAAATTCGCAATATGGGCCCACAGTGTCTTCTCAAAGGTCTCCCATGTTTGATCCACATCTTCAAAATATTCTCTGACGAAAATCAAAAGTTCCAAATCAAAATGGTCAGATTCCAATGCCAACTAAGAGTAAGAGGCCTTCTAACAATCAGCGATTAAAAGCTGTTTATATGTTCTACTATAATAATTATCGATTCACTGCAGACGCAGTTTAAGTAGCATGTAATTGTTAGGATGAGATTAAGACGAGCACAATTCACTGCATGTAGAATCTTTAATTTCCGACGGATGTCCCGGCAGAATCTGGCTCGTCGCCAGGGATTTCCGACAGAAAACCTATCGCAAACGTTATTGATGAGCCAAATTCCGTCGGAATTAGCGATTTTATGGTAATGATATTGGATGTTGCTGCAATGTTCTTCCTTTTTTTCTCTTGATATGGTATGTTGTTGCAATGTTCCATCATCAGTCATCCTCATAATTTACTACATCAGCTATTCAGAAATTGAAACTAGCACGTCTAGGCTTCTACTTTGACTGTGTTTATCCAACATGAATATGGTTCAATTAGATTTTCTTGCACAGAATATATACTAATATTATATCAAGGACCAAAAGGAGCACAGGTAAAATGTGAACGGTGGACAAATTTTAAAATTTTTGGGGGTCAGAAAATAGGGCCTTGTTCTATGATTCAATCTAAATGAACATAAACTTAAGAAAAAATAAGATACTGACCTTAGTCTACCGACCTCTTCTTTATGAGACCCTGCAGCAGCTAGTGCGAACCTTCGCTTTCCATCTAGAGCTGTTAACCTCTGTAACCAATTTAAAATAGACGCACCGGACTATCAGGGAAAGACTGGGGAGAGAGTTGACGATTAAGAAAGTAATAAATCTTAGAAGAACTTTTTTTTAAATAATGATAACATAAAATCTTAGAAGAACCTACTTCATAGGTGTTAATTAGTTCCTTATCATCTCTAAGAGAATCCCGTGCTTCAGATGCCTCTACCGAAATTGACATCATTCCCTCCACATCCTACAGAAACAAAGCAATTATATGGATTGCTAATCAGTGAAGCAACAAAAAAATAATGTTAGGTGCACAAACAGAGTTTATTATAGCAGAAATACTAGTAACCTATATGACATTGTGCAGTGGACAGGGCAATGACAGTGTAGCATGATTTGATGAAGATATCATTTTTAAGGAAAAGGTCATATAAAAATTTCACTTATTTGCTTTAACTGAATGCTTGGATACCAAAAGATATGACAAGACATACCTTCAGAGTAGTGTTCAAATTGTTCCTGGTGTTACTGAGAATCTTTATTTGGTCATGATTTTCGATTAAAGTTTGGCACTCTTGACAAAGCCTGGTTCAAGAAGAAAGAACTCAGCTTAATCTCAAGACATAATGTCATATGTAACTGAAACAGCGAATCATTATTATACTTTTCAATAGAAAGGAAGTTTTCTCGGAGCTGGTTAATAGTCTTCTGAGATAAGGAAAGTGATTGCAGACCAGCTTGAGCTTGCTCAACCTGCATTCCAGAAAATTACGCAGCAGATAGAGTTTAGTATCTGGAGACAGAAAAAGTTTTGATAGCAACCATTTTTTTTTTACCATAAGAAAAAGTCACAAGATGGAAATGAGAGCTTCAAAAGCTTTCCAAGTCAAAATACAGAAAAAAACAGAAGAAATTGCAATAACATTATCTAGACATAAGAATGAGTTTGTCTAAACAACAAGTAGAAGCATCCACGTACCTGTTCAGCGACCATCGTACTAAGTTGTGCATCATTTGCCTGAACCAGACATGAAACAGTACCAGATCATAAATAACGAAGTGAGGTTCAATTTAAGTTCAGACCACTAAGTTGAATCTACAAAGAAACAAGAAGCTTCTCTACAACAAAGCCACCAATAAACATGACCATGTGCGACAACATCAGCCCCACTTGGACCTTCGTAATAGAAATGTTACAATGTGTGATAAACTAACCGAGGCTAAGCAAGCCAGTTATAATCCATCAACAACTCGCCTATAATTATGCGAATAAATCCTATTGCTTTTAGCAGGTAATTAAATCATTTTAACAGATTACCACAACGTATCAAAAAGCTGAAATTTAATTCATTGTATTTATGACATGTTCTACATTAGTTTTAGATTTTCAACAAAGAAGCAAAGAGAAAAGCAACTAAAATACAACGATAATGACTTAGTGATAAGTGACCAAACCTAAAAGTTCAAAACAGCACATTTATATAGCAAAAAACCAGGTAGCTCTAAACATTTTCCTGATCACGATTGATTTTCCCTCAGATAAAATTATTTAAACTTGAATTAAGATGTAATCATGCTCGTCTCCAAAATTCACATTTTTCTGTCATTTTCTACTTTCCTTTTGAGTCTGTTTCAAAAAGAATGTTTTTTTTCCTTTTTTGACAACTCTTTAATTGCAACTTTCCACAGGATTAATGGGCATTCTATATGTCTTTAATTAACAACCACAAGATCAAAACGCTTTCCTCGTTTTTTTAAACTCCATGTCAAGTCAAAACCAGACAAACAAACTAAAACAGAGGGAGTACTTGGTAACACATTCAACTAACTCACACGTTTCATGTAACAGTTCCTTTATACAATTGAACTACAAATTGACAATAATATTCCAAATTTTACAAAAAATCACAATAAATAAATAAAAGGAAACAAGCAGTGAGATCTATATGAAACCTGTTGACGAGCAATGTAATCGGCTTTGATGGAGGAAATAGACTGTAATAACTCAGGTAAAGGCAAAAGCTTAGCGACTTCACGAACCGAGGCTTCTTTCGCCTCAACGCCAAGATCTTCAGCCATCATTTTCGTAAACTGAAACTATTTACTAATCTATAACACCTTAATTTCACTTACAATATATGCTACAATTGAAATTGGAGATGGAGATCTTAGAAGCGTTGATTCAAAGAGAGAGTGTGTAAACAATCAGCTTGATTTTTTCAAGGGACAAAGGATCAGTCGATGTAAAGCGGGTCGGGTTGATGGGCAACGGGTTGGATTGTTTAGAACATTATTATGCGGTTTTATATTTTTTGGATTATTATTTAAAGGTCAATTCATCAAATGATGATGCCTTTACGGTTGTTTAGCTAAAATAGTAGCAGTAGAACATATTACGGTTCGTGTTATAAAATCAAGCTAAAAGAGTCACAATAGTAAAGGATGAACACAATAGAAATAGAAAGACAAGAGAGGAGAGATTTCTTATTCATCCAAATGTGTTCAAGTATATCCCATATGAAAACTTATGCCTCTATTTATAGTGCTACATATGCATTCAATATATGAGATAATGGAAGAACCATTAAGATGGTGGAAGATAATGGAAGAACCATTAAGATGGTGGAAGATCCATTAAAATGGTGGAAGATAATGGAAGAGGCATTATATTTGTGTAGTGGACATCCATACTCTATATTTACTATATTTCATAACACTCCCCCTTGGATGTCCATATATGTGCCTCGTTACACATTATTTGCTGCCTCGTTAAAAACCTTGTCAGAAAAACCCAATGGGATAAAATCTTGACCAAGGAAAAAAGAGTGCAGCGCGTATTTTCTCCCCCTGATGAAAAGATCACTTTAATTCTCGAAGACGACGCATTCCAATCTTGTATATCAGCTTCTCAAATGTCGAGGTTGGTAATGCTTTAGTGAACAGATCCGCCAAATTATCGATCGAGCGAATTTGTTGAACATCTATCTCACCTTTCTTTTCAAGATCATGAGTAAAAAAGAACTTTGGTGAAATATGTTTTGTTCTATCTCCTTTAATGTATCCTCCCTTCAGTTGAGCAATACATGCAGCATTATCTTCGTACAATATAGTTGGAATATCCCTTTTCAAAATAAAACCACACATTTCCTGAATATGTTGAGTCATTGATCTCAACCAAACACACTCCCGACTAGCTTCATGAATGGCTATTATCTCCGCATGATTTGAAGAAGTGGCAGCTATTGTTTGTTTCATTGAACGCCATGATATAGCTGTACCTCCATATGTAAATAAATAGCCTGTTTGAGATCGGGCTTTATGTGGGTCAGATAAATATCCTGCATATGCATAACCGATCATATCTGACTTGGATTCATAAGAATAAAATAATCCCAGATCAATTGTTCCTTGAAGATATCTGAATATATGCTTAACACCATTCCAATGTCTTTTTGTTGGGGAGGAGCTGAATCTTGCCAATAAACTTACTGCAAAACATATATCTGGTCGGGTATTATTGGCTAGATACATCAATGCCCCAATTGCACTGAGATATGGAGTTTCATCACCAATGAGCTCTTCATCATTATCCTTAGGTCGAAATGGATCTTTATTTATGTCAAGCGATCTCACAACCATCGGGGTACTCAACGGATGTGATTTATCCATGTAAAAGTGCTTTAAAACTTTTTCAGTGTATGTTGATTGATGGACAAATATTCCATTTGTCAAATGCTCAATTTGTAGGCCAAGACAAAATTTTGTCTTACCTAGATCTTTCATTTCAAATTCTTTCTTCAAACACTCTATAGCTTTTGAAAGCTCTTTAGGAGTGCCAATGATGTTCAAGTCATCAACATACACAGCTATTATGACAAATTCAGACCCATATCTTCTTATAAAAACACAAGGACAAATAGGATCATTTTTATATCCTTCCTTTAGCAAATATTCACTAAGACGATTGTACCACATCCGCCCTGATTGTTTCAATCCATATAAAGATTTCTGAAGTTTTATTGAACAGGTTTCCTGCGAACTTTTGTATGCTTCGGGCACTTTGAATCCTTCAGGGATTTTCATAAGAATTTCTTGGTCCAATGAGCCATATAAATAGGCTGTGATAACATCCATCAGTTGCATATCAAGCTTTTCACGAACTGCCAGATTTATTAGATACCTAAAGGTAATTGCATCCACCACAGGAGAATATGTCTCCACATAATCAATGCCAGGCCTTTGCGAAAATCCTTGTGCCACAAGTCGTGCTTTATATCTTACGACTTCACCTTTCTCATTTCGTTTTCGCACAAACACCCATTTGTACCCCACTGGCTTGACATCTTCAGGTGTTCGGACTATTGGTCCGAAAACTTCACGTTTTTCAAGTGAAGTCAATTCTTCTTGAATTGCGTCCTTCCATTTTGGCCAATCATTTCTCTGTCTACATTCATCAACAGATTTTGGCTCAAGATCCCCATCTTGTTGCATTATCTCAACAGCAACATTATATGCAAAAGTATTGTCGACCACAATATCATTTCGGTTCCACCTTTTCCCCGCCGAGACATAACTTATCGAGATCTCTTCACTATCATTATTTTGAAGTATCTGGACCTTCTCTGTGGGCTTATCATTTATTATGTCTCGGGCCTCTTCTTGAGCAATTTCCCTCACAGGATGATCATCTTGATCATTTATTTCTTTTCTTTTTCGAGGATTTTTATCCTTGGAACCGATTGGTCTACCACGTTTCAGACGTGGCCTGGAATCATTTGCATTAACCGTTTGTCTTACCGGGACATCAACTCGAACTAGAGTATTTGCAGCTAGAATATGAGATTTAGTAACTCTTGGAAGATTAGTAAATGCATCTGGCAGTTGATTTACGACATTTTGCAAATAAATCATCTTTTGAACCTCTTGCTCACATTGATTTGTTCGAGGATCTAAATGAGATAGTGATAATGCATTCCAATCTATCTCCTTTTCCAACTGCTTATGTTCTCCCCCTAATGTTGGGTATACTGATTCATCAAAATGACAATCGGCAAATCTTGCTGTAAATAAATCTCCAGTCATCGGTTCTAAATATTTTAAAATTGAAGGAGATTCATACCCAATATATATCCCCAACCTTCTTTGGGGACCCATCTTTGTGCGTTGTGGTGGAGCAATTGGAACATATACCGCACATCCAAAAATTCGAAGATGGGAAATATTTGGCTCTTGACCAAAAGCCAATTGTAATGGGGAGAATTCATGATAACTGGTTGGCCTTATACGCACAAGTGCTGCTGCATGCAAAATAGCATGTCCCCATACCGAAACAGGAAGTTTTGTCCTCATTAGCAATGGTCTAGCTATCAATTGTAGGCGTTTAATCATTGATTCTGCCAGACCATTTTGAGTATGAACATGAGCAACCGAATGTTCAACTGTTATTCCCGTGACCGTACAATAATCATTAAAGGCCTGAGATGTAAACTCACCAGCATTATCAAGACGAATTTTCTTTATCGCATTATCTGGAAATTGTGCTCTTAACCTTATTATTTGAGCCAACAATCTCGCAAAAGCCATATTGCGAGTTGATAATAAGCACACATGTGACCATCTTGTAGATGCATCAATCAAGACCATATAATATTTAAATGGTCCACATGAAGGGTGAATTGGCCCACATATATCACCTTGTATACGTTCCAGAAATGCGGGGGATTCAATCCCAACCTTAGTTGCTGATGGTTTAATAATCAATTTTCCTTGAGAACAAGCAGCACAAGAGAATTCCTTAAATTGAAGAATCTTTTGGTTCTTCAAAGTATGCCCATGTGAATTCTTAATTATTTTGCGCATCATACTAGAACCGGGATGGCCCAACCGGTCATGCCAAATGATAAAATCATTAGAATCATTAAACCTTTTATTTACTACAACATGTGTTTCAACCGCACCAATACTTGTATGGTACAACCTGGAAGAAAGTGCGGGTAATTTTTCATGCACAAACTTTTCCCCAGCTTTCATTGTAATAATATAAAGGCACTCAACTTTTCCTTCATTGGCAGTCTCAATGTGATAACCATTTTGGCGAATAACCTTGAAACTTAATAAGTTTCTTCGAGACTTGCTGCAATATAGTGCATCACTAATGGCCAATATTGTTCCTCCAGGTAGTAATAAGGTCGCTTTTCCAGAGCCCTCAATTAATTTTGTACTACCAGATATTGTATTAACACAAGCCCTTTTCATAACCAAATGAGAGAAATATTTCTTTTCTCTTAATATAGTGTGAGTTGTAGCACTATCCAAAAGGCACATATCTCTATTACTCATCTTGGATCCAATTAAAGACTGGGGAATTTTATTTATCTTCATAAAAACAAAAATACATCGTAAGAAATACGGAAACTAACAATATAAAACTTAATTACTAATCCAGAAGATAAAACAACATAGAGAATTTAAGTACTTCTCGAAAATAAAACAACATAAAGACAACTTAAAACACATAAATAAAAATAATAACATAACACATTCCCCAGTGAAACGATCAAATCTCAATTTCGATCTCCAAAGAAGTCTTCAACTTCCAAATGAGTAATATCATCAAGCCCATCAAAATCATCATCTTTCAAAGCCAAATTAGCTTCAACATTATCATCATATTTTCGTGAAGGCCCTGCCTCATCGTTATTTTTAAAAGTCATGTGTGACTCCACCCGGGCATTAGCAGAAGAGGCACCATCTCTATTTGCCTTTCTTTTGAAGGAATTTTGATAAAGCCTGACAAAATTTTCAGGCGCCCGACATTCATTTTTCCAGTGACCTTTCAAACCACAACGATGACAGTTGTTCCTTGAAGGATTGCCTTGATAACCCATATTGTTCTCCCTTTTATGGTGACCACCACCACGACGATTATTATATCGTCCCTTGCCCCTGCCACGCCCACGCTCATTATTATGGCCTCGATTATTTTGTCTTCTTTCAGTTGGGCCATGTGTTGCTACCACATTCGCTTCCGGGAATGGAGCAGTTCCAGTGGGACGGGCTTCATGATTTTTCAATAAAAGGGTATTGTGTTGCTCAGCCACAAGAAGACATGATATCAAATCAGCATGCTTTTTAAAACCCCTTTCACGGTACTGTTGTTGTAATACCAAATTGGAGGCATGAAAAGTCGTAAGAGTCTTTTCCAACATATCCTCGTCAGTTATATTATCCCCACATAATTTCAGTTGGGAAGTAATTCTATAGACAGCAGAGTTATAATCACATACAGTTTTAAAATCTTATAACCGTAAGTGAATCCACTCATAACGAGCCCTGGGCAATACCGTTACCTTAATGTGGTCATACCTTTCCTTCAAACCAGTCCACAATTCAAGTGGATCTTTCACTGTCAGGTATTCAACCTTCAATCCTTCATCCAGATGATGACGAAGGAAAATCATTGCCTTCGCTTTGTCCTGACTTGATGTTGTATTATCCTGAGTAATAGTGGCACCAAGACCTTTGGCGTCTAGGTGAATTTCAGCATCAAGTACCCATGATAGGTAATTCTTTCCCGAGATATCAAGTGCCACAAACTCAAGCTTCGACAAATTCGACATGATGATCAAAACTATCATAGAAATATTTGAGTTAGATACAGTTAAACAACATAATCTCAAAAATAGTAAGTTTAATTTCCACAAAACAATACCTTTTTACAAACACAGTACCTTCCTTTTTTTTCACAAAAACATTTTTTTTTTCAAACAATACTTTTTTTTTTATTTTTTCACAAAACAACCTGTTTCTTCTCTCAAACTTGTAGTCAATATAACCCAATCAAATTAACAGTAACATATAATCATGGTCTTATTAAAAGAACAACTAATCCACAACCACCAACCAATATATATATTTAAAGTACTGTTTTATAAAAATTACCATATTAGTGTTGTTAACTGTTAAATGTTTACTACTATAGCACATAAAGATTTATTATTTCATGAGAATACTAAAAGCGAATTGGCAGCGGAATATCAATTGACAGACCAAATGTATGGTACAAAAATATTTGCATAAAAATAGAATTGGCAGATGACTTAGAAGCTAATTAACTTTCTGTTTGCATAACTTATATTAGAAGGGTGGTAAAAACGCATACCAGATGAAAAAGTAGATTCAACTTGGAGTGATTGGAGCGACGGTAATGAAGTTAGAGACTCGTGCTGATAACGTGTTATAAAATGAAGCTAAAAGAGTCACAATAGTAAAGGATGAACACAATAGAAATAGAGAGACAAGAGAGGAGAGATTTCTTATTCATCCAAATGTGTTCAAGTATATCCCATATGAAAACTTATGCCTCTATTTATAGTGCTACATATGCATTCAATATATGAGATAATGGAAGAACCATTAAGATGGTGGAAGATAATGGAAGAACCATTAAGATGGTGGAAGATCCATTAAAATGGTGGAAGATAATGGAAGAGGCATTATATTTGTGTAGTGGACATCCATACTCTATATTTACTATATTTCATAACAGTTCGTTTGATTACTGGAATTATTATGAAACTTATAATGCCAGTACTAATTCGGTAATGTTTAATCTTTATCTAGTTGTATCTTTATTTTTAGTGCAAATAACATCGACATAATTTTATAAATTTAAATCTTCTATGATTTTATACGACCACCAATATGAAATACCTCCGGATCAAAAATAGTGCACTTACCTTTTTTCGGATAAAAAAGAGCGTTCACTTACTAAATTAAAAAAAAAACAATTAACCTTATTCATTCAAAATTGCTGTTACATCCCGTATTTTTAAACGTCGGATTAATTGTAAGTTGAGGTGGGGCCCACACGTCAAGATTTTTTTTTTGGGACATGTGACAAATTATATGAACCACATATGTGAAGTTAAACACAACTCAAGAAGGACCCTTGGGCCAAATCAAAGTGGATGTCCTCCAAACGAATATTTTTATGAAAACGTTTTCGGGTGACCTGACTTTGGGGGACAAAAACGGTATTATAAGTTTGGAATTTGGAAAAATGCCAAGAAATAGAAGTTGTAGATAATTGAATTAGCTTTCCATCCATAGGTCGTGGGTTCCCAGGTGACGTCGGTACGAGGAGATATGAATGTTTTAAGGTCGAAAGGTCAGTGGGCTAGGCCCAACTCTGGACCAACCGAGTTGGCCCAAAAAAATGAAAAGAAAAAAAATTGGCCCAATACTAAGGGGGTGGCCGGCCACATGGCCAAGCCCACCCAACAACTATAATATTTTCCATGTGCTAGAATTAATATAAGAGTCTTTTACCCATTAGAAGACTCAAGAAGCTAAGGAAGAGAAAAACAAAACATCAAGAGCAAAAAATCACAAGCCATTTCGGGTTTGGCCATAGAAAAATCATCCTTCAAAATCTTCCTCCAAAAATTATTTTTTTGTGGTATTCCTACTAATTTAAGGGTCCTTTACAACTTGGTGTAGTTGTTTTGGAAGAAGGAGCACTTATTTCTTCAAGTTGACAACTTGTTCAAGTGAAGGAGTTTGTAGAAAAAGGTAAGAATCAATTCCTTTTTCTTATGTTATGAAGGTTTGTTTATGTTGTGGTATGTGGAAATGAGTAGAAATTATGGAAATAAGGAAGTTTGCAAAGTGGGTATGTATATATATATATATGTAGCCATGAGTGTATATATGTTGTATACATATATGAGTTGAATTTTATGTTGTATTCTAGTTGTGGTTATGGTGAAAATTATATTGGGAATGAAAGTTGAATGAATTTTGGTTGAAGTTGGAATGTAGAAGATTATGTCACTTTAGAATGATTTTGTGATATTATGGAAATGAAGTTGTTAAGATGTGAATTGTGATTATGGTTGATAAAATTGGAAGATGGAAATATGTTATGGATATGTAGGTTGAATATTAGAAGTTTTGGATGAATTATGACTTTGGTGGAAAGTTTGTATATTTTGTATATCTTGTGAATATTTTGTGGAAATGATGTGAAATGCTTCCAAATTATATTGTGATAATCTAGATTAATAATGAATATGAAAACATTGAGATTGGTTTGGAAATGGGAAATCGGAATGAAAGTTCTTGCATTATGTCGAAAAGAAGACTAGTTGTGTTATATTGTGTCCTATATTGATTGTTGTTATTGTTGGTGTTGTTGTTGGGTTGTTGTTGATTGTTTTGGCCGAGTTAAATTCTCGGGGATGCTATATGTATAGGGGAGATGCTGCCCAAATTTCTGTAGGCAATTATGAATAAAGATTGAATACTTAAAGATTGGAAAGTGAGAATTGGTAAATGTGACCAATTGCAGATTTTGGGCGAAACGGGAATCGAATTTGGAAAGGCTTAAAGAGCATACAAGGTATGTAAAGCTATCCCGATTCTTCTTTTGGCATGTCCTAGGTGTACTAGGATCGGATTTGAGCCTCGGAAAGTATTCTGCTCATCGGAATCCGCATTTGAAAATACCCATTTTTCATTCAATGGAATTGAACCCTATAAGTATGCTTTATTGAAAGAATTGTGCAAACTTCCGCAAATTGTTTAGAAAATTATGGAATGTCCCCAGAACCTCCGTATGTGACTTTACAAGCTTAAAATACGTAATTTGAGCTCACTGCTTCGTTTGTCCCGAGGTGGGCCCACTATTTCCGATTTTACCCTTTTAGTGGTTATGACTTGTCTTCGAGCGTATTTTTTTAAAGAAATGTTTTTAACTGCGCTTGTAATTACTAAATAAAACTTGTTTTAAATATTCCATTAAGTCTTGTAAAACTGTTTCGGAACTTGGAAACGAACTTAGAAAGATTATGCTTCTGTAATTCATTATGACATCCGAAATACACTCACTATGATTCTGTCCGATTTCATTATTTCGATTTGTCATCCGATAGGTCTTATTGAGTCTCTGGAAATATATGACATTCGTTTGAATTATTTTGATAAGCCCCATAATGTATTTTGAAACATGAAAATGATTACAAAAAGCTTATTTTGACATATGCTATTGCGATATCCAAAATGCATACACTATGATTACTGCTCCGCTTCTGTCATATGGTTTGTCATCTGAATTATGCTACTGAGTCTCCGTAAATGTGCTATATTTTATTTTGCATTAGTTTCTCACTACTCCATTCGTGGATGCCTCAACGTTTCCTTCACTGAGCCCGGGCCAGGATATGTTATCACGCGTATTTCACTGCATTGTTCGCCGCGCCTCGATGTGAGGGGGCAGGTATACATGTACATGGGTTGTGGAGTATGCTGTGCCATGTACACACATTCTGATATGATATGATTTGATATGGCCATCTGATATGATATGTTATGTTACGGAGTTATCCCCTATTCTGCTCCTTATGTGTGGTGGCACCAGCGTCGGGGGGTGGCCACGTTCTGTTTGCCGAGTCCCTTGGCAGGGGTCGGATATGATATGGTATATGTTTCTGTACACACTCCTCATGTTTCGAAAATATGCATTGGATACTTCGGATGTTACACTCACTTCTCTGTAAATTCTGTTTCGGTTATGATCTTGTTCCGTAATGGGACCAGGTACGACATATGTTTCCAGCGAATATTATTTATGCTATATGATCAGCATTTTGCTAATCTGGATATTCAGTTCATTTTCTGTATCTTCTGCTTCGATTATGACTTTGTTTACTATGTTCCGTGCTTTACATACTCAGTACATATTTCGTACTGACCCCCTTCCTTCGGGGGCTGCATTTTCATGCCGCGCAGGTACAGACGACAGGTTTGCTGATCCACCCGCTTAGGACTTTATTCTGCTATTTTGGAGCGCTCCTTTATCCGGAGCCTATATTTTGGTACAGTCTTCTGCTATTGTATATATGTACGCTATTCAGGGGTACGACGGGGCCCTGTCCCGTCTTATGATTCTGTTATGTTCTGTAGAGGTCTGTAGACATACTTGTGTGGGTTCTGTACATGTTTTGGGATGATATGATCTGTGACAGCCTTATCGGCTCCCATGTACTATGTCGGTTCATTTATGATAATTACTAACGCCAATTGACTTTTACATTTAAAAATATTCTGCTAATATGCTGGTTTGGGTTATTGGGTACGTTTGGGTGTCCAGTACGGACACTAGTCGCAGCCTACGGGGTTGGGTCGTGACAATTGCTCTTATTAAGTGTTAAGTGATCAGATCTCAATACCTATTTAATTAGAGATTTTAACACTCTTATACCTGTTAGGGTAAAATAATTACCCAATTTAGCCTCTCTTTTTTACCTATTGTAGCCAGCGGAGCGGTAGAGGTCATCTTCTACGTTGTACGACCGGATCTCCACCGGAGAGGTTCGCCTTCTTCATCTACCACCAGATATCCATAATTATACAACTTTATACAATGTTAAAGTGTGTATAAGCATCTTTTATATATAAAAACCTTTTGTATAATTTGTATAATATTGTATAGCACCGGCGTAAGCGTATGTATAAAAACCTCTTATACATTGTTATACACTTTTATACAAAGGTTGATACATTGTCCATAATAGGTGTATAAAGTTGTATATTACTGTATATTGTTGTACACCGTAAAAAAATAACTATGCGGTTGTATATTTAAAAATATGATTACGTGGATGTAATTTTTATGTTGTATTGTAGATTGTTGAAATTTCCCCATTTAATGAAGGGTGCTTTTAATTAAATTACTTACTTTTGCTTACGAGTTGGTATCTTCTTAATTTTGATAGGGAGGGAATAACAATTTTATGATTAACTATACATGAATAAAAGAAGTAAAAATATTTTTGGCTTCTATGGAAGCCTTTTTATTAAGAAAGTTAGGTCGAAATTGAAAATAAAAGTTGATCCAATTTCATATCGCACGCATATTTTCTATTATATATAAGTGTGGTGGGAGGACTAACACAACATCACCGATTGTATCAAAAGCTTTATAAATTGTACACGCAATGAATATTTGTACTATAAGCTATATAACTTGCACACTTTAGCCAACTATTTTTTTAATCCCACGTGGACATATGTCATAGTACTTAATATTTATTCTCTTCTCATGTATAGACGTATACACTTTAATTTTTATTCTCCGACACATTTATTTCCTCCGTGCACTTTTACTTGTTCACTTTTGACTTTTCACGTTCCTTAAGAATTAATAAATCTCACGTGGATATGTCATATTACTTCTCTTCTCAAATATACACGTATGCACTTCAATTTTAATTCTCCGACACATATTTATTTCCCCCGTGCACTTTTACTTGTTCACTTTTGACTTTTCACGTTCTTGCGGAATATTTATTCTCTTCTCATGTATACATGTATGCACTTCAATCTTAATTCTTCGACACATATTTATTTCCTTCGTAAGCTTTTACTTATTCACTTTTGACTTTTCACGTAATCTAAAAATTAATAAATGAAGTACTTCCTTCGTCCCATATTACTTGGCCACATTACTTGACTATTCACGTTCTTTAAGAACAAATAAATGAAGTACTCCCTTCGTCCCATATTACTTGGCCACATTACTATGGATTTGGAAAATGATTTGGAATGAGTAATTACTGCTAAGGTTAAAACAGAAAAAAAAAATTGTCTTATCTTGATATGTGAAATATGACAAGTAAAAATGAAAATCTATTTTAGGAATAGTGGACAAGTAAAAGTGAACGAAGGGAGTAAAGATGAAGTACTCTCTTCGTCCCATATTACTTGGCCACATTACTAAAAATATATGTCTATTTTTCTATTCTATATTTTCCTTCTTCTTATATATAAACGCTCAAGGTGGACGAACACAATTACAACAATAAGTTGTATAAAAAGCAACTGAAATTGTGCTCTAAGCAGGGACTAGCATGTGCTCATTTCAGAAGTTGAACATTAATTCTACCTCTTGTGTGTTTATTTTTTAACTCCTCACAGGTCCGCAATGTCTTAATTGTCCTTTCATTTCCTTCAATTGGCATGTACTCCCTCTCTCTCAATTTAAGTGTCTACGTTTGACTAGATATGGAGTTTAAGAAATAAAGATAGACTTCAAATCTTGTGGTTCTAAATTAAAATTGTGTATAATACAATAACATATCCTTTGAATCTTGTGATTATAAACTCGACATGTAAGATATTTGAATTGTCAACGTACTAAATATAAAAAGAGGCAGACATAACCAAAATAAGACAAACTTTTATGTTATTTTTTAACAACAAACGCCAAGTAGACGAACACAACAACATAAGTTGTACAAAAAGTAACTGAAATTGTACTCTAAGCCAGGACTAACATGTGTACATTTCAGAAGTTTCACATTAATACTACCTCTTGTGTGTTTATTTTTAAATCCCCACGTGTCCACAGTGTCTCAATTGTCCTTTCATTTCCTTCATTTGGCGTATACTCCCTCTGTCTCAATTTAAGTGTCTGCGTTTGATTAAACACGGAGTTTAAGAAATAAAGATAGAATATCTTGTAGTTCTAAATTAAAAATGTGTATAATATCATAAAATATTATTTGACTCTTGTGATTATAAACTTGACATGTAGGATAAATTTTAACAACAATTGAGAAATTAAGGGAAAAACTAGGACGAAAAGAAAAAAATATGGAGACTCACTAAGGAGAATCGCGGTATCCTTTGCAAAATATACAAACCATAAAGACTAAATAAATTGAGTAACCAAATTAATCATGTTGAACCCCGTAATTTGTTAGTTTTATTTTAATGCGGTGAACTAATTATATTATGAGTACTAAATAATTCAGAAATTATTAATTAAAATGTTAAAATTTATGTATTTTTTTATGTAGTTTCGTCCACGAACAAATACACCTCCCCCCTGGCCCCACAAACAAAACTCCAAAAGTATAACCGGTACAGGTTGAGTAAAATAAGAAAATAAATTAATTTGCACGAACGTCAATTTGATTAACCGATGTGGATCGATAGAAAGTATAGTCGGATTAAGCCTTATAAGTACATACTAGTTATGTGAGGCCCGTGCTAAGCCCGGGCCCAAAATCAAGATATAAAATTAGATATTTTAACTAAAGAAATATAATTTGTGTTAGTACAAGTGTACAACAACAACAACAACCACCATATACCCATTGTAGTCCCACAAGTGGGTAGTTATATGAAAGCAAAATTTTTATTCCACTCCTTTAATATTTTAACTTCCATTTTGATGAAATTATTTACTTCAAATCAAATGTGGAGCCAGAATTTGACATTTATAACTTATGTATCCTAATTTTCTGAAGTTATTTAGTTCTAAATAAATAATCTATACATAGTTAATGAACTTTTAAGATAAATACATAATTTAACTTGTGCAGCGGATGGAGCTGCTCCTCTCTTAATTAGGGATTAGGGGTTCGAACATGGATATGAAAAAAATCTTTGGAGGAAGCGCTCCCCCCGAATAGGCGCGATACAGTGCGAATTATCTGGATTAATTGGGCTCAAATGCAGATATCGAGCACCAACCAGAAAACCAAAGAACTTGAAAAATGAGGTAGGAGGTTCGATAGCTTTTCAGAAGTAGACCTTAAAAACAAAAAATAAAAAAATTGACTTAAATAAATAATATTAGGACCTAAAAGTAATTAATTAAAAAGTTTTTAAAAAATTTGGAAACTATTGTGAGGACTACAAAAGTAGCCAGGTTCGATAGCTTTTGAAAAGTAGACTTTAAAAAAAAAATTAACTTAAATAAATAAGATTAGGACCTAAAAGTAATTAATTAAAAAGTTTTTAAAAAATTGAAAAATTATTGTGAGGACTATAAAAGTCCCCACATTTGCTCTTATAGTCTGGCTATTGCTGTAGATTCAATTCTTAAATTCTAGCTCTATTTTGATAAATGATAACTTTTTACATACTAGAATTCAGATTATATGTCAAAGTTTTGCTTTCATTGTTATTTTCTATTATATGCCAGATTACTCTTATCTATATATAATATAAAGCTAGGCAATAAGGAGCTGATGTGACACATCTCTTTGGTCAAGGACCCTATTTATCTTTTTTTCTCCTTTTTTTGACTTCTTATCTCATTTTTCTCAATTGTTTTATTATAAAAAATTATCCCATAAATTACACCTCTTCATCTTCATAATTTCTACTTTAATTAGCATTAGTAATATCCATAACTCCCAAGCCTTTTATGTTCATAATCCCCAATTATTTAACTTTCCATTAGAAAACCCAATGGCAACCGTTTCTTGCATTAGAAGTGTGTTTTAATAATACATACATACATATATATGTATATATATATATATATATATATATATATATATATATATATATATATATATATATATATATATATATATATATATATATATATATATATATATATATATATATAATGTAAATATTTAGTTACCATCTTTATTGATGTAAATATATTAAAAGATTATTCTAGGCCACCATGTAAATATATTAGAAGAATATTTAGTTACCATTATGGTTAGGTGTATATTTAGTTACCTTCATTATAACCTAAGATCTTTGTATATATACACATGTTGACAAAGATTAATGCAAGCAGATTATTACCTTCTTACACGGTATCAGACTAGGGCACGATTCTGCTCCTCTCTCTTCCTCCATCTCTGCGTCAACATCATCATCTTTCTCCTACAATCAGCCAACATGACTGATTCCTCCTCATCTGACTCCACCAAGTCCTTCTTCCACCCAGCTTTGGCTGTCTCCAACATCAAAAATCACATTTCCATTACTCTTGAGATGGAAAATGTCCAATACGGGACATGGGCGGAACTCTTCAAAATCCACGCCAAGTCCCACAGAGTCCTCCACCATATCATTCCACCGGAGTCCGGGAAAGAAAAGGTGCCCAAAACCGATGCTGAAAAAGAGTTATGGTCGACTCTTGATGCCACGGTTCTTCAATGGATTTATGCTACCATCTCTACTGACCTATTGCATACTATCCTTAAACTCGACTCCACGGCCATGGAAGCTTGGAATAGGTTGCGTGACATATTCCAAGACAACAAAAATTCTCGAGCCATCACTCTTGAGCATGAATTTTCTCACACTAATATGGAGGATTTTCCTAATGCTTCCGCGTATTGCCAACGACTCAAGATTCTATCCGATCAACTCAAGAACGTCAGTGCTCCAGTCTCCAACAACCACCTCGTCCTTCAAATGGTAGCCGGACTCACTGACGCCTATAAGGGGGTAGGTACACTCATCCGTCAAAGCAATCCTCTTCCTCTCTTCTATCAAGCCCGTTCCATGCTCATAATTGAAGAAACAGGCTTCACCAAATAGCTGGCCACGGGATCCGCTAATGCCATGATTGCTCGGCATTACGACGATAATCCCTCTTCTAGAAATAACCACCTAAATCGTTAGAATAACAATGGTAAAAGGCATCAAAATCGCAACAACAATGGTGGAAAGAACCGTGGTAGAGGCGGTGGCAATGGGGGCAGCAACAACCGAAACAGTGGTGGTTTCCGCAGTGGACGCGGCAGCTGGCAGCAGCACCACGACCAGCAGCAACAGTGGCAGCAGCCTTAGATGCGCAATACACAGCAATGGCAGTGGCCCTACATGTCGTGGCCTGTTCTTCCTTGTCCGTATCCAACTATTCCACGGCCACAGACCAACACTCAACAGAGGCAGGCTGGCATACCTGGGCCACGTCCATCATAAGCTTACTCTACCGACGTTCAACCCACTCCAACCGATATCGAGGCAGCGATGCACACACTTGGGCTCACTCCTCCGGATGCAAATTGGTACATGGATACCGCAGCCACTTCTCATATGACATCCGCGCAAGGTAACCTCTCGTTTTATTTTAATTTGAGCAATAATCGTGGTATAATTGTTGGAAATGTTCATTCAATTCCAATTCGTGGTTATGGTCATACCACCTTAGCTCTCCCCAACCCACCTTTAGCCTTAAAAAATGTTCTTCATGCTCCTAATCTTATCAAGAACCTAGTCTCAGTTCGAAAATTCACCATAGATAACTCAGTTTTTGTTGAATTTGATCCCTTTGGTTTTTCTGTGAAGGATTACTGGATGGGGATACGTCTAATGAGATGTGATAGTCGGGGCGAGCTTTATCCCATCACCACCACACCACCATCGTCTTTTGCAGCTTTAACTTCATCTATGTGGCATGATCGCTTAGGTCATCCGGGAGTACCTGTTTTAGACTCCCTTAGGCAAAATAAATTTATTAAATATAATGGACCGATTATGTCTCATGTTTGTCATTCCTGCACTCTTGGAAAACAGATTAAGTTGTCATTTGTTGCATCTCATTCACAAACATGTATGCCATTTGATATTATCCATAGTGATCCTTGGACATCTCCCGTTTTGAGCTCTTCGGGCCACAAATATTATGTTTTGTTCTTGGATGATTACTCTAATTTTTTGTGGACATTTCCCTTATCAACTAAGTCTTAAACGTTACCCACTTTCTTAGTCTTTCGAAATTTCATTCGCACTCAATTTGAACGTGAAATCAAGAACATTCAATGTGATAATGGTAGGGAATTTGATAACGGTCCATTTTGGGAGTTTTGTAAATCTAATGGCTTGTCTTTTCACCTCTCCTGTCCTCATACCTCATCACAAAATAGAAAGGCCGAAAGAAAAATTCGAACAATAAACAACATGGTTCGTACTTTACTCACTCATGCGTTTTTACCTCCTTCTTTTTGGCATGATGCATTACAAATGGCCACCTACCTCCTCAACATTCTTCCTCATAAAGGATTAACCTATTAATCTCCTCTCAAAGTACTCTATCACAAAGACCCATCCTATTCTCATCTTCGGGTATTCGGTAGCCTATGTTACCCCCTATTTCCATCTAATACCATTAACAAGCTTCAAGCCCGTTCCACCCCATGTGTTCTTAGGCTATCCATCCCATCATCGTGGTTACAAATGTTATGATTTATCATCCAAGAAAATCATCATAAGTCGTCATGTCGTGTTCGATGAAACCCAATTTCCTTTTGCTGAGCTACATACTCCTTTAGATCGTCACCATTATGATTTTCTGGATGATGGACCCTCTCCTTATGTAATCCACCATTTAGCCTCGCAAAATAACCCACCTTCCAGCGACCATACTCCGCTGCGCACTTGTCCTAGTAGCCCACCACCCACAACCACATCTGCCTCACCCTCAGCTGCTACTACTAGCCCCACTGTCCAGCCTCCGTCCGCCACAGTCCACTGTCCTGTCCCAGTCCAAAAACCGATCACTAGGAGTCAACATGGTATTGTCAAGCCTAACCCAAAATACAACTTCATCACTCTTACGTCCAAATCTCCCCTTCATCGCAGCCCCGTGTCTGCCTTACGTGACCCGAATTGGAAAATGGCTATGGAAGATGAATATAAGGCTCTTATTAAAAATAATATGTGGGAGTTAGCGCCTCGCCCACCTAATGTGCATGTTATTTGGTCTATGTGGATTTTTAGACATAAAGAACACTCTGACAGTTCCTTTGACAGGCATAAAGCCCGACTTATAGGTGATGGCAAAACTCAATAAGTTGGCGTGGATTGTGGTGATACTTTTAGCCCAGTGGTGAAACCGGCGACCATCCGCACTGTTCTCAGTCTAGCTCTCTCTAATGCTTGGCCTATTCACCAACTTGATGTGAAAAATGCATTCTTACATGGAGAACTCGAGGAAACTGTCTACATGCATCAACCTGTGGGTTTCCGAGACCCTACACATCCTGACTATGTTTGCTTACTAAAGAAGTCCTTGTATGGCCTCAAGCAAGCTCCCCGGGCCTGGTACAAACGATTTGCTGACTATGTTTCTAGTATTGGTTTCACCCACAACAATTCCGATCATTCTCTGTTCATCTACCGAAAAGGTATTGATATGGCGTATCTTCTTTTGTATATAGCTTAGGAGAGGTGATGTGGCATGCCTCTAAAGCCAAGAATGACATTTTTTTTCTCAAACTTTTGACATTCTTCTTAATTTTTCCTATTTATATGATATATTGAAACACCTAAAAATTACTTCTTAATTACATTCTCTTAATTACCCATCTCTTTTTCAGTTTAGAAAGCTCAAAATTGATTGTCATCAATTTACGTGATTTAATGATCATTTATTATGCAATAAACAACGCAAAGAAGTTACCCATCTCTCATTTTTCTTGATATTTTTCCTTTGTTCTTTTGTTCCAAAGAGTCCATATTGAAAGAAGTTAATTACACTGCCGTTTTCCTTTCATTTTGTGTACTCCATTTAATTTTATGCATTTAGTTGCCTATTAAACTTTCATATTAAACTTTCATCAATCACTCCATCAAGGCTCAAATACGACGTTGCCTTCACATATAGCTAGGTTTCTTGAAATTGTGATTTCATGATCCTTGGATAACATTTTTTTACTATATATAGTCCTATTGCAATATTATGTCATTCATTTCTTGCAATATAAGGATATTGAAGAGGAATATGGCATGTCTAGAAAAGCTATACGGAACGCCAATCAGTTGATTCGGTGTTCGTAAGTCATTTGTTTGACCTGACCAGATTATTACAAGATGGTGTGTTTACCCCGGATTTGGATAATTAATTAAATTTGTAAGCGGGTATAGGATATGTGCTTGGATATTGATGTGTGTTAGATAAGGAAAATAAGTATTAGAGAGCTCTTTAGTGAAACGACTTCTGATGGCAATTTGTTGTTAATATAAATATTCATGGACAATGTGAAACACTTGGTGGAGGAAACACAATGATAGTAGCGGCAGATAGCCTTAGCCGAATCAAATATTGAGAGAGAGATTGTATATATGAATTCTTCTATTACAAGTGTTCTTGGAAAATAAGAGGAACCAACCCCTTCAAAGGAGGGGAATATGCTCTATTATAGTGTGACCCCCATGGGTCTCATACAATTTGAACTAATAAAATAATGGTAAAACGGACAGCTCTGCACGGATTTGACGTGATTAGACTGACGGCGCCGTCTGACACACGCATGGTGGGTAGGTGACCATGACAGGACGCTACTGGCGCGTGGATTCCATGCGACGGCTATACAGACCAACGACTATTCGGGCCAACGATCACGAACGCTCGGATAGCCGGACTTGGCCATTTCTCTATCGGAGAAGGCAGACTTGTTTAACTCCGGTACAGATGTTTCCCCGGAAAGGGCCGGACAGCACCCGGCATGCTCTCGTTCCTTTCTACCGCCGGTTTTCCTTTCCACCGGTATGATCCACATCCGGCTTTCACCGCATACAGATAGCCCCACACTTCTCGTTATGCCGATCTATCAGAGTAACGGGGAGTGGATAACCTTCGGAATCGGTGGTTCGGCCAGCTCATCGTTATCTTCTCATTTTGGCGGGAACGACTACGTAACGTCCCCCTTTTCATCGGCCACGTGTCCCGCTCCGGATGGCTCGCCTCTGCCAACCGCCTTTTTCACGTCGTTTCGAGTCATTTCAAATTAATGACGGGACACGTGGCGTCCCTTGATTGGCCGTCCTCGGTAACCGCTCCTCTTCTTCGCCTATATAAGGCCCTTCACCCCCTCATTTTTCCACTTTCACGTATTTGCTCTTCTTCAACTTCCCCCCATTTTCTGCATTTTTTCATCTCCACTATAAACAATTGTCTTCCTATTCATCTCTCTGTTGATTCACTGTTTCATGCTTCGTGCAAAAAGGACCTAATCTTGCCATCATTCTACTAGTTGTTTTTGTTCGGGTGTTGCTGCTTCGTCACTCCTCGAATCACCAGTTTCTTCGCTTTTCTTAAGTTTTACTCTCAAACCCTCTTTCTCTCCGAGATGTCTGAATCCACTTCCCCCGTTGCTCCGCCGGTGTCGCCTCCGGGGACCGAGCCTACATCCCCGGCCAAATTCTAGCCCACAGCTTCGGATATCATACCGGCCAAATTTAATTTCAACAAAGACCTCGAGGCCGATAAACCCTCCTCCGTTTCGGACAGGAGATACGACGTGAGGCGATATCCCTCATCTATTACCGAGGATAAACTCGATGTAGTCCGGGCTGACTGCGGGTGGGACACCCGCCCGGTAAGGGTCTTCGCACTCGGCCCCGACGAATCCATCACCGACTACCGAGAAGGATTTTTGTACGTATACACTTATCCCTTCACCCCTCAAAATTGATCCTCCAATTGATCCGGTCATTCTTGATATGTGTCGTATTTACGGCGTGACTCTGGCACAGATCGGCCCGATCGTTTGGAGGGTCGTTGCGTGTCTCCGGTTACTGGCCAATAGTGCCGAGAAGGAATTCTCGCTGGGCCACCTGATACGTCTGTACTCCCCGAGGATCTTCCGGGGCGGCGTAATAAAGCTTGTCAAGCGCAGTCGGAACCCGTTTTTCTCGAAGATGGATGAAGACCGGGACAGGGGCTGGTTAGAGCGATATGTCCGGGTGAAAACCAAGGACATCATCCCAGCCGACCACATGCCCTTCCCGGAGAAGTGGAACGATAAACGTAAGTTTGAATCCTTGAGCAATCGTTTTTACGTGTTTAGTCATTCTTTGGCCTTGTTTCTCACTGCCTCTTCCTTGTCTCTATTTAGCCAACGGGTACGTTCCTCCCGACATTCGAGATCTGAGCGAGTGGGTTACCGTGCTCCTCTGCCAACACCCCTATGACAACCGAACATGGGCTCAACTGTCTCGCGGCCTGCGGGTCGCACAAAATCATGGTAATACTTCGTTTTCCTTCACGCTTGCTGTGCTCCCGACTGCCCGTGGTCTTTTGAATTCTCAACCTTTTCTACTGCCTTTTCTTTTCAGGTTTGCCCAAGGGCTCGGTGGCCTCCAGACCGGAATCGGGGACCGCTCGACCTGCACCAGCGTCCGAATTTGACACGGCGGGTTCTTCCCGTGTTCTCGCCGACGCAGCAAAAAGAAAACGGCCCTCCGAAAGAGGGCAGACGTCAAAGAGAAAGAAAGCACGAAGCGTTGCCCGGTCTTCGAGGGAAGAGACGGAGCCCGACATCATCGTTCGTAGAGTCGGCTCTGTCCCCTCCGTGGCTCCAATACCGGAGGAGGCAGTCTCTGTCCCGCCCCTTCCTCCTGTCCGCGAAGGTCCCTTGGTTCCTGCTCCACGTTCAGGTTCGGAAGAAATACTTTCCCCGGCTTCTCTTCGGTCGATTGACTTTGTCGACATTTCAGGTGAAACTTCCTCGGAGGATACACCCCTACAAAGGAGAAAAAGGTCCGGGGAAGCAGCTGCTGCTGAGGCCGACCAAAGGACTGTCCGGGCATCGGAGACCGAAGCTCCTACAGATGCTCGTCCATCTTCCGAGGATGATCCCGCTACAACTGCGGAGCCCCCGGCCCTTGCTGAAAATATTGAGGCTGTTCCGAGTTCATCTACCCCGGTCCTGCGGGTGGATGATTTTGATGACATGTTTTCGAGGACTCCCCCTGCCACCGGTGAGGCTTCGGGCTTTCGTCATCTCCCTATTCCCCGGGCCACGAGGTCGGCCAGCCGATCATCCGAATCCGGTGCTAGGGATAGCTTGGTGAATATCTTCCTGGCCCCGAGCGTGGAACCAAGGAGAACCCGATCGGCAGTAATCACTGTCCCCGAGGACTGCAGTTTCTTGTCGCGTCCGGTGGGTGTAGCGAGCTATTTGCCACCCCTCGTCTCCGATTCGGACAGGCGCAAAATGACTGGGGTCACCTGGCAGTGCCTCATGAACGAGGGTATGCACGCGGGCAACCGGGTAAGATTCTAAGTCATGCTCATGTAATCTGTCTGGGGATCGTACCCTTACTTTGCCTAAGTCTTTAAACTTGTTTTATCTGCAGAGTGTGGTGTTGGTCAATGAAGCCTTCATCTGTGCCCAACACGAGATAGACGATCTTCGGGGCCAACTGGATGCTCAGGGCTGAGAAACCGATAAATACCAGCATCTTCTTCGGGAGAAGGAGGAAGAATTGAACCGGGCGGCCGCGCTAGCCAACCTTCGTCCTGAGCTCGATGCGGCTAAGGACGAAAATCGTCGTTTGAAGAGCGATCTGGCCGCTATGACCGATTATAACTGGAGCCTTGAAACTGACAAGGTCGGCCTTAGCCGGGATAAAACCCAATTCTCCTTGAGGCTGGGCGAGCTCGAGACCACGGTTTCACAACTTCGGGAAGAATTGGACTCGGTGAAGGCTGATGCTAGGGGCTTGGTCGAGAGGAACCGGCGGCTCGAGTCCGAGGCCGCTTTATTCACCGAGCGCAGTCGGGTTTTCGAAGAGAAAGCCGAGGAGCGGTCTCGGATATGCGAAGGCCTTAGAGCCGAGCTCGAGGAGGTGATTATTGCGAATGACAGCCTTAAGGCCGAGCTGGATGCGGTCAACCGTATAAGAGATGACCTTGAGAAGAACCGGGTTGACCTGGAAGCCAAACTAGCCAAGGCTGAGGCCGGTTTGGAGGAAACTTGGAGAAGTGTGGAGGCAGCCGAGGCTCATATTGCTATCGTCACCGAGTATGAGAAGTGGAAATCTCGGCGCCTCACCCTCGACCAAGCTGAGCGTGGCCTTGCGGATCTTCCGGCTTTGATACTCGAAGCCAAAGGGATGGAGGAGGAGGCTAACCGTGCCCTCAGGTCCGAGTCAGATGACTCCGAGCGGACTGAGTCTGATCACTCATCCTCCTCTAGTCATGCCGGATAGCATAGGGCTAGTACTTGGCTTTTATCCCTTTATTATTTTTCTTGTCTTCGTAGGACTTTGTTTTTCCTTTGATGTAAAGAACATCAGTTATATAAATGAAAAGTGTATCCTTCTTGCTTCTTCGTTTGAATGTTTGTTTACTGCTTTTGCTATAGTTATTGGTCCGTTTTAGGACAAGTCGATTCGTAGTTGTTAATTCATTGTGCCCGTAGGTCTTATCCGATATCTAGGGGGCTTGGATCATTGTGACCTCGTTGCCTTTGTCAAATTTCGACCAAGGTACCCGGTATGGGGCATGTGAATGAGGCAGCGTTGAAATATGGTCGTTATCACCGGGGCAGAGTACATTTGACAGAAAGTTGCTATCCCAGCTTTTGAAACATTTAGTAATGCGAAATGTTTGTACATACGAGAGTTTTAACCCTTTCGTCCTTTTCCGTAGCAAATGTAAAATGGGACACGATTCGTTATGATCGTTTGGTCCTTACATCGAAGGCTATGCATGATATTTTTCAAAGGATAAGTGGTTACTACGCATATGGGGTGGCATTGAAAATAAGGTTTGAGCTTTCTGGAAGCGCTCACCAAGGCTAATGCCAATTTTTCCAAATGGGGGTAGCGGGTCTCCGCATCCCCCAAAGTTCTACTTACATAATAGATAGGGAATTGCGTACCTGATTCCTCTCGGACCAAAACGCCACTTACCGCCATTTTGGAGACAGCTAGGTAGAGGAAAAGTGTTTCACAGGCCCTTGGTGTGTGCAGCAACGGGGGGCTAGACAAGTACTTCTTCAACTCTCGTAGGGCTTCTTGGCACTCCGGTGTCCAAACGAAGTCGTTCTTCTTCTGGAGCAAAGAGAAGAAGCGGTGGCTTTTGTCCGAGGACCTCAATTTGAAGCGACTCAATGTAGCTATCCTCCCGGTGAGCTTCTGTACCCCCTTTATGTTGCTCACGACCTCGATGTCCTCGATGGCTTTGATCTTGTCCGGGTTGATTTCAATCCCTCGGTTTGACACCATGAAACCCAGAAATTTACTAGACCTTACGCCGAAGGCACATTTCTCCGGTTGAGCTTCATGTTGTATCTGCGGAGCACATCAAAGGTTTCCTGCAAATGCTTTAAATGGTCCTCTGTTTCCAGGGACTTAACAACCATATCGTCAACATAAACTTCCATTGTTTTCCCTATTTGTTCTTCGAACATTCCATTAACTAGGCATTGATAAGTTGCTCCGGCATTTTTTAGTCCGAAAGGCATGACGTTATAACAGTAAGTCTCATAACGGGTGATGAAGGACGTTTTCTCTTGATCCTCCGGGTGTATCCGGATTTGGTTGTACCCGGAGTAAGCATCGAGAAAACTTAACATTTCATGCTCGGCTGTCGCATCGATCATCCTATCGATGTGAGGTATTGGAAACGAATCCTTCGGGCATGCCTTGTTTAAATCCTTATAATCGACACACATTTGAAATTTATTACCTTTTTTGGGCACCACCACCACGTTAGCAAGCCAATCCGGGTATGTCACCTCCCGGATGGAACCTATTTTTAAAAGTTTTGTTACCTCGTCCTTCACGAAGGCGTGTTTTGGCTCCGCCATGGGCCTCCTTTTTTGCTTCATCGGGAGAAACTTCCCGTCCAAGCTGAGTTTGTGTGATGTTATTTCCGGTGATATACCTGTCATATCTATATGCGACCATGCAAAGCAATCGGCGTTAGCCCGAAGAAACTCAATCAATTTACGCTTGAGCTCCGGGGTAAGACCCGTGCCTAGGTATACCTTTTTGTCCGGTAAGAACTAAAACAGGATGATCTGCTGCAGCTCCTCTATGGTTGATTTGGTCGCGTCCGAGTCATCCGGCAAGACAAAAGATCTGGGTAGCCCGAAGTCATCCTCTTCATGCACCGAATCCGGCCCGGTGTTCTTTGGTTGCTATTGGGGGACCTCCCCTCCGGTTACACCCTTCTTCTCCTGAGCCGGCTCCTTCGACCGGGGTGCTGTCTCTTCGACTGCGAACATTTCCTTGGCTGCGGGCTGCTCACCTCGGATGATTTTCACCCTCTCCGGGGTGGGGAATTTCAGTAATTGATGCAGTGTTGAGGGAACAACCTTCATGCTATGTATCTAAGGTCTACCCAATAACGCATTATATTTCATGTCCCCTTCGATCACATAGAACATCGTTTGCTGAATGGTGCCATCCACATTCACAGGCAACGAGATCTCTCCCTTCGTAGTTTCACTGGCCATATTGAACCCGCTGAGTACCCGAGCCGCCGATACAATCCTATCGAGCAACCCTAGCTGTTCGACCACTCTCCATCGGATAATGTTGGCCGAGCTACCTGGGTCAACCAAAATACGTTTAACCTTAGTTTTAAAGACAAGTATAGAAATTACCAGTGCATCGTTGTGAGGTTGAACGATGCCTTCCTCGTCTTCGTCATTGAAGAAAATAGAGCCCCCAGCCGAGTGGTCCCGGATTCGCTTTTCACGAGCGATAGAGACCTTTGTCCGTTTCATTACCGAGCCCCGGGGGGCATCAATGCCCCCAACTATCATGTTGATCGTATGCTGGTGTTCGACCGGCTCGGTCCTCCGGTGAGCTTCCCTTTCTTTATAATGATTTTTGGGTCGCTCGCTTAGTAGGTCTCGGAGATGGCCGTTTTTCAGCAACCGGGCTACCTCCTCCCTCAACTGGCGGCAGTCCTCGATTTTGTGCCCATGAGTTCCGTGATATTCACACATCATGTTCGGATCCCGTTGACCCGGATCTGACCTCAGTGGCTTTGGCCATCTTATATCCGGGACGCGGCCAATGGCCGAGACGAGGCCCGAAGTGCTGACGTTGAAGTTGTACTCTGAAATTTTCGGTGGACCTTTGTTACTGGCAGAGCTTCCGGTATCGCTCCTAAACGAGAGTCCCCGGCTATTTGACGGGCGCTCGACCCGCTTGCTACCTCGACCTGAGAACTGGCTCGGACCTTCCCTTGACTTTTTCGACCGGAAGTTTGGTCTTTCCGAGTGGAAGTATGGCCGAAACCTTTCTTTTGATGATTTGGACTTCATTTCGTAACCCTTCCTCGGTGCCTCGAAACTTCTATTTACTTTAAACTTTACCGGAGAAAGCTCGAACTGATCGTCCTCCACCCGAATCTTCGACTCATACCGATTGTGGACGTCGACCCATGTCACGGCCTCGTATTCCAGCAAATTTTCTTTCAATTTGGCCGAAGCTACTGAACTCAGCATGTTGAGCCCCTTTGTGAAAGCTTGCGCAGCCCACTCTTCTAGCACCGGGGGGAGTTCCATTCGTTCCCTCTGGAACCGGCTGACGAATTCCCGCAACAGCTCGTCGTCCCTTTGGGTTATCCGGAAAATATCAGCCTTACGGGTTGCACCTTTATGGCACCGGCATGGGCTTTTACGAAGGCATCGTCGAACATTTCGAAAGAAGTGATCGAATGCTCGGGTAGGTGGTCATACCATGTCAACGCTCTCTTCGACAGAGTTTCCCCAAATTTCTTCAGCAATACCGACTCGATCTCATCTTCCTCCATATCATTGCCCTTTATGGCACAGGTGTATGAGGTCACGTGCTCGTGCGGGTCCATCGTGCCATCATACTTCTGTATATCAGGCATTTTGAACCTCTTCGGAATCAGTTTTGGGGCCGAACTTGGTGGAAAAGGCCTTTGGATGTACCTTTTCGAATTCGGCCCCTTCAGCAGAGGTGGAGACCCCGGTATCTGGTCCACCCGTGAGTTGTATGTCTCGACCCTCTTTTCTGTTGAATCTACCCGTTTCGCCAAAATTTCGAGCATCTTTAGGACCTCGATTGAGGAGCTGACTCCGGATCCGCCGCTCTCAACCATTCGTGCTTCGTTTCTTCCGGTTTCGGTTGTACCCTTTGCCTTTACCGGCCCTGCTTCACCCTTTCCGCTCTGCAGCTGTGCTATTGCTGCTCCTTGCTCGGCGATTGCCGCTATTTGTTCTTGCAATATTTCAAAAATTAAACGTAAGTTAACACCATCGTTTGGTGCATCCAGTTCTCTCCGGCCCCGATCCCGGGACAATGTAACGGCATGGTGAGTATTTAGTGGATCGATGGCCGGTAGTGCGACATTCTCTTGATCCACTGTATTTTGCCGGTTGAGTCCCTCCCTTGAATCGACGGGGTTCGGGTCAGCGGGATTCGGCAATGCCCATAGCCCGCTTCCTTCATTTTCCGCCACGATCTCGGTATTATTGACATGACCGGATTGTTCGGCGTCAGCCATTTGGACCGTTTTCACAGAGATGGGTAGGGACGCTTTCAGTTTTGATGAATATGGTAGAAATCAAGGCCAGAGACCACTATTATCCTAGCCCCACGGTGGGCGCCAAACTGTTTACCCCAGATTCGGATAATCAATTAAATTTGTAAGCGGGTATAGGATATGTGCTTGGATCTTGATGTGTGTTAGATAGGGAAAATAAGTATTAGAGAGCTCTTTAGTGAAACGACTTCTGATGGCAATTTGTTGTTAATATAAATATTCATGGACAATGTGAAACACTTGGTGGAGGAAACACAATGATAGTAGCGGTAGATAGCCTTAGCCGAATCAAATATTGAGAGAGAGATTGTATATATGAATTCTTCTATTACAAGTGTTCTTGGAAAATAAGAGGAACCAACCCCTTCAAAGGAGGGGAATATGCTCTATTTATAGTGTGACCCCCATGGGTCTCATATAATTTGAACTAATAAAATAATGGTAAAACGGACAGCTCTACACGGATTTGACGTGATTAGACTGACGGCGCCGTCTGACACACGCATGGTGGGTAGATGACCATGACAGGACGCTACTGGCGCGTGGATTCCATGCGACGGCTATACGGACCAACGGCTATTCAGGCCAACGATCACGAACGCTCGGATAGCCAGACTTGGCCATTTCTCTATCGGAGAAGGCAGACTTGTTTAACTCCGGTACAGATGTTTCCCCGGAAAGGGCCGTACAACACCTGGCATGCTCTCGTTCCTTTCTACCGCCGGTTTGCCTTTCCACCGGTATGATCCACATCCGGCTTTCACCGCATACATGGTGTTCTTCGCAGAATGGATAGGGCCAGTCTTATTTTCATTTTTAATGTAATTGGTTGACATGCAAAATCCAAGCCTTATTCATATTGTATTGCAGACTTAAAGTAATCAATTTTAGATTGCTAATTTGTTTGTGATTCACTAATTTTTTGTTTTGCTAGCATCATTAAAGAGATTAATTTCATTCTAATTCTTGATTTTTCCCAGGCTATTGTGGCTTTATGGGTGAAAGGATTTGACAAAAAGAAGGTCATGCGGAATTTGAAATATTGCAAGTTGCATCCCATGAAGAGGTGAGAAATCTTATACACCTATTTCTCATTCTTTCCATTTATTTTAATTGTTGTTTATGCAGATTTGATCAGTATATAAATTTGTTGGAATTGGATTATTTTATTCTTGAAGATATTGTTAAAGTTATTTCGCAAGGGAGTTCTTCAAATTTATTGTGAGGACCGGTAATTGTTGCATCAATTGTTACCTTTTGAAAAGGAGTAACTTGCTTCTTCTTTCTCCTTTGTTTTTCTTTTTCTTTTTTCCCTTCCCATTTCTTCCTTGATTTTTGAGTATTGTAGCTTTTGTTTGTATAAAATGAATTTTTGAGTTATGCGCAGTTTAAAGAAAAAAAATTAGATTAATTCATTCTTTGAAAGGGGAAATAAGATGTATTTTAATTTTCTTGATGATAATTGTATCCATTTGAAATTATTAGAAGTAGTGTTTTCAAGAAGTTTTTATAGACTGTGTTGCTTGGACTCTTAAAAAATGCCATTGGGTGTGTGTCGGATCCTTCAAAAGTAGCGCATTTTTTGAGAATCCGACACGGGTGCGGCTGTATTTTTGGAAAGTCCGAGCAACATAGATTATAGATGCTTATGGAAATCTAGTGTAACGACCCGTTTGGTCGTTTAGCACTTTAAAACTACGAAAATGGTATGGGACTATATTGTATTTATTCATATGATTTTAATATATGAAATGGTGCATGACTTAGTTAAGTAAGTAAGTGAGCCAACCCACTACCCTTTTATCTGGCACGTTATATTCTAAAAGAAAGAGGAAAAAAAATAGGGCGAAAAATTATTCACTTATTTCTAACCTAAAGGGGAGAAAAAGGACGAACAGAAGGGGGCATTGTCAGTTAATGTTGAAGGAGCAGTGAAGTTTTATTTTATTTTCACCAAATACAAAGGCAACCAGGTATGCCATCCGTCTAGTCCTTGTTACTTTGCCTAGAATTATCAATTTGTACATTGGTCAACATAATGAATAGGACAAGTAGGGGACAACTAGTACAATTGGGTGGCAGCAAAAGGACGAAGGGATGGGGAAAAAAAATTACTTCACACGTTTTTGTATGCTTTTTAGTAAATTTTCAGATTGCTTTTGCTTTGGAAAGTGTCCCATAATTTGTTTATTATAATATTGGTTTGTGAAGAGGACTTTTCCAATACAATGATCAATTGAATAGAGGACAAAATAGGAATCTAGGGTGTACAACTATTGTTGGACAATAGGGACGAATTGGGTGGGGAAAACATTTCACACGTTCTCTTACTATTCCCTTATATGCACTGTGCGTTTTTTTCAATTTGTAGGCACTGTACATTCTTCCAATTTCAAAGTGTCCTTTTATGTTTATCTAGCCAATATTTAAATCCTTACATATTAAGTCTTATGTTTAATTCTGTTCGTGTTCTTTTGTTGAAGGTCCTCCTGTTTCATTATTTCACTTCCATTTTTGAATTTTGTCTTTATGTTATTAGTTTGCCACTTTAATTTTTAATACATTGGGTGTTGTCTAATTAAATATTATGGTATCTTATTATATGAACACCTTCAAATTCATGGTATTTGAGTGGTGAAAAGTGAGATGTTAATCATACGTGAAGATTTTGAGGCCATTAAAGGTTTTGAGCCCTACTCTTAAAAGATGAGAATTTATAATTTGAGAGTCCATTTGTGAATGCAATTGACTAATTTTCTAGATAAATGACCCTTAGGTTATGGGTAGATTGATATTTAAATAAAATTCCAATTTTTCCCTTGTGGGCCCAAGGCCACTTTTTGGGGTGCGTTTTTGGGTTTCGAATATAAATATAGCAATATGGGTGTCCTTAGATTCGAATTCTAACGTGAATCGCATATTTTATAGATTTTGATCGTTCAGAGGCTCTACGCAAAGGGACGACATTAGTTTGATTGTTCGTGGCATCCGCTCGGCATTGAGGTAGGTTACGGTCTACTTTAGTTAGACTCTGATTAGAGAATCGTATGTAGTTGTAGAAAGTGACGGGGATAGCATATAGGCCTTCGGGCATGAAGCGGAGATGGATTCCAATTAGGTTGGTTCTGTCAGCTGTTATGTGGGCTTGTCGCCATATGTGTTATTTTCTGTGATTATCACCTGTTGCATCTCTATCATATACTAGCTCCCTCATCATATGAAAAGGAATGATAACATTAATATGACTTGTATTTGTTGATTGTACATTGGTGATATTGTTGAGACTGCTATCATGCATGACATGCCTTCCATATTATTCTTGTGATGATGGTGGGCTAAGTGATTGAGAGACTCCGAGGTTAGTGCCGGAGATTGAGAGTGACAGAGAGACTCCGAGGTTTGTGCCGGAGATTGAGAGTGATAGAGAGACTCCGAGGTCCTTGCCGGAGATTGAGAGTGATTGAAAGCCTCCGAGGTTTCTGCCAGAGAGCACGAGTGGTACATGGACTTCGCGGGTCCCCCATGGGTCATGGCTTCGAGGCACTACCCTTAGCATGTGTGTACGGTAAATGTTGCATTGCATTCATTCACTCATACATTTGACTGATCATCTGGTGAACTATATCTGTCTTGGTTGATTTCATGATTCCTTTACACTTACTTGTATATTATATGTGACCATACCTGTTTGCTCTATGTGCTACTTGTTTGTTTCCACTTCTTCATGCGTTATCTAATCATTGTCGGCCTATGATGCTTACCGGTACTAGTGTTGTACTAATACTACTCTTGCTGCACTTTTGTTGAGTGCAGAGTACGATCCAGACTCCAGTTCTATACCTCGTGGCTGATACGCGAGGGTGACATCTTTCAGTCATTCAGAGTGAGCTACTTGGTCATCCGTGGCCCCCTGAAGAACCTCCTCTATTTATTTCTATTTTTGTATTCGACAGACAATATGTGGCCTTCGGGTATTTTCAGACTTATATTCCGTACTATGTTAGCGCTCTTGTACCTTTTGACAAGATTTTGGGGTTGTCGTGACATTTCTAGTTATGATAAGTATTTAAGACTTGATAACTTATTCTTATTTAATTTTCCGCTTATTTAACTTGTTATTAGTAGTGTGGTTCGCCTACTCGGAGTGATAGTGTAGGTGCCACCACGACTCGCGAATTGGGTCGTGACATCTAGGATCTTCCTCCCATGAGTTTTAGTTGTTGACTATGAAATTGTTGTATATGACAATTAAGGGTATCAAAATTAGGTTATTCACAATTTCTTTATGTGTATGAAATTTAGTGAAAATCTGTGAATACTTTTATATTGCCTATTGATTGTTTTTTAAATAATAATAAATTTCTTTTCATGAATGAATAACACCGTGTATGAATTGATGCTAATATCTATACTGAGTTTCCATCCAAAAAGAGTTTTAAAAAATGATCATTTCTCTGGTGTCAACTTAATCTGAAAATTTTATTTATTTTCTTAATAATTGTTTTGCTTAGTAGTGAAAACAAGTCTCGGCTCTATGCAAAATAGAATTTCTCTCTGTCTCTACTTGGTTAATAAAAAGATCGTTCTAAATTGACAGTTATACCGCGAGAAGCGCGGATAAATTTACTAGTTTAAATATATAGTAAAGCTACAGTCAATAATTAAATACATAGTATAACTACTATAGGTGATTAGTTTAAAATATAATTATTATTAGTAAATACCTCCTATATCTATACCATGTAAATTTTCCTTTTTTTTTTTGCCGTTAATTTTTATTTTGTTCTTACTAACGTGCATGCTCTCGGTCTCTCACACATACACGCATAGATACAAATACAAATAAAATAAGATGAAAATTCAAATATGGATGATAAAATAAAATAGTAATCATAATAAGAATAAAATAACAAAACGAGTAGCTAAAACTAAGAAGATAAATAAGATAATAAAAGTTGTTTATTAAAAAAACTAGGAGTCCTCATTATTACCATTACAGTCAAACCTCTCTATAACAGCATCGTTGGGTTAGAGTTTTTTTAGCCGTTATAGAGAATTGTTGTTATGCACCTATAACGGCATTGACATTTAAGTAATATTTTGCTGTTATAGGCAAAAAAAATGCATAAAATCTAATTTTTCATTTTTAATTGTCAAATTCTAAGCTTAATCACACTTTGTATAACGAAGAAAAATCTTTTGATGATGACTGTATATATTCATATGATATTTTTTGTCATAAATATTGTCTTAAAGGATCAAATATTTGATCAAAATCTCTACACTTATTATTGGTGATCATAGATATTATATTTTTATAAAGATGGTTAATTATTATATTACCAAAAAAAAGAAGATAGCTGTTACATGGGGGGTAATTTTACAAAAAGCGTACTATTATAAAGTTGGCTATTACTGTTATTGGTGGTTTTAGAGAAATAAAATATAATATAAAAATTTGATTCCGAAAAAATTTGATTGTTATAGAGAGTCCCTGTTATATGCGGATGCCGTTATAGAGATGTCTGACTGGATTTTTCTTTGTATCCTCTCTAATCTAACAAACTAATAAGGCAAGATAAAATAAAACAAAGATAATATCCATAATCATAATCAATAGTATAATCTTTAATGAAAAAAGTACACCCGAAAATGTTGGAGTAGGAGCATTTAAATATTAAAATTGCAATATTAAAGTGCATTATATATATCTTGTCAGGTTAGTGGCCATAAATTAACAAGAAAGTGATGGTCTAATTAACTCAAGTCATTATCTCCTACTAGTTATCCCACTAACACCTCAAATTACTATCAACTTTCTTGACATTTACTCGTCGAAGAAATCATATATATATATATATATATATATATATATAAGTGATGTTTTATTCCTTATGTTGTGTAGATGAGAAGTGGATGAAGAGTGGATGTGTACATGAAAAAATAACATTGTATTGTTAAGGCCGTTGTAGGGAAAGAGAGGGTTGAGAAAAAGAAAAATATTTTTAAGTCTCCAATTTATACACTACAATAATTTTAAATTGAAAAAAGGTGTTTTTATTAGTGGAGCGTTGAACTTTTTAACTAGTCCGGAGTTGTTTAAGTCATACGACGTGGTTAGACTGTTATATCCTGGAGAAGACAATCAGAGTTATACTACTGAACTAGTGAAAATTAGCCGCATTGGGCTTGAATCTACGTAAAGAGATCAAGATATTCGCCCATCAACCTGAATATTTAATTATTATTTTTCTTTATTTTATTTTTCAAACTGTAATTGTGGTATTTTCACCAACAAAAAGTGAAAAAAGAACGTGCAAGTAAATGGGAGAGAAAATTAGGTTTCTACTAATATAAAATCAGAATTACCTTATTCATCATCAAATATTTAGTACGTACACCACCAATAATCAATTTTATTACATGATAGAAAAACAAAGACATGGATTTTGAAGCTATAAGTTATACTAACGAAGTAATAAAATCAATAATAAACACAATATTTTTCTATATCCCCTCATCAGATGTGCCAAAAGATTAGTTAAATTTGGGCTATGGAATTCAACACTTAGGCATATCGGGAGGGGGAGGTAGGAGTTTTTGTTGGGAGCCTTTTCCATCTTTGACAATGAATGCCATCTCCATTCCCCAGCTCGCATGACGCTCAAAATGGCAATGCATGAACCACACTCCTGTCCCATAAAAAAAAAAAAGCATATTGTTAGAGAAAGAATTCGAATTATGCACACTAACAACGTTATATTATCAGTATAGTTTAATTTATCTGATCATGACGTAATGTGTCATTTATCATGTTTTTCAGGTTACAAAAATCCATGGGTAATATACAAAGCTGAGTTTAACTTCTCAATATAACTATGGATAACCGTTTATAAAAAAAATGTGATTAGTTTGTAAAACTTTTTACATTGTCAAAAAGTATTGAAGAAAAAGTTGAGATTGTTGACCCTTCCAGCTTTTCTTAACTTCAATCTACTCAACTCAAAACTAAAATGGTTTCATTTCAGATGTGCCATGAGTAAAAAGGATCCATTTATGCTCAATACGTCATAAGATTTTTGACGTTTTAGTTTTGACTAGATCAACATGCTTTAGAGCCTGTTTGGATGGGCTTATGTCTATAAGCCATTTGCAGCTTATAAGCTAAAAAAAATAAATTGGGGTGGTCTAACTTATTTTTTTGGCTTATAAACTGTTTTCAGCTTATAAGCTGCTTTAGATAAGATAAGTCAAATGAGCCCAATTATGTTTTTGAGCTTATTTTAAGCACAAAATGACTTTAAACTGACCAGCCAAACACTCAAAAAAGCTGAAAACAACTTATAAGCAAATCCAAACGGGCTCTTAGCACGTGGCAATAAAATTTGCAGCGTTAGTAGAAAAAAGAGCTCATGAAAATATGACTTGCTCAACTCACCTAGGCCTAGCTAAGGTTGACACGCCTATTATTAACTTAGCCAATTTTGACCTATGAAAAAACCTATCAAAATAATTTTTTTGTTTGGTAATTGGAACAAAAATTAAAGAACAAATAAAGAAAATAAAACTTGGTAAAAGTTGGACAGGTTAATGAGTCATCCTCTTATTAACTCTAGTCATTTTGACCCGCCAAATTCGGCCCGCCTATTGGATGCCTCTAGCTCTAAGTAGTATTAAAAGTAAATGATAATGTAGACAAAGATGATCAAACTTAAGTAATTTGACCAACATACCTGGATTATCAGCTTTAAATCTGATGGCAGCCCATCCATTCCTAACAACAGCAATAGTGTTCTGAAGAGGAGGATCAACAAGATTGTACTTCAAAGGGTCTTTATCCTTGTCAAAATTTCCAAAGCCTGATCCAACAACATAAAAACTATATCCATGCAAATGAATTGGATGATCAATTCCACCTAAAAGACTAGTTCCTTGCAAAACAATCTCTACATTTGATCCATATTCAAGAACATGGACCTCCGTTCTCCGATCGGGACGTTCCAATTCCACAGGAAGAGAATCACCCGTAAAATTAAAATTAAAAGGCGGAAAACTAGGAAATTCATCTTGATAAACCCCTTTAATGTTCTTGTAATAAGCTCCTAATATGTCAATACGAGGAACAATGAAGCTTATGTTGTTCATACTAGCAGAAAACCGGCCCGCGTTAGGTCCATTACACGATTCATCTTTGCACGGTAATGTATTTACCGAAAACGTGAACAATAAATTGGTAGTAACGTTTAAGGGCACGTTCACGGGGTGTTTTTTATCGGCTAGGCTTTTGAACGTCCTCGTGAAATTAAACGACGCGTTTGTATCGTTGTAATTTGGAAGATTATTTGGGAAAATTGGTGGTGATGAAGGGGTGTAATTTCCGCGATACTGGAGGATGGCGGTGGTGGTTGTGGTATCAAATTCAACTCCGACGACGCTATTATAAGCCTTAGCAGCCATGTAATAGTGATTAGGGTTTTGATTAGCTTCGAGCAAAACATCAATAGTTTGGCCCGGTGAAATAGTGATGTAATTAGTTTTGAATGGTTTTACGTAGGCAGCATCCGTTCCTACGACGGTGAGTTTATGATTTGCAACGGAGAAGAACATGAGATTGTTCATTACGGCGTTCACCATTCTGAGCATATAAGTCTTGCCTTTCTCCACTGTTAGCTTGAATGTGTCTGTTCAAAAGAGAACAAATTCATCATCAATAATTTTTCATCGAAGCTAAGGTATCATTACACAATCATGTCATATATAAGATAATTATATTATTCGTCCAAAATAAGTGAAATTAATAACCTTAAAATGAGGCATATGATATTCAGTGGCGGAGCCAGGATTTTCACTAAGAGGGTTCAAAAATATAAAAGAGTAAGAACTGAGGAAGCCAAGAGGGTTCAACATCTACTATTTATACATGAAAAATAATTTTAACCTTGTGTACAGTGTATACATGATAATTTTTTGCCGAAAGGGATTCGGGTCAACACCCTGACCACCACTTGGCTCCCACGATATTATAACATGTTAAATTGTATTAATAGTGTAAAGTCCTTTTCTTATTAATGTATATAAGCTCAATTCTTTTAACATGCTTTGCATTTAAAACTCACAAATCTATCTGTCGAGAAAAAGCAATCCATTGACTATTTTGAATTGTGTGAAATACATGAATACTATGACTTTTCCTTTCTCTTTTTGACTCTACGTCACGCGGTTAGGCTTTGAAAAGTTGTACTACAAACTTAAATGTTCCTATAACCTGTTTCTTTTTAAATTTTATAATATTCTAAAACTAGACCCGTAAGGTTAAAATGATTTACTTGCCAACAGATCAAACAAAATTTAACAAAGACAAGGGTTAATATTACCATTATATTTTTATTTACCATTTTTTGAGCAAGGATACAGATCTCCTGGTTGACCATTTATAAGAAAAGCATCAGACTTATTAGCGTCTCCTCCACCTGCAAGAAACTGGTTCACCATCGTTTGTACATCAATCTTCCACCACTCCCCTGTATTTTGGACAATGTTAAAGATTAATTACAGTTGGCAAACAAAAAGTAACACGAAGTTGACTTAAATGGCCTAAGTAAAATAGTAGTATATATATTACTACCTAATATGATGGGTACTTCAGTGGCAGGTTTAGGGAAAGGATACTTAGTTTTATATGCAGGACGTATAACAAGGGCACCATTGACAGTGGCTCTTGACCAATCACTATGTGCATGCCACCACAGGGTTCCTTCCTCGTCTGAAAGTTTAATCTTTTGGCTGAAGTTAGTTCCCGGTCGAATTGGGCATTGAGTAATATATTCAGGTCCGTCTGACCATGGATATCTAGGTTGTTTCACTCCATGCCTGCAATTTTTAATTCGCAATTATTAGTATACGACTTATAATTTTTTGTTTGCTTAACAAAATCAATTTGCTATGAAAAAAGTATCAATCTGCATGTGAAGTGTGTGATCATTGGTTGATGGTCTCATCATATACACTTCAATACGGTAACAAAATGTGTAGGTCTTGGGTTAAATTAATCTTATCACAACCAAAAGAAGAATGTGTGTTAATTTGGCTCATGAAAAGAGGCCCACACGTGAGGGGCATGTTGAGGGACATACTTAGGTAAATAAATTTGTGTTCTCTAGCAGCTCAAACTTTTATAAGAGATGGTCACACTTTAATCTGGTATCAGAGTAGACAAAGGTCCTGAGTTCAAGTTTCACCGATGCCAATTATCAAATTAAAAATTCCATATCGTGTTTGGCTCATGAAAAAGAACTAGGCTCACATGTACATGGGGATGCACATTCAGAATATAAATAAGTAAATAAAAGTGTTTCTCTCAGTAACCTTTCATCAACATTTTGATGAAATGATCACATACATCTAGCAAAAATACAATTAATTAAAGAAGAACGTTTACCAGTGAATTGTTATGTTTTGGCTTCCATCGTTTTGGACATTGACAACGAGTGTATCTCCCGTATTGGCATAGAGAACTGGACCTGGGAATTGGCCATTGACAGTCAAGATGTTCTTCGAGCTGCAAAGCTTTGAGTATGGAGCTTCTTTAATCTGCATGGATGGCCGAAAATATATTTGGTATGACATAAAATGTTAGTTATTCTTAATGAAACTTTAAGTTATATTGTTTTTGATAATTTGATCAAAATGTTTCCTATGTTATAGGAAAATAATTTACGCCAAATCGGGGAAAATATTACTTCGTTGAAGCGTGCAAGTCACTTTTCCCTTCGTAACTATTTTTGTTATTGGTTTTAATCAACGAAAAAGAAAGAAAGTAAAGAGGTACTTACGACAAATCGATGATGACGAACAAAAGCTTGGGCAGGTAAAAGGCTAACTAAAATAAGAAATCCTATAATTTGCTGAATGAAAACTTTCACTGTCAACCTCATTTTGTTCTGCAAATAAATAATATGAGATGAAAATGGGTAAAGGATCTTAGTGTATTTATAGAGGTAAAGTTACCAAAAAAGAGAAAAGAAGACAATATTGTCGTAGCAAAACTCAAAACAACTATCATTACCATTAACTAATTAGCGTCCAAAATAGTCAAGCAGCTGTTTCTCATAACGTATCTGGTTTTTTACCTTCCAAAATTTTGAACATATCCTTTCTGTCTTACAGCCAATTCTGCAAGTCAGCGCCTACTCCTGGATTCTTCTTACTTGGAAGCTAATGTTTCAAAAGTGAAAATATATATTTTAAGGAGTTTATTCATATATACACAGATGCTGTGAAATACTTTCATATTATTGGTGTAATTTTACCCATTATAAGTGATTACTAACTACTCCACACTATAGGAGCATAGCGTGTATTTACTTTTAAATGAATAGATACTATAAACATTACTCCACTTTTGTTATTGTATAAAAGTTAAACTTTTCCCAAATTTAATTATTATATGCATTAATAGCATATGTCCTTTTTTACATTTTCAGGTTAAAATGACATGCAACAATGATAATTATCCATATATGGCTAGTAAGCATAATTTGGAATCAAGAATAAAGAAATAACATACTAATTTAAAATCTACTCATAGGAACACGGTTGTACGTACTGAAGTCTACACTAAAAAAATCACTAGCTGCCCATTTTTTAAATCTGAAGTTAATAATGTTTTTTATTTATGTTTAAATCTGAAGTTAACAATGTTTTTTATTTATTCGTATATCTCACAAATCACAATTCATAGCACAAGAATTTTTTTTTGCATATTGCGCCTCGTTGAAAATCGTTTGGTCTGGCAAAGCGAGTCTGAATTTGTTCTCTTCTAATATTTCATTTAGTCAAACAATTTTTTGAAATCACGTGGTCTTATCCTAAATAGTCTGCTAGAATTTGGTAAATTTCACTTTTGAAACCTGGTGTTGATTTTTCTTTGTAATTTTCTTCTGGTCTGACTTTTCTCCTGATATTAATTACTACTAAAATACGCGGTTGCTTAATTTACTCGTCTTCCATCTACTCTACTTTTCTCTTGGACATGATCAAGATATATCACTTGATTTTCACATCTCAAAAGTGTAATATCTGTAGCCTTCACATTCTATTGTAACCTAATTTTGACTGGACAATGCTGCATGCCCAACAAGATATCGATCCTCAAAAGAAAAAAAATGATTCTGATACTTGATTTTTACTTTGTAAATGAAAAAGGTGAACAAAAATAATAACCTAACTACAAATATGCTGTCAGTTGATCTTTTGCCTTTGGTAATTTTGTTTTATTATATCATTTCAACACTTAATAATGGATCACAATTGATAAAAATAAAATAAAAAACTAAGCTAATAAATTGACTACGAAATAAGTGGCAGAATAAGAGTATGTGACCTTGATGTAACAACAAATTGTTTGAAAAGGGTCTTGAATTGGATGGAGTATGTCATAGTTATTCAATTCAGTACATATTTGACCCAGTCATAGCTATTCAATTCGGTACATATTTGACCCAATTCACCTTAATTAACTGCAAAACTATGATCTGATTTGTTTCATACCTATATTTGAGTGGTTAATTCTACGTGATTTTTTCCCTAGCATAATAATGGCTCATAATAGAAAGATCCAACCAATTAACTACCATATAGTCACATGCCTTATCACAAAACCGTACAAGTGCTTTCTCTCATGGATCTTCTATTGGTATAGCTAAATAATGATTAAAATTGATCTACTTTCTACTTATAAGAAAAGAAAAAGATTTAAATTGTTCTATTTTTACTAAGATCCCCAAATTGGAGGACTCTCTCAAGTGACAGAATCCTTGTACATTTTTTTCTAATTGCTGGTCCTTACTTAATTGAGGAATTGACCACGCCCAGGCATCGGTCACATCTACAGGGAAAGCAATGAAGTGGCAGATATTTTCGCAGCATATAAGAAGTAACTAACTTATGAATATAACGGTGATGTTATATAGTATTTTGGTATCTCCCCGCCATTTTTAGTTAACTCTCTTATGAAAATATAAGAAGTAACTAACTTATTTTCGCAGCATATAAGAAGTAACTAACTTATGAAAATAATATTTTTGTTTGATCAAAAGTGGCCGGTTTTGCGATACTTTAGAAAGAGAAGGTCTACCTTCTCTCTAAAAATTAAATTACCGTTACAAATATATCTGTTACCTAAAGTATAATTCTCTCTCCTCCTCTCCGATGGGGTCACCGTCCGGTGACCCGCCATCAATTACACAGTCCCATCCCCTTACTCATCCTGAAAACCCATCAAACAAGGAGCTTCTAGTAGGTAGCTCTTATGCTGCCACTCTATCGAAACCCCAAAAATTGACAATCAAAGCAGATCAAATCCCGGTGATGGCAAGAAGGATTGCTCACAATGGTATGCCTGCTCTAATATACAAGACGAAGGAATACTATGGGAAGATGGCTACTCCTTGCAGACGAACCATAGTTGGGAGATTTCTTAAAACGAGTCCCCAAATTGATACAATAAGGTCAAAATTCTATGAAACCTTTGCTATGAAAGGTATTGTTCAAATTGGGGTTTTCGACAATTTTAACATTTTCGTAACATTCAACAACGATGAGGATTACACGGTGGTTCTATACAAACGAGTAATCGAAGTGGATGGATTCCAAATTTGGCTTCAAAAGTGGACCCCTGATTTCAAACCAGAGCAAGACATTCCCATCGTTCCTGTATGGGTGCTTCTACCTGGACTTCCATTCCACATGCACTCATGGCCTTACATCAAGCAAATTACTGAAGAAGCAGGTACGCCTATAGAACTTGATATGGCTACAAAAACTAGAAACAGACCAAGCATGGCAAAAGTTAGAGTGGAAATTGATCTAATGAAGCCTTTGGTACACAGTGTTTGGATTGGTACGGAGGATGATGACGAACCTTTAAGAGGCTTTGCACAAAAGCTTGAGTATGAAAATATCCCAAAATACTGCAAACACTGTAAAAAGCTTGGTCACGCTCTAATTGAATGTCGTGTCTTAGAAAGGAAAAAAGAGAATGATAGAAAGGAGTTTGAAAGGATTAAGCAGCATAATACTCCTAGAATCCAAAAGGAACCAAATGAGGGTCAATGGACTAAGGCACAAACTGAAAAGGAGTCTGATAATAGTGGAAAACAAGTTGAAAACAAGGATGAGGATCAGGAGAAACTGGCTAATCAAAGAGGTCGAATGACTCACAGAAACATTATTGACAAATCCCAAAGGGGAAAGAGTGCTCCACCTAAGTAGAATAGAGGAAAGAGTGCACCTCCTAAACAAACTTTCAAGCCAATGGTTGCCATCTTTGGAGTGGACAAACCACATCCTGCGACATATATAAACAATCAAGAAAATGATAAGAGTCTAAATCAGGAAGTTGAGATTATGAATGCTGAGGTCACTGAGGTGATCAGTACTGAGAAGGCTACTATGAAACAGGATGATAATGGGGGAAATACGCAAATGTTATGCACCAATAATGAAAATGTCATAGATAATTATGCTACTATGCAAGACAATACTATTGATAATGGGGGAAATATGCAAATGTTATGCACCACGACTGAAAATGTCATAGATAATTCTGATACTATGCAAGACAATACTATTGAGGTTGATATAGGTATTAATCTATGTGCTGAGCAAGAGGGAACTCTAGAGGAAGTAGAGACTCCCAAAGAGATCCCTAAAATAATTACTCACAATATTCAGAAATCCAATGAGCTACAAGTTGTCCTATTTCAAGAGGAGTGGCAAACTGTTAGTGGAAGGGGGAAAAAGAGTTCACAGAGAAAAGGTAAGAATAGCTTTGAATCAGGGGAAGGAACTAACATAAGGAGCATTGACATAGAAGAACACCATAATAGATTTGATGCTCTTGACAACTCTGATCATGGACAAAATATTGGAGAAGAAGGAGACATAAATGAAAATCCTACTGATGAATGGGCAGAAAGAGCTTCCACAGAAGAAAACACATCTGATGAATCTTCTGATGGCTCTCTAGAACTAGAGGATGAAGATCAGGATTGCAACTCTATTAAAACTGCCAAGAATAAAGGTGATGAAAGTGAGTCTAGTAGTGAAGAAGATCCAGACTTTGTACCTTTATTGATACAGCAAAAAAGGAAAACTGGACAGAAGGCTCACATGACAAGAAGCCAAACAAAGATTCCAAAAACCCTCCCGAAGAAAATTCTTAATGATTAAGGTGATTTGCTGGAATATTAGGGGCATGAAGTCCCAAGCTGCCACTGAAAGACTTCAGACTTTTATAAAACAGTACAAAATCTCTTTAGTTGCTGTACAGGAGCCTTTTGTCAAAGAAGAAAAAATTGATTTCTACAAACAAAAACTGGCATGAAAGATTGCTTTGTGAATATTAGTAATAAAATTTGGATATTTTGGGGCTCTGAGGTGAAATGTGATGTGTTTGCAAATGATGCTCAGATGCTTACCTGCAAGGTCAGTGTTAGTTCAGCTGACTCTGGAACTTTTATTTCTTTTGTTTATGCTAAAACCAGATCAGCTAGTAGAATTCAGCTATGGGAACATATGCGAATTTTTGCCTCCACTATAAATGAGCCATGGTTGGTCTGCGGAGATTTTAACTGCATATTGGATCCTAATGAGAAAAGAGGAGGAGTGCCTCATAAGCTGAGTAAAAGTTTAGACTTTATAGAGTTTTTAACTGATTGTGGTTTATCTGATATGGGCTATAATGGGAGCCCATTTACATGGTGTCATGAAAGGAAAGAGGAAGAAATAATATGGAAAAGGCTGGATAAAATGGTTGCAAATGATGAATTGGGAGCAAAATTTACCTCTATCTCTGTCCAGCACTTGGCTAGAGTGAGTTCTGATCATAGTCCTTTATTTATTACTCTTAAAGATCAGCCTTCTAACACCATCAAATACTTCAAGTTCTTGAATTTCTGGGTTGAGCAGGAAGGATTTCAGGATATTGTGAAAAACCAATGGAATCAACATGTTGAAGGAAATCCCTTCTGGATATTACAGCAAAAGCTAAAAAGAGTTAGCAAAGCTCTAAGTGAGTGGTCAAGAAACAAAATATGTGATATTTTCATCAAGTCTAGCCACTTAGAGGAATATGTTAAGATCTGGGAGGATAAGTATATTAATTCTCTGGATCAAGATGACAGAATGGCTTTGAATAAAGCTACAGATGATTTAGTTCTTCATCTTAAGGTTGTTGATACTTTTTGGAGACAAAAGGCCCATCTTAAGTGGCAGTTGGAAGGAGATGAAAACACCAAATACTTTCATTATGTGGTAAGGGGTAGGAGACATCATATGAAGATCCACAGGATCAGGAATGGAGCAGATTGGATAGAAGATGAGGATGATATTGCTAATGCCGCTGTTAACTTCTATCAGAACCTTTTTTTTTTTTTTTTTTTTTTATCAAAATCACACATATATTGACCTCAGTATTATGGAGTGTATTCCTTAAATGGTCAATGATTATGATGACATGATTCTTACGGGGGATATTTCTAATGAGGAAGTCAAGGAGGCAATGTTTGATATTGATAAATATAATTCACCTGGCGCTGATGGCTTCTCAAGCCTGTTTTTCCAGAGCTGTTGGGAAACTGTGGAACAAGATATGGTTAGTATGGTGAAGGATGTCCTTAAAGGAATTCCAATGCCAAGATACTTCACAAGTACATGCCTAGTATTGATTTCAAAAGTGCAACACCCTCAAGAATTTTCAGAATTCAGACCTATTAGTCTCAGTAATGTCACTAATAAGCTAGTTTCAAAAATTCTGAATAACAGACTTTCCAAAATCCTTCCAAACATCATCTCCCAGAATCAAAGTGGATTTATGAAAGGTAGAGTAATTGGGGAGAATGTTCTCCTTGCTCAAGAGATTGTTCATGGGATAAGAAAGCCTAATAAGGGGGTAATGTGGTAATAAAGTTGGATATGAACAAAGCATATGATAGAATCTCCTGGAATTTTATATGTGCTGTTATGAGAAAGATGGGTTTTAGTGAACACTGCATTTTCATCATATGGAATCTGATATCAAATGCTTGGTATTCTATCAACATTAATGGAAAAAGAAATGGTTTTTTCAAGTCACAAAGGGGAGTCAAGCAAGGTGATCCAATATCACCTTCCTTGTTTATTATTGCAGCAGAGGTTCTGTTAAGAAAGCTTAATAAGCTGTATGAAGACCACAAATTTAATGGATTTAGCATGCATTCTAATGGCCCAGCCATCAATCACCTGTCATATGCAGATGACATTATTATTTTCTCTTCTGGGAAGTCCTATACCTTGACCAAGATTATGAATTGCCTCAAAGAATATCAGCAAAATTCTGGGCAAATCATTAGCATGCATAAAAGTTGTTTCCTTATGGACAGTTCCACTTCCAACAAGAGGATCAACATTGTAGCTGGAATCCTGAATTTCCAGAGAGCTGAATTTCCTATAACTTACCTTGGGTGTCCTATCTTTGTTGGAAGAAAAAAGATTCAATATTTTAGTTTTATGGCCACCAAAATCCTACAAAGATTAGACTCTTGGCAATGCAAGAATCTGTCTACTGGTGGCAAAATGATTCTCATCAAACATGTTTTATCTGCTATTCCTATCCATTTGCTTTCCATCTGCATGCCCCGTAGAACTATTTTTAAACAAATTGAAAGCATCTTTGCTGACTTTTTCTGGGGGTAGTGTGATGGAAAATATAAATACCACTGGTCTTCTTGGTCTAACTTTTGTTATCCTACAGATGAAGGAGGTCTAGGTGTGAGATCCTTACAAGAGATTGCAGATACCTTCTCAGCCAAGTTATGGTGGATCTTCAGAACATCTGAATCTCTATGGACTAGGTTCATGAGGGCTAAGTATTCTTTAAGAATACATTCTATGGTTAGGAAATGGAATTATACCTATTCTCACACCTGGAGAAGACTAATGAAAATCAGAGACAAGGTGGATCATCTGATCCACTGGAGTAGGAACTCAAATCTATGGTGGGATAACTGGTTGGGGTCTGGCAAGCTTTCTCAACCAATTGGGACAAATACTTCTATTAACAACCCTATCCATCTATACATTAGTGAAAATGAGTGGAAATTGGACAAGCTGAGGAACATTCTCCCTTTGAATGTGGTGAATAGAATTCAAGAAGTGAAAATCCACACTAAGGATATCAAGGACTCTCCTATTTGGAGTGTCACAGCAGATAGTAGCTTCAGCTGTAAATCAGTTAGGGAAGTGATTCGAGATCCTCATTTATCATCTCTTTTGAACAAAAAAATGTGGCATAAGAAATTACCTTTCAAAATCTCTTTTTTCATGTGGAGGATTTTTAGAGGAAAAACTGCATGTAACACCCCGTACCTTTAACGAAAGTTTTGACCACGATCCTAGACTTAGAAAATCAGATAAAGAATGTGGGAATTGAAATTTTCCTGTTCAGTTGTGATATGGTAGTTTACGCCCATGAACAGTGGTTGTATTTCCATTTACGACCATGAACAGTGCCCGTAAACTGAAACCAAGAATTTCTGAACATTCTGGAATTTGACATTTTGAGGTCATATGGTTAAATACGGACCGTATTTTAATTTATGGCCCGTATTTCAAAACGTATTTATAATTTGGGAAAACCTCCTTGATGAAAGTTGTAGAGCTTTGAAATACCTTTCCAACGGTATCTTACGGGGGTCAAACGGACATCTTTGCAAAGAGTTATGGCCATTTTACTGAAGAGACGCAGTGCAGTCCGTATTGCAAAATACGGCCCGTATTGCAGTTTACGACCCGTAAACTGAAAATACGACCAGCACTGTTCAGGTCGTAAATTGCAATTTCACAGGACACTATATATTCGTCCATATCAGTTCAACTCATTATTTTTCACTCCCTCAAACCCTAGAACGACTTCCCACTCTCCTCCATCATCAAGAACACCAAGGTAAGTCCACTCTAATTATTCCAACTCAATTCTAACATATATCCTTGTAATCTAAACAAGAAATCATCATTTCCTAGTCTAGGGTTTTCAACAAAACCCATCTCAAGATTCAAGAATCAAGATTTAGAAAATCTTCTTCAAAACTCAAGTCTCTAACTCAAGTTTTGGAGCAATTATGGTATGTAGAACTTCCATCCACATGAGGGAATCTCTATGTTCTTCCCCATGCTTCGTTTCCTTGATATCCATAAAGTTCAAATCTTAGGGCATTAAACCCAACATATTGGTAGCCCGTATTTAAGTATTTATGTACATGAATTTTGTATCTATATTCGTTGTTGTATTCCTAATCTTCCATTATGGTTATTAGGAACCCTAGCTTAATCCATGAATTATGAATTCTTCCTCATGTGTTCTCATTATGTTCATATGAAACTTTATGATTTTATTTTGAAATTTACAATCATGTTTTCAAGTCAATTACATATATATGATTATGAACTATTGTTATTACTCATGAATCAAGAATATGTTTACAAGCTATTTCATGAAACCATGTTTACAAGTTATTTCATGAAATCATTATTACAAGACAAGTACAAGTTAATTCACGAAAATCACGAGCTTCTTAGCCAACTATATTATGTTAATGCGTTTGGGAGTTGCACAAATTACCGAGAAGGCTCAGATAGCCTGAAACTACGTAGCCACCGTAGGACAAGGATCGCTCCGCCCAGATAAGACGATACCTTAATTTTATACTGAATGGATCCATCAAGTACGTTACCACCTTATACTCTGGCAAGGTATGAGGGCTCTGCTGGTCCGGCGAGGTACCAGACTCCACGTACCCACGTGGTGATTTACCACCTTATACTCTGGCAAGGTATTAGGGCTCTACTGGTCCGGCGAGGTACCAGACTCCACGTACCCACGTGGTGATATCACATATCGGTTTATGAAATGCTCTCCCTACTTATCATGTTTTTACTTATGTTTTATATATACATATGTACTCATGCTCATGTTCATGTCCAGGTTTTCAGTTTCGGTTCTTATCATGTTATCTCATGTCCCATGTTATTTCATTCAGTTGCTTTACATACCAGTACATTCAATGTACTGACCTCCCCTTTTTATTGCCCGGGGGCCTGCATTTCACGATGCAGGTACTGATATACAGGACGACACATCTGCTCAGTAGAACAGCATCCGCATCAGCTTATTGGTGAGCCCCATCTCATTCGGGGTTTAGTTAACTTTTGGTTTATGATTAGTTATGCTTCTAAGGTATGCTAGGGGCTTTGTCCCAGTAAGTATGTTTTCCAGTCAGACTCATGATAGAGGTTTCATAGACTAGACAAGTCAGTATGTCATGTCAGACATTCGGAGTCGTATAGCCATTTTGGCTCATTCATGTTATTTCCGCACTCATGTTTGAACAAGTATTTTTATTAAGTATTATGACTTACTACGTTTTATAAAGGCTCATCATGCATTCACGTTATATTTCCGCTCATGTATGCCTCATGATAGTTCAGCAAGCCATGTGGTTCGCTCGGTCACATGCAGTCAGGCACCGAGTGCCGTGTTACGTCCAGGCCATGGTTCGGGCCGTGACACTGCAGTTGATGATAATCTAAAAAGAATTAAGATACATCTAACTTCAAAATGCTCATGCTGCAGGTCTGGAAATCAAAAAACACAGGACCACCTATTCAACAATAGTATGATCAGTATGGAGATATGGAAGCATTTTACACAGATGTTTGGCATTAAGGAAGGAAATGGGAACATCAGGAAAAGAGTGTTATCAGGGTGGCTTACAAAAGAGAAGAATCCCATACAAGGCATGGTAATGCAAATAATTCCAAGCATCCTCATCTAGCAAATTTGGAAAGAAAGGTGCAAAAGCAGATTTGAGAATCTCAATATGTCAAGATACAAAATCATCAACAATTCTTATCAACAGATTGTTATGATCACACACAAGCAATATAAAGACATCCCTCCATTTATGGAATGGAACAGCTTTTTGAAGTTTATTGACAATGCACAACCTCTGTTTAGAACCACTGTTGTGAAATGGCATTTCCCAGAATGTGGTACTCTGAAGCTGAACTCTGATGGTTGATCGAAAGGGAACCCAGGACCAAGTGGAGGAGGTGGCTTAGTAAGGAATCATAGAGGAGATCTTACATATGCTTATGCCAGTTACTTTGGTAATTGTCACACCCCATTTTAACCGGGTTTGATTTAGGAGTATGATATATTGGTGATTCCTGTTTGTTTGTTTTAAGGAGTCGCCACCTAATTAATTTAACGGTGAATTAGGACACCTAGAGGTTAACTAAGGTAAAGTTAAAAACTAAACCTCCGTTAATAGTCTGCTTAACCAATGTGATTCTAGGTAAGGGCTCTATATTATCCTAAAGGGAAGGGGTTAGGCATCCTTTAGAATCCGTTAACTTACGGTTATCCGACCAACTTAGGTTGATTAATTAAGGATAGGGATGCAAATATAATATTTAAAGTTAAAGAAAATAGCTTATAAATACTACTGAAATTTTTAAAAAAATATAAATTGTTGCTTGATATAAGATTTAGAGAAAATATAATAATTTACATAAAAGAAGATTTCAAACGTCATTTTGAATAAAACTTATAAAATTGCTAAAAAAGATTTAAATAATAATGCTTCTTAAAATAAGATTTGCATAGAATATATATATAGAAGAAGACGCGGGTTTGTACAATATTTTAATAAATATTTGAAACAAACCAAACGGAGAGATATTAATAATTCTTTTCTGTGATTTTAAGAGCATAAACAAATATAAAATAGCTAATGTGAGTCTTAAGTAAACTCATATTATATCAATACACTTATATTATATCAATACGGTGTTGTAGAAATGCTTAAACTTATTTTTTCTTTAGAAGAAAATTATGACGAAAAAAAAGAACTTAAATTTCCCTCCTTTTTCATTAATTATGTTTAGCTAAAATGATGTGCGATTGATTCCAAATTTTGAAGAGTTATTTGTAAACATAATACTTGATTTTATATTTTTACATACTAATGACATTTTGAAGGTTTAGATAAGAAGAACATAATTTCTTTCATTTAAATATATATATATATATATATATATATATATATATATATATATATATATATATATAATCATTTTTTATTTTTTGCAAATAGATCTTTAAATAAATAAATATTAACATTATAAATGGTTTTAACATGAAAAAGAAAAAGAAAGAGTAAAATTTATAGAATTGTTTGTTTGTCTTTCTTGAACTAATTACCCTTTGCTAAAACTAACCCACTAATTTACTAGAGTTCATCTAAGTTAAGAAAGCAAAACAAAGTAAAAGGGGTTAGTCGAATAATACAAACCAAATACATAAAGTAAAATAAGATAAAAAGGATGGAAATTAAATGGATCAGCCCGTTTTAGGGACTGCTGCGGCTGTTTTCCGTTCGCTATTGGGCCTTGGCCCAAAAAGTCTTCTATTTTGTTGCGGGTTGGCTGGACACAAGAGAAAGTCGTGTTGGGCTTTTAGCCCAACCAAATGTGGAGGAAAAGTGAGTCCCTCGAACTCGTATGTGATGATCATGCATAAGACGAAAGGAAAAAGATTAGTATCTAATCAACAAATAAAGTTAAAAATGTGTAATGCGAATTAAAGGATCAGACCATTGGATTGCACATATACTACGTATACTTAATGTATACCTCATGTATTACACATTCATAGGGATATATATTTTCATGAACATACTTCAAATATACTTATATACATACTTCAACTTGAATACACTTGCGACAAACACACAAAGTCTAAACAACCCAAACTGAAATTGATAACATCACGTACAGGACCTGCTATAGCACATATTCATTCGCATGAAGATGCTCGGAATATAAGTTAAATGCACTGGCAACATACAACAACTGGAAGCATTCAAATAAGACATGTCGTATCATGCATAGTAAAAAATATGTGCTGCCAATTCATGATTCATACCAAGTCCAACATGACATGCAGATATCTATTGAATTTAGGAAGGATTTTTATAGCATTTAGGCCCATTTTCCAATCCATATTCTCTACATGAACTAAGCAGAACACTAATATTTGCAGCAAAAAATACATCACCGCCAATGACTTACCATACTGAAACTATGACGAGACATCATCGCATTACTTAGAATGTTTAGCATATTCCCAGGATCATACAAAATTAAACAGAGAAGGTCTTAAATAACAGACTAACAAATACCCAAAGTCTTAGATTTGAATAAGCAATTGGGAAAAATATGCATTGGTTTATCCATGTAGCATTCTAAAGGTAACAACTATATGTAAAAAAATGTTGAATATATTCAGATTCACGGAAAAGAACGCAAGAACATACAACCCAAGCATATCGGCATTTGGGTAGTCAACAAAGGTAGGCCATGAGCAGTTTCGAATACTCAGATTGAGTTTACAGTATCTATTTTTGCACTTGAAACAAACTTTTGTTTCTAAAATCTGGGTTCAACCTGATATTGGCCAGCCAATATTTATTCCTCTTAAAGCAAGTCTTTCAAGTGTACTTGAGCGTAACATCACCAGTTTAGTAAGTCATTACTTTCAAAACTCATCTTAAGCAAACAAAGCAGCATTTCAGCAAGAAAGAGAAGGAAACTACAAACCTGTAAACCAATTGAACCTTACATTGAAGCATGCACAGTCAACATGATCACGAAAACTAAACTAAACAGGACCAAACATGTTTATTGTAACCAAAGTAACTGCAGACAGGCTAAAGCGCAGCTAAGGGGGACAGAAATCAAGCTAGTTTCAGATGACACATCTAATAATGCTTTCAACTATACAGATGGTGTGCTATTTCACTAAAATGGAAGACATACAACCTGAACAAATGAGTTACAACCTTTAAACATGCATTACAAATTATTTAAACATACACCACCAGCTATTCAGATAGGTATATCATCCTTAGTATAATCGTAGATAAACACTTAGTACCTATGGAATCCTCACTGACCAAATGGGATTATATTAACCATAAAGGAAAGCCAAACTTATGAGCAGATTTACTTCTAATCATGCCATAAAGTAACAATGAAGCAGACAGGAAGAGGCTCGGTTTAAACTAAAGATGATATGTGCATGATTTAGGCAGCTATTAATCAATCAAGTATAAGCAGTAATCCATTCCTCTATATTAAAACATTTTTTGGTTATTTTGAGCAGGATTCATCAATTCTAACCATGAGTCAGACACACATCTTGATATATCGAAATAGGCCAAATAGGCATGCTTCAAATCCCACATCAGTCTAATGGAAAATCCAGCTTAATTAAACCAAACCAGCTTAACTAAACATGAGACTGAACTAATCTAACTAATCCATCTGTTCCAAAACCAACACATTGATCATGAAAACAGAGAAAAAAATAGAAAATAAGAATAAAAAGGGAATTACCTTCTTCGGGTGCAGCGAAATGGGTGCGGGGCTTCGATATCTACTCGAACACTTCGAAATTTGATTCCCAGAAATAAAAGGTCGCATAAACAATTGGGATTTTCTACTTAGGGGGATTTTAGCAACAGAATGGAAAAAATCCCAGTTTCCTTGGGGAATTCTGAAAAAAAAAAAAAAAAGGGGAGACTTTTATAACCGATTTTCGCGATTTCTCAACCTTGATTCTTAGGGGTGGTTTTCTGTTCCCAAAAAAAGGGTCCTTAAAACTGTTCTAGGAACGATTATTTATAGCTCCTCCTCTAGGATTTGGGGCTAGGGTTTTCGTTTTGAGGAAAGGAGAGAGGAGTGGGGGAACAGGTGTGAAGGTGTGGTGCGGGTGTCAGACACACGTGGGGGTATGGGTGTGGTGGAGATGGTGTGACAGAGATGTCGGAGGTGAGTGGAATGTCGATGGGGTGTCGGTGATGAAGTGGGAGTCACGAAGGGGGTATGGGTGTGGTGGAGATGGTGGTCACGTGGTGTGACAGGGGTGTCGGAGTGATGGGTGTGACAGGGGTGTCGGAGGCGAGTGGGATATCGGTGGTGAAGTGGGGATCACGTGGTGAAGTGGGGTGTGTCAGAGATGTCGGGTGAAGTGATGGGGTGGCGACGGAGTGGATTAGTGGAGGTGGTGGTGGACGAGGATGGTGGAGACGGTGGTGATAATTGACGGGAAGGTGGAGAGGTGGAGAGGCGGAGGATGGTGGAGAAGAGGCGATGATGAGGCGGAAGAGAAAAATGAGGGGAAACCCTAAAAGGGTTCCCCTTATTTTGAGTAAACGAGTCAGACCCGGTCCATTTGTGGACTGGGTCAATTTTTAGACCGGGTATTAAGAGAATAGGCTAATAAATTAAAACACGAATTATTCTAAAAATTGAGATAAGAGATATGGACTAGTCCAAAAAATATTAGGAGTCAATCGGGATTTGATTTGGAGCCCGGTAAGTCAAAACACGGACTGAGTGCAAGAAACAGTTTGACTTCTAAATTTGAATAAGAGACCCATTTTAATTAATGAACATACCGAGGGTGACAAAATATTACTTAATACCAAAAAATATGTGATTACTAGACTCGGGTAATAAAATCATATGGTGTTATAATAGCCGTGTAATAATATATGTTATTTTTCTTTGAAAATCCGCACTAAATAAATACTATTATTTAATTATGCAAAGATAAATGCGTAAGCTGGTAAAATGCCGAAATGATAAGAACTGTGAATTATAATAATATTAATAAATAGTAATAATAATAATAATGATAATAATAATAATAATAATTATTATTATAATAGAATAATAAAGTGTCGGTATTGATAAGAGGCTAATAATTATAGTAAACATAATGTATATTTTTTTTATTTTTTCCAAAAATATTAGAAGCTTAAAAATAGGTATTTTGGCAGAGAGACGGGACAAAATTGGGTGTCAACAACTTGTCCCTCTTTGCCCGGTAATGATGAAAAGAGTTGTCGGGCAAAGACGTTGACTTAGTAGCCTGTTTTGTCCCGGCTAAAGGAAATCTGAGAGGATTATGACCGAACTCCGGTCTCTGAGTTGCCTACATATCTCGGGCTGCACGAGAATCAGGTCAAGTGTAGTTCTGGAACAATTACGACACCTGAACCCGATTAGCGCGAATCTTGCAAAATATTGTCCCAGTGCTGAATTATGATAACACTGGGTATTATGATAGAAACTTGAGAATTCTGAAAATTGAATTGTTGGAACGCAAGAGAATACTTGTAATTAGAGACGAGTGTTCGAGGTAGATCTTTGACCCGTGTCGGGAAGTCTGATTATCCTTCCCGACAACTTGCCCCAGTTCGCTGCAGAAGAAATAGTTCCACGATTTGATGTGTGATGCCAACTTCGATATTTGTTCAAAGCCACCAGCTAAAAACAATTGTTAGCAATAAAGAAATATAGGTGTAAATAAGACAGAGTTGGAGAAGTTGCACTTGCAACCCCTGTTTCGAAAGTTGAGTCCACATTCGGAGGTGGGTGCCCGAATTGAAATATAAAATACCCGCATTCGGAGGTCGGTGCCTGAACTTGAATATAAAATACCCGCATTCGGAGGTGGGCGCCTGAACTGAAATATAAGATACCCGCATTCGGAGGTGGGTGCCTGAACTTGAAATATAAGATACCCGCATTCGGAGGTGGGCGCCTGAACTTGAAATATAAGATACCCGCATCCGGAGGTGGGTGCCTGAACTTGAAATATGAGATACCCGCATTCGGAGGTGGGCGCCTGAACTGAAACATAAGATACCCGCATTCGGAGGTGGGTGCCTGAACTTGAAATATAAGATACCCGCATTCGGAGGTGGGTGCCTGAACTTGAAATATGAGATACCCGCATTCGGAGGTGGGCGCCTGAACTGAAACATAAGATACCCGCATTCGGAGGTGGGTGCCTGAACTTGAAATATAAGATACCCGCATTCGGAGGTGGGTGCCTGAACTTGAAATATAAGATACCCGCATTCGGAGGTGGGCGCCCGAACTAAACATTGAAATACCCGCATTCTAAGGTGGGCGCCTAAATTGAAGATTGACATACCCGCATTCTAAGGTGGGTGCCTAAAATTGATCATTGAAATACCCGCATTCTAAGGTGGGTGCCTGAATTGAACATTGGAATACCCGCATTCTAAGGTGGGTGCCTGAATTGAACATTGAAATACCCGCATTCTAAGGTGGGTGCCTGGATTGAAATTGACATACCCGCATTCTAAGGTGGGTGCCTTGATTGAAATTGACATACCCGCATTCTAAGGTGGGCGCCTAGATTGAAATTGACATACCCGCATTCTAAGGTGGGCGCCTAGATTGAAATTGACATACCCGCATTCTAAGGTGGGCGCCTAATTTGAACATTGAAATACCCGCATTCTAAGGTGGGTGCCTGAATTGAAAATTGACATACCCGCATTCTAAGGTGGGTGCCTAAATTAAATTTTGAAATACCCGCATTCTAAGGTGGGTGCCTAAATTAAAAATCGAAATACCCGCATTCTAAGGTGGGCGCCTAAATTAAAAATCGAAATACCCGCATTCTAAGGTGGGCGCCTATATTGAAAATTGACATACCCGCATTCTAAGGTGGGCGCCTAATCATGTCCACTTCCTATGGTGCAAAAATGTAAATCCATGCCCATTTTTCACGGTACAAAATATAAATCCACGTCGACTTTCACGCCTGTATTATACGGTGCAAAACAAACCTATATCTACTTTCACATCCGTATTATACGGCGCAAAATAAATCCACTTTACTTTCGAAAACGTAAATCTGTATCCACTTTCTACAATTGTAGGTATATTTTCCGTAATATAATTCTATTTTCACTTCCATGCTCGCATCCACAATGTAAATGTAAATCCACGTCCACTTTAGAAATAGTATTGTAAAAAGATATCCACATCTTAATCCCTGTCCCGTTGTGACGGAAATTAAATCTATAATTAACCCCACAATTTGATATACGATGCAATATTTAGATCTTGCTATCTTATTAAAATACCTCATTTTAAAAGAATTTGATAATGATTTGAATATGTATGAAATGATGTCGAAATTGAGGAATTGTAACCGATAACAGGTGATCAAGGTCAGTGTCCATGATTATATGTATTCGATCCATCGATGAATGTCACGAGCTAAAACAATTGTTAGTGATAAGAATAAATAGTTGGGTCTGAAAGAATTATGCTTACAGCCCTTGGTTGAGAAGATGAACTTGTGTCCACTGTTGCAATTGAAATTTCGTGATGAGTGGAACGACGCCCACCGTTCGGCATAAGCTACCTTTGCATCCACGCTGAAGAGTATTTGCATTTTGAAGAAAGTTAACTTTTTGATCACGCCCATAATTTAATACATGCACCGTGTTCATGTTAATTGGACCTGTCTCAACAAAGAAAAATTGTGAGTTTAAAAGAAAATTGGTTGACTTGTGCATGTCGGGGAACTTGGCCCTTGAATTGACTTTTGTCTCGGTCGCGTCCACGTTCTTCGATGTCTCACCACATATCTTGCTTTGCCGGGGAGTTTCAGTTATATAAAAAAAAATGTATTTTGAAAATAAAAGTAATGAGATTTAGATGACTTTGACAGGAAATACTTAGTGGCTCTAATATGTAACATGATTAAGAAGACTCGATTTTTGAATTTACTCACATTTTAGAAATATGGATGGACTTTTGTTTAAGACCACTTTTATGCTACTTCTAAAAATTTGTCCCAGTTTCAGTCTTAGAGATGCTTGATTCTGGACAATTGAAAAATAAGAACTTATAATGAAAGTTTCCGAAAGTGATTTGACCGACTTCGAAATTTGTCCCAGTTTCAAGTCCTGGAAACGCTTGGTTCTAAACGATCGAAAAGTGAGAAAATTGTAATGAAAATTTTTTGAAAGTGATTTGACCGATTTCAAAAATTTGTCCCAGTTTCAAGATACTAAGACACATGAATTTAAGCGGTGGGAAGACCAAGTCTTGTATAAAAATCTTTATGTATTTTATAGGAACCAAAATGTTTGGACAAAATGAAGATAAAAATTTTAAGATAGAAGGGCCGAACCCGCCTCGGGTTGCCTACGTATCCCAAAGGAATCAGGCCAGACGTAGTTCGTGATGAACATAAAGATTTTTGAGTTTGTTTTGTTTTTTAATAAAGGGGCCGAACCCTATGTGGGTTGCCTACGTATCCAAAAGGAAATCAGGCCATACGTAGTTCCACTCATACAACAAAAACACTGAAATATTTTGAAAAAGTGGCCGAACCCGATGTGGGTTGCCTACGTATCCAAAAGGAAATCAGGCCCTACGTAGTTCCACTCATACAACAAAAACACTGAAATATTTTGAAAAAGTGGCCGAACCCGATGTGGGCTGCCTACGTATCCAACAGGAAGTCAGGCCAAACGTAGTTCCAAACAAAATGACAGAATCTTAATTTAAAAAGGCCGTAACAAAACATAGAGGCAACATGACAAAAGGAACTAAATGTTCTAGTTGATGCCTCCGGCCTACTACAAAAGGAAATTTAAACTTAAAATACTGAAACTCCCGACGAACCGGGGCTAAGATAGAAGTTCAATTTTGCAACTCAGGTCCTGGCTCAGCAGCCTATAAAGTCAATATTTCAGCAAAGTCTTTGATTATCGCAGCATGATCATTTTCATCTTCCACGAACAGGTTCTTGACTCCCTCCACGATATCATCATAGGCAACTTCAACAATCAGATCTGAAGGTTTTGAGAAAGTTTGATCAATGGTAGGAATAGGTTTTGGCAATGCAATCTCCTTCCTTTTATTCTTTCGTGATTTCTTCACTTCTTCCTCAGTTGGCTCATATCCCAAACCGAATGTAAATTGTTGCGTAGGGAGAACGACTGGCTCAACCCGCCCATTTAGTGTTTTCCCTAGCCCAAATCCAGGTTGGTACCCATTTCTCACCATTTCTTTTGCAACCATAATTGCGGCACATGATCTTTTGAACTCTTGAGTTTGACATACTTCACTCTCCTTAGTGACATTCACAACCTCCCAAGCGTGGTAAGCTGCTCCGTCGAACCCTCCTTCTGCCTCGACGAATGGGGTGGATTGCTCTAGATAGAAAGACGTGTCTCCTTCTCCGTGTATACATATTTGTTGCTGATCCCATTCGAATTTGACAGTTTGGTGTAAAGTGGATGGTACAGCCCCAGCCAGGTGGATCCACGGTCTACCTAACAGCATGTTGTATGTCGTGGAAATATCGAGTACTTGAAAATCCATGATGAATTCAACAGGGCCAATCAACACTTTCAACTCTATTTCCCCAATAGGGCGCCTTTGAGCCCCATCAAATGCTCGAATATTCATATCACTGGTCTTGAGCTCACTAACATTATATCCGATCTTCTTCAGACTTGCTAATGGACAGATGTTGAGTCCAGAACCCCCGTCAATCAATACTTTAGCCACAAACATGTTACGACACTTGACAGTTATATAGAGCGCTTTGTTATGCATACATCCTTCTGGCGGCAGTTCTTCATTATCGAAGCTGATTCGATGGCTGTCAAGCACGCGCTCGATCATCCCAGCTAACGCCTCACTAGTTGTTTCACTTGGAACATATGCTTCATTCAAAATCTTCAAGAGTGCATTTCTGTGCACATCCGAACTCAAAAGCAAAGAGAGAATAGGAATTTGGGCATTGGTCTTTTTCAACTGATCCACAACTGAGTACTCACTAGCTTTAATTTTCCTCAGAAATTCTTCTGCTTCGAATTCAGTCACGACCCTTTTGGGAGGTACGTTGGTTTCCTTAAGTTGCCCCAATCTAACTAGTTCTTCTGGAGAATAGCACCTCCCAGACCTTGTCATTCCTGATGTCTTAACCTTGTCAGTGATCGTGTCCTTTCCTCGACATTCCATCACAGTTTGTTGATAATTCCATGGTACGGCTTTTGTATCGAGCACTGGTAACTGATTTGGTGCTTGAACTACTTCCACAGGCGTTGATGAAGCTCCTAATATCTCGACAGGCACACAACCCCTTATCACTACAGCCGGAGAAGCAACGGCTACAAAATCATGATCCTCCACACGATCTACAGGCACTATAAATTTGGCTGGGTCGTCAACATTTTCATCTATTCCAATCATATTTATCGTGGCCCCATCATGGGTCGGGAGTGGATTGTTAACCACATTTGGTGTTGGTGGTTTGACCGTGATCTGTTTTGCTTCAATAAGATCCTCAACCTTATGCTTCAATGCGTAACAACGATCAGTGGAATGGCCTTTTACCCCCGAATTATATGCACATGTTTTAGTGGGATCAAAGCTTCTGGGTAATGGATCTGGAATTCTACCTTCCACGGGATATACTAAGCCTGAAGCTTGCAGTCTTTCGAAAACAACGCTCAGTGGTTCTCCCAATGGTGTGAAATTGCGGAACGGTTTATTTAGGCGAGGTGCGGATGCATTGTTTGGATGATGAGTTTGTGATGGTGGAGCTGGATATGTTGGTGGTCGTGGAGCTCGATATGCTGGTTGTGTGTTGTAAACAGGGTAGGATATTTGTGGTGATTGAGGTTGGTAAGATGACAAAGTTTGGTCGTATGGATATGGAGAATATTGGAAATATTGTGAGTGGTGAGCGTTAGGCTGGTATCGCGGTGGTCGTTGATGGCGGTATGATATGTTTCCCAAGGCCATCACCGATGCTGCTTCTTTCTCTTTTTTCTTTCCATTTCCGAGAGTACCAGTTTGTATAGCCCTACTGGTAGACTGCAAAGCTGCTAGACTTGTTATTCTCCCTATCTTAATGCCATCTTCGATCATGTCCCCAGCTTTGATCACTTCTGCAAAAGTTTTTCCACTCATTGTCACCAAACGTTCATAGTATTCCGGTTCTAGTGCTTGAATGAAGAAAGTAACCATTTCTGTCTCCTCCATGGGTGGGTGTACCCTAGATGCTTCTTCCCTCCACCGTATAGCATATTCTCGAAATGATTCGGTGAACTTCTTCTTCAACTTTGTAATTGAGATTCTGTCAGGAGCGATCTCAACATGAAACTTGTAGTGATCCACAAAAGCATTTGCCAAATCATCCCAAGTACGCCATTTGGTTGTATCTTGCTTAGAATACCACTCCAAGGCTTTTCCACTCAAACTCTGATTGAATAGTTTGACTCTTATCCCTTCATTCTTCCCCACACCAATCAACTTTTCACAATAGACCTTCAAATGGAAGAAAGGGTTCCCCGACCCATCAAACTTCTCAAATTTTGGAATCTTGTAACCTGGTGGCAATTCTACCTCAGGAAATGCACATAATTCTTCATATCTCACGCTTTGGTTACTACCAAGTCCACGCAAACTTCTCATGGCATCTTCCAAACTTTTGAGCTTTCTATTTATCATTTCATCATTAACTGACCGTGCCTCATTTTCAACTTCGACATAATGATCAACATCTGTGCGACATTGTCCTTGAATCTGTGTCATGGGTGGAGCTGTGGTATAAGTATACACCGGCGGAACTTGATGTGTGTCATGTGCTGGCGGTATGAATTGAGCTTTTGAAGAGGTGGTTGTAAATAAAAAGGGAGCATTTTGAGTGAGGTGTTCGGAACGAACTGGCTGAGAAGTGGTGAAATAATTTGCTTGGTTAAATTCGTCCAAATTTGGGAATGGATGTGGCACAGGCAAAGTTTGACGAACTCCCTGGGACGGAGTCATATGTGGCGGTGTTTGAGAAAATGACCGGTTATGAAGTACCATATGACTTAGTTCGGCAACTCGTCGCTCCAGACGAGCAATGGTCTCCAAATGTGTTTCTGGTTCATTAGAGGATGTGGGATCACTCGTGATTGGTAAACTAAGAGATGGCTCAGATGAAGTGGTTGCATTGATCAAACTTTGCTCCATTTTAGAACGAGTCCTTTTAGTTAACCAGGTGATTAGTGATGAGTCAGAATCTGATTTCTTGGCTTTAGACCGTGTGAAATATGGATGCTCCGCCAGTTCCCTTTTAGCACAAGTCAACCTTTTTTGTTTTGAAAATAAGTTTAAAAAGAAAAAAGATAAAAACAAGAAAAAGAAAAGGAAAATGAGTCAGTATACGGTAAGGATAATATTATTGCATATAAACACATTATTGCACATAATACATCGCGTTTTATAATGCAAGGGACCTCTTTATGCCAGAGGTAGGCCTAACGAACATTGAAGGACAAACATGTCTTTTATGTATCATTCCATAACTCTTCTTACAACTAATTTACAAGAAAATAAAATTTATTACATGCCAGTTTAATAATACAATTTAAAGTTGATCTAGGATATCTAACGCTTTATCTCCACTAATTTCTTTTAATTGTCTTCAACCTCCGACATTAATTTTAGATGCTCCACGTCAACCTGCAACAAAAGGTCAGTTTTTCTTGAAATACTTATCTATAGAGTACTAGGTCTACATATTCCACATATTTATCCTTCAAATAATGCACATAGATAGTGAGTAGTGTCACTTAGAGTCATGGACTCTTTTGGACATTTGGTAAGGTTGACTAATGAACTTAATACACCAAGGGTATTAAGCCTCCTAGGTTTAAAATGATGCATGTTCTTACAAGGTTTTGGCTTCGCTCTACCCTAAGTAGACTAAGAATGGGTTTGCTAGACACAAGGTTCCCGAGCGGACTGCTCGAGTGAGAAGGCTACGCGGTCCCCGTTATTCGGGCACCCCCGCGCACGCGCCAACTCCCTTAAAATTTGGATTCTATGAAGAAATTTGCGGGTGCGCTAAGCACACCTCGCGTGTACGTGTGATAGTGTGAATTTTCCAAAAGAGGAGGAAATATGAACGGAATGCCAGTTTAAGGAAAGCAGTAATAACATATTACACAGAAAATACATATAAGGAATAAAAATACTTAAAAGCATATAAAGCAACAATATAGACAAAATAAAGCAAAATAAACAAAGCATCCAACAAATGATTTATTAACCTAAGTTGTTATGGTTAAGAGCCTAAAATCCCCAGCAGAGTCGCCAAGCTGTCACACCCCATTTTAACCGGGTTTGATTTAGGAGTATGATATATTGGTGATTCCTGTTTGTTTGTTTTAAGGAGTCGCCACCTAATTAATTTAACGGTGAATTAGGACACCTAGAGGTTAACTAAGGTAAAGTTAAAAACTAAACCTCCGTTAATAGTCTGCTTAACCAATGTGATTCTAGGTAAGGGCTCTATATTATCCTAAAGGGAAGGGGTTAGGCATCCTTTAGAATCCGTTAACTTACGGTTATCCGACCAACTTAGGTTGATTAATTAAGGATAGGGATGCAAATATAATATTTAAAGTTAAAGAAAATAGCTTATAAATACTACTGAAATTTTTAAAAAAATATAAATTGTTGCTTGATATAAGATTTAGAGAAAATATAATAATTTACATAAAAGAAGATTTCAAACGTCATTTTGAATAAAACTTATAAAATTGCTAAAAAAGATTTAAATAATAATGCTTCTTAAAATAAGATTTGCATAGAATATATATATAGAAGAAGACGCGGGTTTGTACAATATTTTAATAAATATTTGAAACAAACCAAACGGAGAGATATTAATAATTCTTTTCTGTGATTTTAAGAGCATAAACAAATATAAAATAGCTAATGTGAGTCTTAAGTAAACTCATATTATATCAATACACTTATATTATATCAATACGGTGTTGTAGAAATGCTTAAACTTATTTTTTCTTTAGAAGAAAATTATGACGAAAAAAAAGAACTTAAATTTCCCTCCTTTTTCATTAATTTTTCATTAATTATGTTTAGCTAAAATGATGTGCGATTGATTCCAAATTTTGAAGAGTTATTTGTAAACATAATACTTGATTTTATATTTTTACATACTAATGACATTTTGAAGGTTTAGATAAGAAGAACATAATTTCTTTCATTTAAATATATATATATATATAATCATTTTTTATTTTTTGCAAATAGATCTTTAAATAAATAAATATTAACATTATAAATGGTTTTAACATGAAAAAGAAAAAGAAAGAGTAAAATTTATAGAATTGTTTGTTTGTCTTTCTTGAACTAATTACCCTTTGCTAAAACTAACCCACTAATTTACTAGAGTTCATCTAAGTTAAGAAAGCAAAACAAAGTAAAAGGGGTTAGTCGAATAATACAAACCAAATACATAAAGTAAAATAAGATAAAAAGGATGGAAATTAAATGGATCAGCCCGTTTTAGGGACTGCTGCGGCTGTTTTCCGTTCGCTATTGGGCCTTGGCCCAAAAAGTCTTCTATTTTGTTGCGGGTTGGCTGGACACAAGAGAAAGTCGTGTTGGGCTTTTAGCCCAACCAAATGTGGAGGAAAAGTGAGTCCCTCGAACTCGTATGTGATGATCATGCATAAGACGAAAGGAAAAAGATTAGTATCTAATCAACAAATAAAGTTAAAAATGTGTAATGCGAATTAAAGGATCAGACCATTGGATTGCACATATACTACGTATACTTAATGTATACCTCATGTATTACACATTCATAGGGATATATATTTTCATGAACATACTTCAAATATACTTATATACATACTTCAACTTGAATACACTTGCGACAAACACACAAAGTCTAAACAACCCAAACTGAAATTGATAACATCACGTACAGGACCTGCTATAGCACATATTCATTCGCATGAAGATGCTCGGAATATAAGTTAAATGCACTGGCAACATACAACAACTGGAAGCATTCAAATAAGACATGTCGTATCATGCATAGTAAAAAATATGTGCTGCCAATTCATGATTCATACCAAGTCCAACATGACATGCAGATATCTATTGAATTTAGGAAGGGTTTTTATAGCATTTAGGCCCATTTTCCAATCCATATTCTCTACATGAACTAAGCAGAACACTAATATTTGCAGCAAAAAATACATCACCGCCAATGACTTACCATACTGAAACTATGACGAGACATCATCGCATTACTTAGAATGTTTAGCATATTCCCAGGATCATACAAAATTAAACAGAGAAGGTCTTAAATAACAGACTAACAAATACCCAAAGTCTTAGATTTGAATAAGCAATTGGGAAAAATATGCATTGGTTTATCCATGTAGCATTCTAAAGGTAACAACTATATGTAAAAAAATGTTGAATATATTCAGATTCACGGAAAAGAACGCAAGAACATACAACCCAAGCATATCGGCATTTGGGTAGTCAACAAAGGTAGGCCATGAGCAGTTTCGAATACTCAGATTGAGTTTACAGTATCTATTTTTGCACTTGAAACAAACTTTTGTTTCTAAAATCTGGGTTCAACCTGATATTGGCCAGCCAATATTTATTCCTCTTAAAGCAAGTCTTTCAAGTGTACTTGAGCGTAACATCACCAGTTTAGTAAGTCATTACTTTCAAAACTCATCTTAAGCAAACAAAGCAGCATTTCAGCAAGAAAGAGAAGGAAACTACAAACCTGTAAACCAATTGAACCTTACATTGAAGCATGCACAGTCAACATGATCACGAAAACTAAACTAAACAGGACCAAACATGTTTATTGTAACCAAAGTAACTGCAGACAGGCTAAAGCGCAGCTAAGGGGGACAGAAATCAAGCTAGTTTCAGATGACACATCTAATAATGCTTTCAACTATACAGATGGTGTGCTATTTCACTAAAATGGAAGACATACAACCTGAACAAATGAGTTACAACCTTTAAACATGCATTACAAATTATTTAAACATACACCACCAGCTATTCAGATAGGTATATCATCCTTAGTATAATCGTAGATAAACACTTAGTACCTATGGAATCCTCACTGACCAAATGGGATTATATTAACCATAAAGGAAAGCCAAACTTATGAGCAGATTTACTTCTAATCATGCCATAAAGTAACAATGAAGCAGACAGGAAGAGGCTCGGTTTAAACTAAAGATGATATGTGCATGATTTAGGCAGCTATTAATCAATCAAGTATAAGCAGTAATCCATTCCTCTATATTAAAACATTTTTTGGTTATTTTGAGCAGGATTCATCAATTCTAACCATGAGTCAGACACACATCTTGATATATCGAAATAGGCCAAATAGGCATGCTTCAAATCCCACATCAGTCTAATGGAAAATCCAGCTTAATTAAACCAAACCAGCTTAACTAAACATGAGACTGAACTAATCTAACTAATCCATCTGTTCCAAAACCAACACATTGATCATGAAAACAGAGAAAAAAATAGAAAATAAGAATAAAAAGGGAATTACCTTCTTCGGGTGCAGCGAAATGGGTGCGGGGCTTCGATATCTACTCGAACACTTCGAAATTTGATTCCCAGAAATAAAAGGTCGCATAAACAATTGGGATTTTCTACTTAGGGGGATTTTAGCAACAGAATGGAAAAAATCCCAGTTTCCTTGGGGAATTCTGAAAAAAAAAAAAAAAAAGGGGAGACTTTTATAACCGATTTTCGCGATTTCTCAACCTTGATTCTTAGGGGTGGTTTTCTGTTCCAAAAAAAAGGGTCCTTAAAACTGTTCTAGGAACGATTATTTATAGCTCCTCCTCTAGGATTTGGGGCTAGGGTGTTCGTTTTGAGGAAAGGAGAGAGGAGTGGGGGAACAGGTGTGAAGGTGTGGTGCGGGTGTCAGACACACGTGGGGGTATGGGTGTGGTGGAGATGGTGTGACAGAGATGTCGGAGGTGAGTGGAATGTCGATGGGGTGTCGGTGATGAAGTGGGAGTCACGAAGGGGGTATGGGTGTGGTGGAGATGGTGGTCACGTGGTGTGACAGGGGTGTCGGAGTGATGGGTGTGACAGGGGTGTCGGAGGCGAGTGGGATATCGGTGGTGAAGTGGGGATCACGTGGTGAAGTGGGGTGTGTCAGAGATGTCGGGTGAAGTGATGGGGTGGCGACGGAGTGGATTAGTGGAGGTGGTGGTGGACGAGGATGGTGGAGACGGTGGTGATAATTGACGGGAAGGTGGAGAGGTGGAGAGGCGGAGGATGGTGGAGAAGAGGCGATGATGAGGCGGAAGAGAAAAATGAGGGGAAACCCTAAAAGGGTTCCCCTTATTTTGAGTAAACGAGTCAGACCCGGTCCATTTGTGGACTGGGTCAATTTTTAGACCGGGTATTAAGAGAATAGGCTAATAAATTAAAACACGAATTATTCTAAAAATTGAGATAAGAGATATGGACTAGTCCAAAAAATATTAGGAGTCAATCGGGATTTGATTTGGAGCCCGGTAAGTCAAAACACGGACTGAGTGCAAGAAACAGTTTGACTTCTGAATTTGAATAAGAGACCCATTTTAATTAATGAACATACCGAGGGTGACAAAATATTACTTAATACCAAAAAATATGTGATTACTAGACTCGGGTAATAAAATCATATGGTGTTATAATAGCCGTGTAATAATATATGTTATTTTTCTTTGAAAATCCGCACTAAATAAATACTATTATTTAATTATGCAAAGATAAATGCGTAAGCTGGTAAAATGCCGAAATGATAAGAACTGTGAATTATAATAATATTAATAAATAGTAATAATAATAATAATGATAATAATAATAATTATTATTATTATTATAATAGAATAATAAAGTGTCGGTATTGATAAGAGGCTAATAATTATAGTAAACATAATGTATATTTTTTTTATTTTTTCCAAAAATATTAGAAGCTTAAAAATAGGTATTTTGGCAGAGAGACGGGACAAAATTGGGTGTCAACAGTAATATCACAAACAACTTGTCTGAAGCTCTTGCACTTAAGATTATTTTGGAGTGGTGTCCGAGTAATACAATAAGCAATCTCGAGGTTGAAAGTGATTCAAAGAGTCTGGTGGATTGGATTCTGAAAAAATCAAAGCCCCCATGGCCACTATGGGACACCATAGAAGAGATACATCAAATGTTTGAGGCCATACAACATATAAGCATCAGACACTGCTTCAGAGAATGCAATAGGGCAGCGGACAGTTTGGCAAATTGGGGACTAAGTAGTGGATGTAGCACTTGCATGAACAGCTTCCAGGAGCTCCTAAAAACTACCAAAGGAGATGTCAGGGTTGACAAGATGCAATTAACCTCTTTCAGGAAGTCTGTGGTTAAAAACTCATTTTATATGCATAGAACAATGTATAGATCCTATCTTTTTGATATTCCCTGATGTTTCTATGGAACTGAGCAGATGTATCATCTACTCAAACTTAGAATTTTGTGAGCTTTAGATAAAATCCTACTTACTTGAGATGGAGTTTGTTCCATCAAGTAGGTGCATGGGGTTGCTTTCCCTATTGTTTTGGGCTGATTTTGCTATGAATAAAAGAAAGGCACTCTCCAAGTTGGAGATGACTAATTAAAAAAAAAAAAAAAGAACAAACAAAGAAACTAAAAAATAGTAAGAACTGTACGGATTGGGTTATGATCCGCTTTTTAGACCATTTTAACTAACCTATTTAAGTCAAGTGTAATAATTTTGACCCGCTCAAATTTAACACACAACCCGCTTATTTGACACCTTCAACTGTAGGTTCAATTTCTCTTTGCAATAACCTTACATTGCCTTTATCTACATTTTCCTCAACTACATTTTTTTGTGATTTTCTTCGAGCTGGTTGACTATTTAATTATAATTGCGATGTGGATAAATTAAAGAAAATCTCTCACTTTTCCCCCTTAATATTACTGCTTCAAAAATAGATCGCTGCTACAGTGCTACTATACGAGCTACCTAGCTGTCGAATAGGGAAAAGTCAATGTAAATTGTCAATTGGGTAGTAATTATTAGGATTGTTATTATTTACAGGAGAATAGCTCAAATATGCCATTGAACTATCAGAAGAGGTTCATTCATACTACTCGGTAATAGTTGTGCTAAAAACTGCCATCGTCGGTACCATTTTGGGCGACATATATGCCATTGCTAACTAATAGAAATCTACTACTATCAGATTTTGCCACGTGGCATTATCTAAACCCTTAATTTTACACGTGACATATATAATTTCGTAGTTCAATGGCGTATTTGAGTTTTTTCCCAATTCATATATAAATTTCAATCTTTTCTGATTTTATGTAAGCTTATAAGGACAAGTTTATCCCTTATACTAATAACATTATTGTTTTACATAGAAAAACTATGCTTGCTTATTTAATTGAATTATGAATCTAATCTTATTCTATATCCTTCACAATTTTTACGTACTTGATGGCTCTTTAAAAAGATTTAAAAAACACATAAAATTTATTTAGAAAAAGAAGAAGATAGATTTAAAAGAGAGTACACTAATGAGGTGTAGATGGGCATGGAGAGGTACATATGAGTGAAATTTTAGGTGTTAATAGTGGTCGGGAGAAGGTTCAAACTGTCACACTCATACGTATTTTTCATACCCATCTCACCTCATTAGTGTACTTTTTTTTAAACCCGTCTCTGTTTTTCTTAAACGAATTTTTGTTTTTTTTTAGATATTTTTAAAGAGTCATAAAGTACGTGAAAAGTGTGAACGACGTAGAATAAGATTAGATTCATAATATAACTAAATAAGAGCGTATATAGTTTTTACATGTAAAATAGTAATATTATTAGTATAAGGGACAAACTTGCCCTTATAAGTTAGTTACATAAAATTATATAGGACTTGGGAAAAGGCTCAAATATACCCACTGAACTACGAAATGGATCATATATGTCATTCGTAAAATGAAGGGTTTAGATAATGCCACGTGGCAAAATCTGGCAATAGTAGAGTTATGTTAGTCAGTAATGACATAGATGACCTAGAATGATAATGACGGTGGCATATTTGAGCTCAACTATTAATGAGTGACATGAATTAGCCTTTTCTAATAGTTCGACATATTTGAGACTTTTTCATTATTTGTATTTATCTCTTGTATATGTTGTAGTTATCCTATATGTTGTAGTTATCCATAGAGGGTGATGTCATGGTATCAGATAGCCAGGAATCCATCTAATTTTTCTGTCTATTTTCCTTCTCCGAATACCGTGGCGTCTTCATCTTTCGCTACAACGGTTGTTCCTCCTATTGTCACTGCTTCTATTGCAGGTTCCACTACTCTTCCTGCTACATCTTCACTTCCTCCCTTAAGTAGCACTTTATTTGGTCTATCCTCTCCCGTTAACATTGATTCTCAAACCATACCAAATTTCTATTTTGTTGCTGCTTCTAACATCACCAATTTAGTGGTCATTAAAGTGTTAGGTTTTGGGTTTTCCCTTCCTATGTGGAATTAGATTAATAAAACTCAATCCAATTAGATTTTTGGGTTTTCCCTTCCTATGTGGAATTGGATTAATAAAACCCAATCCAATTTGGACCAGACCAATTTTGCCCAAAATTTCCTCTATATATAGGATCAATTTAGGTCTTATTTTAAGAACACAAGAGTGAATTCATAGCAGCCATATAGAGAGAAAAACGTGAGAGAGAAAGCAGATTTTCGTCCAGAAATTTTCTGCTACAGCAGTCCACTTTAAATTGCGTTTCCCGATTAGTTAACCGTTGGATCGTGCTAACATTTGAACTGGGGGTTTTCAACATCTGGTTATTCGATTGCAACGGTGAAGATCGTATTTTGGGGTCTGTAGCTCCAGATTCGAGTACGAATAGTAGCTCATTTTTGGGGGTGATTTATCTCCTTTCTTCGCTAGTTTTGGTGCTATCTTTTATGTATTGTTGCTCCGTGCTTGGCTTTGTTGTTGTAGCCATTTGGAGAACATTTTTGTAACTCTTGTTGTTTATAGTGGAGCTTTTGTGGGTCGGAGGTCCCGTGGATGTTTCCTCTTCACATTGAAGGGGTTTTACCACGTAAATTTGGCGTCTCTTCCATTCGATTTATTTTTGCTTTCTTTGCTATCTTATTGTTGGTATAGATGCTACCTAGATTTCCATTTGTGCTAGTGTTTATTGTCTTTTCTTGGTTCAAATAGTGTGGGAAGCTTCGACTTGGGTATTTCTTCCGCTGTTACCTCATCGTGCAATTTGATTATTGCTTGTTTCTTCCCAACATAAAGTAGGTTCCGTGGAGGACTATCTCACATAGAGCACTCAATTCACTTCTCTACTACTTTCTCACAAGCGTATGTGTTTCGTTGATGGCTCAATTCCTCCTCCGGATCCCCTTCTTGGTGATACATATGGAAATATCGCTTGGCTAAAGATTTATCGAAGTGTTCGTTCTTGGTTATTCGCAACATTATCCCGTAAAGTTCTTCTTGATGTTCATCTTCTTCCTATATCCGGAGATATATGGTTATCCTTACATTGCCGCTATATGGATGCCAGTCAGGCTAAATCTTTTGAGTTGAAACGCCAACTCACTACCTTGCGGAAGGATGATAATATGAGCATTGATCAGTACCTTCAGAACGCCAAACAAATAGCTGATTCTCTTGCAGCAATTAATTTACCTGTCACTTCTCACGATTTCATTGATCATGTTTTATTAGGTCTTGGAAAAGAGTATGACACCTTGGTTGCATCATCACACACTTTCTTGGTCAATTATCGCTCGAAGAGCTTCGCACCAAATTGTTACTTCATGAGCAAAGGTTACAGCGGTTCAAGGAACTTGACTCGACTATTACGCATCAATCTTTTGCTGCACATTGTGTTTCTACTAACACTCCACAAGATTCTAGCTCTCTGTTTGGCCATGGCCGAGGTTGATCTTCTTCCTCCAAAGGCCGTGGTAGTGGTGGTAAAGGTCGTGGGCAGCAATCACAATTCAACTCCGACAACCATAATACATGCATGACCACAACTGGACAGCCACAATTAGGTATTGGTGGTACTTACCCTGCCTCCTATAATTCACATTCTGTAAGTACTTCTTCACCATCCACGAGAGTGCTTGGTTCTCACCCGTCAACTGTTATTTGTCAAATTTGTGGATCTCTCGGACATACTGTCTAGCGATGCACTAATAGGTTTAATCTCGTTATTGTTGCTAACGATCTTCTTAAGTCTTTTGCGACCATGTCTGTTGGTGAAACGAATGATGCTACTTGGTACCTAGATTCTGCAGCCATGACTTCGTCTGAAGGTAACTTTGCATTAAACTCCATACACTGGTCATAATCGTGTTTTGGTTGGGAATGGCAAATTGCTCAATATTAGTCATATTGGATATACCCAAATTTCCCTCTACCTCCCGTCCCTTTCATTTACGTTATGTCTTTCATGTTCCTCAGTTAAAACATAATTTAATTTCAGTCAAAAGTTATACGAGGATAATAATTGTGCTGTTAATTTTGAATCGTATTCTGTTTCTATTAAGGACAAAGCCTCGGGTCAAACTCTCCTTTTGGAATACAATGAAGGAGATGTATACCCTCTTTCATCCAAGTCAGTGTGCTCTCCTCCTTAAGCTTTAGTAGCTCTACAACAATCAGGAGACATATGGCATCGTCGTTTGGGTCGCTGTGGAGCTCAAGTTTTAGATAGTGTTAGAGACAATAATTCCATTAGTTTTCTTAATCTTTTTCAAAATAATTGTGTTTCTTGTCGCTTAGGAAAGGCACATCGTTTTCCATTTCATTCAGTAGAACATTTTAGCTCTATTCCTTTGGAGATTGTTCATTCAGACGTTTGGTAGTCACCTGTTTTATCAAACTTAGGATATCAATAGTATGTTATCTTTATCGATTAATTTTTTAGGTTTACATGGCTTTATCCTTGAAACATAAATCTGAAGTTTTTATGCATTTTTGTGCCTTCCAAAAAGTAGTGGAAAACATTTTCAACACTTCAAAGTAATGGAGGTGGGGAGTTCGGTAACAAGGTCATGGTCTCATACTTTTCTAATTTTGGTATTATCTTTCGTAAGCCATGCCCTGACACTCCCCAACAAAATGGGGTTGCCGAAAGCAAGCATCGACACATCCTTGAGATTGTGCGTACCATTCTCAATTTCTCACAGATGCCGCGATTCCATCCAAGTTTTGGGTTGACGTTGCCTTTTATGCAGTTTACACCATCAACAGGTTACCTTTCCCAGTTTTATAAGGAATTTATCCATTCGAGAAACTTTTTCAAACTCTTCCAGATTATAATTTTCTTAAAGTATTTGGTTGTGAATGTTTTCAATTTTATGGTTTAAAACAGGCTTGGTTTCATCGTTTTACTACATTTCTTTTGGATATTGGTTTTGTCTGTAGTAAATCAGATTCCTCTATGTTTATTCATCGCTCTTCACCTAGAATTCTCATTTTATTACTCTATGTTGATGATATTATTCTTACTGGAAGCCATGTTTCTTTAGTTGATAATTTCATTCAGTGTCTTTCACATTAATTTGCCATGAAAGATCTTGGTGATCTCCACTACTTCCTTAGTGTTCATGCTACCCGTACATCTCATGGCCTTCATCTATTTCAGAAAAAATATGTATATGATTTATTGCTTAAGTTTCACATGCACACTTGCAAGACTATTCTTACCCCTTTTTGCTTTCTGAACTTCGCTTTAGCTTGTGGATGGTGATTTGATTTCAGATCCTGTTGAATATCGGAGCATGGTAAGTGCACTTCAATATTTAACTTTAACTCGTCCTAATATTGTTTATGTTGTAAGTGTTGTCTCCCAGTTTATGCATGCTCCTCGTACCATTCATCTGCACTTTGTGAAGCGTATTTTCTGGTACTTGCAGGGTGCTATTACACATGGTGTTTTTCTTAGCGCATCATCATCCACTTCTACAATGGTTGCCTATTAATGCTGATTGAGTTGGTTGCCCTGATAGTTGACGTTCCACTATGGGATTTGCAATGTTTCTGGGTTCTAATCTTATCTCTTGGCGTGCGAAAAAGCAACCAATTGTCTCTAGATCTTCCACTGAAGCAGAGTATAGGGCGACTGCCTACACTGTTGCTGAAACTACTTGGATTCGGCATGTTCTTTCTGAGCTTGGTGTATACCTTCGTGAACCTATTCGTGTGATGTATGATAATGTTAGCTCTACGTATATGACTCGCAATCCGGTGTTTCATGATCGCTCTAAGCATATTGATGTGGATTTTCACTATGTTCGTGATAAAGTAGCTCAATGAGACCTTGTTGTTCAATATGTGCCCACTCGCTTACAGTTTGCTGATATTTTTACAAAGGGATTATCCTCATCTCAATTTTGTTTTTTACGTGACAATCTGTCAGTCATTTATGTCCGTTCAGATTGAGGGGACGTATTAGGACTCTTATTATTTGTATTTATCTCATGTATATGTTGTAGTTAAAAACAGAGGTAGGCTCTACGTATAAGTTGAGCCGTTCACAAATACTCTCAGTAGTACTACCTTGCAAGGTAAATAATACTCGTAAGTAGTACTATTAGACAGTCGCCATTATTTGAAGAAAAATAAATCACAACTTCTTAAGGGAACTTTTGAAAAGTCAGCGAATTAAGGTTCTAATCCCCTATTTGAAGAAGAAAAAAAAACACTGAATGATATTGATGGGATGGATACGATCGATCCATGCTTAATCCTTAAAAAATGACAAACTCTGATAGGTAGTAATTTCTCCTTTAAGGGGTACTACGCTGAACGAATCTGAATTTGTCGAGACCGCAGAATAGATATTAGATAGGATTGCTAATGTTTCTCCGTTGGTCATCAATGGCGAGGGTAAAAAATCTAGGCACACCTAGTATTTACCGATCTAGGCATCTGGCTAGGGATACATGGTATGTGTATTTACACACATTTTTTTGGCAACCAATGTGAATATTACCATTAACCAACAAAAACTTACAAAACTAAAGAGCACATTCCTACAACCACCTATAAATGGCGTAATGATCAGATAGGCCTCAGGAAAAGATTCAAACTAAATACAAAATTTTTGCCAAAATCCTCTACATTTGCGTGTCCTCTTAGTTGTGCTATAAAATTCTATCCTTTCTACAATTTCTGTTATAGCTGTATGTTATAAACTCTTTCCTTTGAATTGTCTCCAGTTCCTTGCCTTCCATATATGATCAACCATTGCACCCCATAAGTCAGCCATCATATCTTTCTTAAACCTTTTCCAGTGCTTGTTGTTGATGATTCTTATTATAGTCTTCAAATCACCAGTAGGCAAGTATATATTTGACCATTGCATCAGATCCTTTCTCACATCAGCAGCAAACACACAATCAACGAACAAATATTGGCTAGTCTCCACTGCTTGTGATTGGCAGAGACAACGATTTTCTTCATCCATAGGGATGTGGATATGTATGAGTCTTGCTTTGGTAAGTAACCTTTGTTTAACAGCCAACCACATGATGAATATGTATTTAGGAGGTGACATGGAGTTCTAAATGAATGCTGCATTTTACAGTGTTGCTCGAGAGCTAGCCAGATCCAAATAACCCATTGTTATAGAGTACTTCCAGTTTGCTATTAACAAGAACTGCCCCTGGGTGTACCAGTTCTGCATCCTGTCCTTTAGAGCATTTAATCTCCAATACCAAATTTTATCCAGAGGTGCTTGGTGAGTTCAAATTGTGTTGGATTTAATGTAAATCTCATGCACCTATTTTGACCACAAAGATTCCTTATTCACAACCAGGTTCCATAGAAGTTTGCCCACCGAAGCCAAGTTCCAAATGCCACACCCTTTAATGTTCAACCTACCTTACTTTTTTGGACAACATACTGATTCCCAAGAAACAAGTGGAATTTTCCTCTTCTCAGTTGTATAACCCCATAGATATTCTCTACACAATCTATTAGCCTCCTTAACTATGCTTTGTGGAAGAATGAACACAGACCCCCAAAAATTTGTATAGAGAATAATACTGTCATAATCACTTGTAGTCCTGCATAGGAAGTCATAATCACCTGCAGTCTTCCTGCATAGGAAAGCTGCTTGGCATATATGGTTTTAATCCTGTTAGTGATATTGTCCACTGGCTGGTGACATTCAAGCTTGCTCCCTTTCTTAGAAGAGAGGGGAAGGCCTAGATACCTTATTGGAAACTTTTTTGAGTGAATCCAGTCAAGTCCAGTAAGTGCTTCTTCACATTATCATCCATACCAGCCAAAAACAGACTAGACCTATCCATATTTGTCACAAGTCCAGTAGCTACACTAAAGTGTGCTAAAGCCTCTTTCACTCTTGTAACAGATTTAGCTTCACCTTTACAAAAAATAACCAAGACATCAGCAAAGATAAGATGAGTCAATCTGAAAGGTTTGCACATGGGGTGAAACCTGAAATCTGGCAATATGCTTATGTTCTTAAGTACTCTTAACAAGTACTCCATTACAGGGACAAATAATAAGGGAGACATAGGGTCACCTTGCCATAGTCCTCTCTTTCCTCCAAAGTACCCATAACCTTCTCCATTGATTTTGACAATGAGTTTAGGAGTTATCACACATTTCATAACCCATTCAATGAATTTTGCTGGAAAACCAAATCCCACTAGAGCTTCTTTAAGGAAATCCCAACTTACCATGTCATAGGCCTTTCTAAGATTAATTTTCATCAAGCACCTTGGAGTAGTCTTTCTATTATAATGTCTTAATAAATCATGGAAAATAAATATGTTATTCACCATTGATCTACCCTAGACAAAAGCAGCCTGGTTATCTGCCACAATGTTGTAACGACCCAATTGGTCACTATAGTCTTTACGACACTTTTTGGCCTTTTCCACGAGATTGTTAGCTCACTTTTGACCTGAGAGAACTGTTGTCGCGCTTCCTGAGGTGTTCGGAATTAATTTGGATGACTTTTTGGGAGATCGAGCTTTAAGTGAAAAAGAGCTGACTCAAAGTTGACTTTTGGGTAAACAGACTTTTTCGGAAATCAGTCGATAACGAGAGGTCCGGATGGTCTTTTAGAACTTGTGTACATATTTCGTTCGGTTCCCAATGCACTCGGGTGCATTTTGGAACTTGGTTTGGGAAGTTGGAATTGAGGTATCAGGGGTTGACTCGGTCAACGAGACCTCCGTAGGAATTTCGAGGCCATGAGTGCGTTCATAGCATGTTTTTATGTATGTATGCATATCTAGTATGTGAGTAGATGGCCTCGAGAGATAGTTGAAAATTCGGATTGAGTTGTGAAAACTTAGGGACTTTTCTGGTGTCAAGTGCCCTATTTGGTGGCACCAGTATCGCGGCAGCGGTACTGCTATAACAGTCACCCTGCAGTTGAAGCAGCCAGTGCCATTTGGGCATGACCACTGTAGCGGTCATGGGACCGCTGGAGCGGTCAGCTGGTCGCGAACGCGGGTGTCGGGTAGTTATTTCATTAAATGAAGTGTTAAAAGCCCTAAGTCCCTCATTTATTACTATTCAGAAATCTGAGCTATTGGGAGCAATTCTAGGATATTCTTGGAGGAAATTCTTGGTGGTAAGTTCTTCTAATCCCTTTACTATTTCATTGTCCTTATTCACTTCTTTTATCTTGATAGTTCATTAAGTGATTGAAGATTAAAAGTGAGTTAAATCAGTTATTCTTTCTAGGCTTCTAAATCATGATTTGTTGGTTGAGTAGCTTCTTTAAGCATTGAATTGATGATTAGAATCGTTTATTTCATAATTTCTTCCTAATTAGTGCTAATTTACAGAATTGGAAGTTAGGGTTTATACCCAAATTTGGGGGATTTTGCGTAGAATTCGAAATTGAGTAAATTATTGATTTTTCTAGCTTGATATTTATGGGGATTGATCACCTAGAGTTTTAATTTCATGTTGAGACCTTTAGATTCCTAATTTCACATTTCGAGTTCATAAACCTTATTCCATAGGTTGAGAATTTGGGTCTTGAATAGAAGTAGGGTTTGAATGATGCTCTTTTTTATTCTAATTTCATGATTCGGATATGCCTAGACTTTCTTTACCTCGAGGCTTGATACGCTCAAATTACACCTATTAATGGCGTAAAGTGGACGTTGTCAAATATAATAACCCAACAAGGTTGGGGTCGAATCCCACAGGGAATATGGAGAGAAAAGAGTACTAATCGTATGCGATACTAGTCTTTAAAGGCTTTAATCCTATTCCTGATAGTTTGAAATAGTTGTTGAATAATGTAATTAAGTATTTTGACTGAAATTGTATTTAATGCGAAATAGAGACTAAGGTTGTCTTCCCCAATTTGATTAGATATTATGCTTCAGGTTTCAATGTGATATACTTCTAATGGTTGTTCTATGAATATGCACTTGGTCTCTTAAGAACTTCTTAATGTTTTCCAACAGTTAAGTCGTATTTCCTCTTTATGATTCTTCCGAATGTAAAAGAGTTGCAATCGAAGAATGACCAAAACTGCCAATTTAGACTTATTCTCATCCCTAAGTTAGTCTATTAAACGAGGGTTAACGCCTCGAGTCATTGTCATTCAATCTTACCAATACTTTCTTTCCTTCCCAAGAACAGTTAATATAATGGCTTAGGATAATGCTTGCAATCATCACCCAACACTAAATTATGAAAACTGAATGAATACAAACAACCATTATGCATATATCAATAACAGAAACCCATTCACATAATATCCATCATGGGTTCCACAACCTTAGCTTTAAAATTAGCTACTCATGATTTTGGATAGCAAAGAAAGCTTACAAGTAAATATAATGAACTTACAATGCAAAAATACAAGATGGAATGAGAGTGAAGTTGTTGCCTTAAATGCTCCAACCACTTCTAAGATTAAAGACCTAGGGTTTTTGCCTCCAAAAGAAAATCTGAATAATGAATTAAAACCCTACATTAAGTTTTTATAGAGCCAAAAATCGCGCCAAGTTTCTGGGAAAAAATGCCCTTACGCCGCATTGTTACGGACCGTAACCTATGTTACGGTCCGTCCTTCAGTTCGTCATTTGTCAGCTTTGATGTTACGGCCACCATGCGACGGACCGTAACCTGTGTTACGGTCCATCCTTCTGAGGCGTAACTTGTGACTTTACTTGGCAACTCTCTGGAAATTTGGCTGATGTTACGGTGATATGTTACGGACCGTAACATGAGTTACGGACCGTAACACTACACCGTAACACTGATGGTTTCATTGAAAACTTTCTGGAAATTTAGCTGATGTTACGGTGATATGTTACGGACCGTAACATCACACCGTAACACTGATGGTTTCAATGAAAACTTTCTGGAAATTTAGGCCTTGTTACGGTTCAATGGTACGAACCGTAACATGAGTTACGGATCCCGTTACGGTCCGTAACATGAGTTACGGACCGTCATTTATCTCCAATTTGTCCGTTTTTCAGCGTTTCATCTCATTTCCGATCCTTAGTTAATCAACCCTATAAAACACAAAAATATCATAAGAAACAATGTAAAAACACTTAAAAACAAGCAACACTTCTAGTTACAAAGGCATAAAATGTGCCAAAATTCACGGCACATCAACACCCCAACTTAAGCTTTTGCCTGTCCTCAAGCAACTACAACAATATTCGCTACTAACACACGACATCATAGCAAAATAAGAATGACTACGGTGGTTTTGGCATGTGTTTCTAGCACAGACTCTTCAATCCAAGAAAAATATTAAGGCTTTTATCCATTTCCTATTTGTGACATAAGACGCACATTTCAGAAAAGTTTTAATTCACTATGCAACCTCAATTAATGACACAATCATAGTATGGGGGTCTCTATGCACATGAATTTCAACTTCCGGAAAGCCAGTTACTTTGAAACCTACAATCCTTACGCCCTCACATAGACCAAAGAATGTCCCAACACACATTTATGACATAAATGGGACAGAAGACTAAAGAGACAGAAGAACACTCACACTCACAAAGATATTTTGCATACCATGCGTGCACATACCATAGGCTTGCCTTTATTTTCCATGCATTCAACTTTGAACAATTTGATTGTGATCACATTAGGACTTTTTTGGGCTTGTAACATTGGCTTTGGGACGGGTAGGATGAATATTTGGATATCGGTGACTCACTCTTCTCGACACTTCTTTTTGACTTCATTCACCATTCTTCCTATCATTTCCGACCCTCCATCTTTAGCGTGGAATTATTTAGAGCTTATATACTTGTATATATATATATATATATATCCACGCTGAATTATGCTTCTTAATATTCGCGATCACCCCGAACAGGCCTTTGGCCTCATTTTCCGCATTTTTCACTTGTCACCCCCAACTTAGGCTTTTAGCCTCATTTGTCATTCTTCAGTGTCAAGGAAGGACTTGGTGCCAAATGGGTTTATTCACAGAAGGGAAAGAGGTTAGTTCACGGTTAATCGAAGAAAAAGTCTATAGGCTCAAAATGGGAGACTAAGGATCATTTTCTGTACGGCCTAGGCTCATTTAAGATAAACAGGTTTTGGGGTTAATACAAAGAAAGCCTAAGATCACTTCACAATCAAATTCTCCTTAGAATTCACGCACGACCAACCGGGCAAGTTCTAGATTACAAGCATCATATGCAAATAGAAACTAAGAACTCACAACACAATGGCATAAGGATTGTTTAAATACTCTGACTTCATTTCCGTTTGAAGATTTCACATGCATAAACACCCTTTCTTTGCAATGTCATTAAAAGAACCATACATGTCAATATCAACAGCTCATTCTTGATGTACATCACAAATTATTTTTCGGAGGGATATCATTGAACTGTAAAAACCACTTTTATCTATGCTAGAAACACGGATCACTACCACTTAAGTCATCATTACTTTATTTCTATATTAAACATCCTAAACATGCCTTCAACATACACATCGCATTCTTCGGGAATAGAACACACAACAAAGAATAGCCGAAGAAGGTCCTAACACATACTTAATAATAAAAACAATACCAACAAAAACACAAAAATCACAATTGTCTTAAACACATGCTTACTATCACAATTTGGGATAAAATACCCACCAAAACAAAAACAATAAAAACAATATCCAGTATACTAAAACAGCAATCCCAACAACCAATCAAAAATTACCCACACCCCCAACTTAAAAGCATGCATTGCCCTCAAGGCATCAACATAACGCATTAAAAGAACGGAGGGCCTCCCTGGAGCGCATTAGGCGCTCGGATCTGCAGCAGCATCATGAGGTGGAGAAGTGGGTGGGGGAGAAGTATGGTGAGCCGGCTCAATGGGCTGGGCTGAGCTAGAAGTAGCTCCTGCGGTGTCAGAACTCAGCCGAGACTCATGTCTGAGGTTCTTCAAGGTGCGCCGCTCCTCTTCCTCATTCTGCGGGCGCAAAGCAGCAAATGGATCAAGGCTCTGGAGAATGGGATCGAGGTTTTCATCATCTAGCGAGGCTCTCCTGCGCTTCCCTTTTGTCAAAGAGGGGGTATCCTCTTCCAACTCCTCATCGTGCTCCTCCTCAACCGTGTCCTCGATGTCATCATCTCCAAGTAGACTCTGACCCGGCCGGTAGAAGCTCTGCACCAACTCTGTGTGTACCTTCGGAAGCTGGTCAGTCACCACAGCCACATCCTGTGCCTTCAATTTCTGCACATCATCCTTGACAGACCGCAACTCACTCCGAATAGCGCTCAACTCCATAGCAGGGTGTGTCCTAGTCAGCTCAGTCATCCTGTTCTCAATACCATCTATACGAGAGTGGATCCGTTGGTGGTCGTCAGCCAGCTGTTCTTTGATTGGTTGCAACGCAGCATCAATGGCTCTTTTAGTGTACAATTTCAGCTCAGTCATGAGCTGCTTGACCTGCCTATCTGTGCGATCTGCTTGCAGGACCACTGCCCTAAAATTTTCCCGATTGAACATCATTTTTCTCGCAAGCTCGGGTGGGACTCCCGGTATTTGCTGGGCTGGTGCTAGGCTTGCTCCAGTCGAAGAGGTAGGACCACCCGAAGTAGGTGCGGCTGGAGCTGGCATGGGCTGTGTAGCATAATCAGCCGGTGGAGCCTCAAAATCTGTGGGCTGACCCGCCTGAGCTTCCTCAACACCCATAATAGCGAAGGGTATAACATCTGATCCCGTTGGCCCCTCCGGCACCTCAGAAGATGATGCAGAGGGCATTGGACCCTGGCTCAACACATCATCCTTCCCCTTTGTGATGTCATAAATATGGCTGGCGATCACACTGTGATCGATATGGGGGAGGGGTTCTGGTTCTGTACGTAAGCATAGTAGCGTAAGCAGACATGGATGAATGAGGGAAGTGGCTGGCTGAGTGGCTCTCTCTCGGAGATCTGCTGCTATCAGTCGCCCGAAGTTGATCTTATACCTCGACATAATGGCAGCTACAAGAACAGCCCTGTCCGGAGTCAAAAAATTATCTGTCTGGGTAGGGCGGATGCGAAATAGAACAATCTTCCACCAAAACTTTGCCTCTAGCGTGAGGGTGTTTTTCAAATTCGCACGGTGGCTGTCAACGTTGGCACCATGGCCCATTCGTGATCTGCTGTTCGTGCAATAACTGAAGCCACCCATTTTCGGACGGAGATTGTATCTTTCTGTTCAACTTTGTATACAAACTCCCCTTCTTCCGCTGCTGTAGGCTCTATATAATCCTCCCCGAATAGTATTCTATTGATAGCCGTCGGAGAGATGTCGATCTTCTTTTTCCGCATTATTATCTCGGTCATTGCCGGTACTTGACTTGCGCGCTGCCCCGTTTTTAGTGCTTTGAATATAGTGGCCCCGTACGATGCGTAGAATTCCCGAACAAAAACCGGGATGTAAGAGCCCACAGAGTTTTTCAGAAAGTCTAACTTATGGAAGCGGATAGTGTCACGAATGCCTGGATAACCATTGAGACCGTCGAAACTGACGTTCATCTCCTCGAAAATACTCCACCTTGGGTCCGCCCCCTCATTCTTTACTAGCTCACAACCTTTATTGTACAAGTCTTCAGATCCCTCCACAGAAAACCGAAGGATCTTCTCAGTCATTGCTTGCATCCGAATGTCAAGTTCTCTCCTTTCCTGCTCGCGCACTTTTTCGCGCTCCTCTGCAGTAGGCTGTCTAATGGATGGTTGAGGTTGGTGTGGTGGGGTGACAGCCTGCCTGGGTTCACTCTGGCTCGGCGAACTCGACGAACTCGACTCCTTAGCCGAGGAGGAACTTTCTGATGGTTGGTCTGGCTGGCTGGGTGCGACTGGTGGGGCAGGCCTGCTAGGTGCGACTGGTCTCTTTGTAGGCCTGGCGTCCTTGATTAGATCGTCGTCGCGCAGCCTTGAGGTTACTTTGCTTGCAGCATGACCTTTTCCTTTTTCCACCACTTTAGGTGAAGCCTTTTTTGATTGTCGTGGTTTTCCCATACCCGCGTAAGGAACAGTTAGATATGATAGGGGAGAAACGTTTCAATTATACACTTTATTGGTGGAAGTTTAAAGGCTTCATTAGCTGATGCACCGTAACACAGTCGACAGACCGTCATACTTGTTACGGTCCGTGTCATCAAACCGTAACTTAGTTTGTTCATTTCCAACACAGGGACCGTAACACAGTCGACGGTCCGTAACACAGGCTACGGTCCGTAACACAGGCTACGGTCCGTAATAGCTCACCGTAACATGACCAAAATTTCCAGAAAAGTTATTGGAAATTTGAGAGGTGTTACGGTATGATGTTACGGTCCGTCACTCGTGTTACGGTCCGTAACACCTCATCGTAACTTCTCTCAAAATTCCAGAAAGTTTTCATGGAATCCATCGATGGTACGGTGTGGTGTTACGGTCCGTAACATCCCACCGTAACATCAGCCAAATTTCCAAAAAGTTTTCATGGAAATTATCGGTGTTACGGTGCGATGTTACGGTCCGTAACACACGTTACGGTCCGTAACACAGAATGACGGGCAACAGATTAACAAACAAATGGCTTGGCCAAATTTTCTCGTTTTAAGCACGAGGCTACGATTTTCGACTTTATGCTCCATGGGTATGGTGTAAAACATCATTTTATCCCCTCACATGCCTTGGGTTACTCAGACTTCACCCGGTTTTACTAAAGTTTTCATTGGGGATTTTTATCGAACAGTTGGTGGGCAAATTGATTTTTGAAATTTCACGAATGAAACCTTCAATTGGGATGCCCTCCGACTCAGTGGGAAACAATGTGCTTGTGCCCACGAGTCTTTTAAACAGCACAAATACCAATCCCAACCCCCAACCATTGTCAAACCCGGCATAATTAATCAATGGTAATTCAAACTAAATCAACACAGTCAAAACACGAATTTCAACACCTATCATATGAATTCACGCATGACAATCATAGCTTTCGTCTCGATAAAAGATGAAAGAGAGTTGAGACATGGTGATACTTGATCGTTGGCGATGATTTGACGAAACTCGAAATGTAAAGCATTGATTTTTTATAAGAAAATAACAATGAGATTGAGAGAAATATGGAGGAGATTAGGAGAAGTAGAGAGGGGAGATGAAGAGAAAAAGAAGAAGGGTTATGAGGGAGTTAGTGAAAAAGAAGAGGCGGTTCGTTTTTTTGTTTTAAAAAGTGGTAACCGTCGGGTCATGTATTTAAACATGCCTGACGGTTACGTTCCTTGTTACGAACCGTATCTCGTGTTACGGTCAACTAAACGACCCCGTTTCACTTAGTCATTAATGACCTGGCACTACAATCGACGAACCGTAACTCGTGTTACGGTCCGTATCACCTGGCGTAACGTGTTCAGAATTTCCAGTGAATGCCCAGATTTTTGTCAAAGTTACGGTCATGTGTTACGGTCCGTAACATGTACGACGGCCCGTAACTCAGACTGTAACACTATTCCTCCATCCTTCAGTGATTTCTGGGTTTCTTCTAGCTTGTTACGCTCCATGATACGGGCCGTAACATGAGTTACGGTCCGTAACATGGAGCGTCTCGTGTAGAAAAACTCAGCAGGTAATTGGCCTCTTCAGTGCTCCAAATCCTACCACATTAGCACATCAAAAACACAAAAGAACACAAAGAAAATACAAACTTTAAACTACTTACAAAGCGGTAAATGTGGGTTGCCTCCCACACAGCGCTTGGTTTAACGTCACAGCTCGACGTGGTACCTCATTTTCGAGTTCATGAGCCATACTTCAAACGATACCTATCAATAACCTTACCATCATCAATACACCAATGGTAATGCTTTACTCTTTGTGCATTCACTTTAAAAGTCCGAGTGCCATCCTCGGATTTCACTTCAATGACGCTTCCATTTGGTGACACACTTACAATTTCAAAAGGACCAGACCAGCGAGACTTTAACTTGCCTGGAAAGAACTTCAGGCGTGAATTGTACAATAAGACCAAATCTTTTGGCTGAAAATCTCTTTTTAGGATCTTCGAGTCGTGATAGTATTTCATATTTTCCTTGTACAGTGTTGCACTTTCATAGGCATTGTACCTAAATTCATCCATCTCGTTGATTTGAAACAACCACAGCTTGGGTGCTTCATGCCAATCCATATTTAGCCTTTTCAATGTCCAAAGGGCTTTATGCTCAAGCTCAATAGGCAAATGACATGCCTTCCCAAATACCAACTTATACGGTGAAGTCCCAATAGGCGTTTTGAATGCCGTGCGATATGCCCATAAAGCATCATCCAACCTTTTGGACCAGTCAGTGCGATTTACATTGACCGTCGTTGCCAAGATGCTTTTTATCTCTCTGTTTGAGACCTCAACCTGACCACTCGTCTGAGGATGATATGGAGTGGCAACCCTATGATGCACACCATATTTTTCAAGAAGATCGCCAAATGGTTTGTTGCAGAAATGAGAGCCACCATCACTAATAATAGCTCTAGGAGTACCAAATCTAGTAAAGATGTTCTTTTTTAGAAAGGCATTGACTCTCCTACCATCGTTGTTAGGCAAGGCCACCGCCTCCACCCATTTGGAGACATAATCCACTGCGACAAGAATGTATTTCAGGCCGTAGAAGCTCACGAAGGGCCCCATAAAATCAATTCCCCATACATCAAATAGCTCCACCTCAAGAACAAAGTTCATCGGAGTTTCATGCCTCCGACCTATTGTGCCCTGGCGTTGGCATTTATTACAAGAGCGTGCCAACATATTTGCATCACGATAAATGGCTAGCCAGTAGTAGCCCCACTCTAGCACCTTGGCTGCGGTTCGATTACCACTGTGATGTTCACCAACCGGAGAATCATGGCACGCCTTCAAAATATCCGTCACCTCAGATTCCGCCACACATCTCCGAATCATATTGTCAGCACACGTTCTGAATAAGTAAGGCTCATCCCAACAATACTGTCGGCAGTCTCTCAAGAACTTCTTCTTTTGATATGTCTTTAACTCTTCAGGAACGATGCTAGTTACCAAATAATTGGCAATATCGGCATACCATGGTGCCACATCATTGGAGATGACCAAGACTCTTTCATCCGGAAAAGTGTCATCAATATCCAACACATCAATCGGTCTCCCTGGTGCTTCCAGTCTGGAGAGATGGTCAGCTACTTGATTTTCTGACCCTTTTCGGTCTTTGACTTCAAAGTCAAATTCTTGTAGCAACAAGACCCATCTTATCAACCGAGGCTTAGCATCCTTCTTTTCCAAATAGCACAATGCAGCATGGTCAGTGTGAACCACCACCTTGGCACCCAACAAATAAGCCCGGAACTTTTCAAAAGCATAAACAATAGCAAGTAATTCTTGCTTCGTTACTGTATAGTTCAATTGAGCTTCATTCAGTGTTTTGCTGGCATAATAAATTGGGTGGAGGATTTTGTTTAGCCGCTGACCAAGCACAGCGTCAATTGCAAGACCACTGGCGTCACACATTAATTCAAAGGGCAACGACCAATCCGGGGACACAACAATAGGTGCGGAGGTTAACTTCAGCTTCAACTCGTCCAAAGCCTTAATGCACTTCTCATCAAAATTGAATTTGGACTCTTTTTCCAAGAGTTTGCACATTGGGTTTGTAATTTTGGAGAAGTCTTTGATAAACCTCCTATAGAATCCTGCGTGTCCCAAGAAACTCCGAACTCCTTTCACTGAAATGGGCGGAGGGAGTTGTGAAATCACATCGATTTTAGCTTGATCAACCTCAATCCCTCTTTCTGAAATCTTATGGCCAAGGACAATACCCTCCTTGACCATAAAATGACACTTTTCCCAGTTGAGCACGAGGTTGGTCTCCTCACACCGTTGTAGCACCCGATCAAGATGACCCAAACATTCATCGAATGAATCTCCCACCACAGAGAAATCATCCATGAAAACTTCAAGAAAGTTTTCAACCATATCAGACAATATGGACATCATGCATCGTTGGAAGGTAGCTGGGGCATTGCAAAGACCAAATGGCATCCGGCTGAAAGCGAATGTCCCATAGGGACAAGTGAAAGTAGTCTTTTCTTGGTCTTCCAATGCGATATTGATTTGGTTGTACCCTGAGTACCCATCCAAGAAACAGTAATAAGATCTTCCAGCTAGCCGATCAAGCATTTGATTAATAAAAGGCATAGGGAAGTGATCCTTGCAAGATGCGGTATTCAGCTTCCGGTAGTCCATACACACTCTCCAACCGGTGACAGTCCTTGTTGGAATCAACTCATTTTTAGAGTTAGGGACAACTGTGATGCCTCCTTTCTTTGGCACACACTGGACTGGGCTTACCCATGGACTGTTGGCAATCAGGTAAACCACCCCAGCATCTAGCCACTTAATAATCTCCTTCTTCACCACCTCTTGCATCGGTGGATTTAATCTTCGCTGATGCTCAACACTTGGCGAACTTTCCTCCTCCAACTGTATTCGGTGCTCACAAATTCCGGAGGGAATCCCCCGGATGTCTGCAATAGTCCAACCCAAAGCTCTTAAATGCTTCTTCAATACTGCGATGAGTGTTTGGATTTAGCCCTCATTCAGAAGTGATGACACAATAACTGGGAGGGTGGCATTTGCTCCAAGAAACACATATTTAAGATGGGATGGAAGTTGCTTGAGGTCCAACTTCGGTGGCTCAATAATTGATGGTTTCGCTGGAGGAGTTGTTCGTTTCTCTAGATCAAGAGACAGCTTCTTGGGCTCATAAGAGTAAGACCCCAGACCGATGAGTGCATTCACTGTCTCAGTGTATCCTTCCATTTGTTCAGCATCAAAATTCACCAATATGGCCGATAGTGCTTCACTCAAGCATTCTTTCTCCATTTTGAATTCCACTGCTTCATACACCTCACCAATAGAATTTATGACTGAAATACTTTGATAAGGACTAGGTAATTTCATGCCTTTGCTTGCGTGAAAGGTCACCTCCTCATCGTTCACCCGGAACTTTATTTCGTGCTTCTCAGAATCCATAAGAGCCCTCCCTGTGGCAAGGAAAGGTCGTCCCAGAATAATAGGAATTTCTTGATCAATAGCACAATCAAGAATCACGAAATCTACCGGCAGTAGAAATTCCCCGATTTGAACCAGCACATCATCAACTACCCCCACTGGACTTTTTATCGATCTGTTAGCCATCTGCAACCTCATGGTAGTTGGCCTTGGCATCGCCAGCCCCGATCTCTTGAAAATTTCCAGGGGCATAAGATTTATGCTAGCCCCGTTATCACACAAAGCCCTGGCGAAATTCTGCTGCCCTATGGTGCATGGAATTGTGAATGCTCCAGGATCTTCTCTCTTTTGCACTGTAGTCTTGGAAAGAATGACACTAACGCGGTGAGTGATACCCACAGTGTCGTGTTTCAATGGCTTTTTCTTCTTTGTTAAGACATCCTTCAAATACTTAGGAAAGCCAGGCATTTCTTGGACAACATCCATGAAAGGAATGTTCATCGTCAACTGCTTGAGTTGATCATAAAATCGCAAGCCCTTCTCATCTTCTGTTTTTCTCACTAGCCTTTGAGGAAAAGGCGGTGAAGATTTGAACAATTGGCTCAAAGGGCGAAGAGCACCGGAAAGTTTTGCCTTCCCCTTTTCTTGGTTTTCTACTGGTGCCTTGGGGTTATCAAGATTCTGCTCTTCTTTGGCTACAATAGGGACTTCCTCCCCTGCTTCTTCCTCCACAATATCATTAGATACATCAGGCTGCCTTTCTTCTTCAATAATTTATTCCAGATCAATCACCTTTTTATTAGCACTTTGAAGTATTTTTCCACTTCTGGTGCTAATAGCAAGTACATTCTCCACAGAGTTTACTCCACTACCTTTTGGATTTGGAACTGTATCACTCGGTAGCTGTCCCCGTTGGGGAGTATGCACTTCTCGGGAGAGGTCTCTGAATTGTGCTTCAAGCTTCTGAATGGAAGCTGAATGAGATAGTTGGACCTGAGACATTCCCTTGATTGTGCTCTCTGTTCTGTCTTGATTCATTAACATTTTCTGCATCATACTTTTCAGTTCCGCAGAATCATTAGACGTGTTGCCAGCAGAGTTATTAGCTAAATTATCTCTCCACGGTTGGGAATTTGATGCTTGCCCTCTAGTTGGAATGTAGGGGTTCGAGCTCTTGTTGCCATAATTATAGTTGTTGTAATTCCGTTGACTTGGATTGCCTTGATCATTTCTTCCATAATTATTACCTTGGAATTGTTGTTGAGGCTTTTGCCATGGGTGATTACCGGGACCTTGATAATTTTGCCTTTGATAGCCCCCTTGCGAGTTGTTGACATAATTCGCATCTTCATATTGTGGTTGCCCCTCTAGATAAGCTTCTTCAGAGACTTGGTACATTCCGGGAGCATGAGGTGGCATCTCCTCGACAACATTCACACCTTTGGCTTCTTTCTCCATAAGCCTCTTCGATAATAAATCCACGGTGGTTTGAAATTGAGCAAAAGCATGGTCTCGTTCATGATTTTCTTTGGCCACCGCGGCAGCAGAAGGGCTACCATATGACAGGATTTCACTATCACTAGAATGACAAGCTTGGTTGTGAGTAGTAAGCTTATCGAGCAACCTGGTGATGTTGACAAATGATTTATCCATGAAGCATCCCCCAGCTGCAGTGTTGACAACAATTTGATTCATAGTATCTAACCCCTTGTAGAACTTCTCGGTGAGGATTGCATCCGGAAATCCATGAGTCGGAGATTGAGCTAGATAATATTTGAAACGCTCCCATGCTGCATATAATTGTTCCCTCGGAAGTTGTCTAAACTCAAAGATCTTGTCCCGAAGCTCAGCCTTTTTGCTTGGTGGGAACCATTTTTTCAAGAATATATTGGCTAACTCGTTCCAGGTATGAATGGTATTGCTGGGGAGCTTTTCATACCATTCCCTTGCCTGGCCAGCCAAGGAATATTTGAAGACTCGTAACCGCAGTGCATCAACAGGAACAACACCTTGAGATTGTTGGGAACATAGATGCAGGAAATTCTTCAGGTGTCGGAGTGGACAATCCTCCGAAGAATTTCGGAAATAGCCTTCAAGTTTCAATAGCTAATAGATAGAACTATCAATTTTGAAATTAACATTTCCCGTTCTAGGAGGAACTACAGCAGAAGCATAATCAGTTTCGTCGATGAATTCCGCAAATACATTCTCATCCTCCTCTTCTTCTGGTGCAGGATGGTTCACTTGAATTCCCCCTTGGTTTCCTTGATTGTGATTGTGTCTTCCTGTCATGTTCACCTGGTTCACTAAAACAGCAAATAAGGTGTGATGGAATAGAAAAAGTTTTAAAGAAGAGTACACAACAATTAGTAATTTCTAAACCGTATTCCCCAGCAACGGCGCCAAAATTTGATACGCTCAAATTACACCTATTAATGGCGTAATGTCACGACCCAGCCCCGTGGGCCACGACTGGTGCCCTACTTGGACACCCAAACAGACTTACATGCTGGATGATCGCATCCCAGACTTAATCAAACTTAGCATACATTAATTAAAACAGATACTGGAAGCAAATATTGTCTTAAGCTGTTGCCCGTACAGAAGCACCATATCAAACCCTGTAGACTGGCGGAATAGACATCGCCCAGATATACGCACATATACAAACAGATGGGCCATTTGGCCATAATAGTAAACGAGACCGCATTAAGACGCAGATCATAATCACACACGGACAAACATGACCCATGACCCACGTACATGACTACAAGCCTCTACAAAACATGACAGAACATATGACGGGACAGGGCTCCGCCGTACCCAAATAGTCATATATACAGAATGGGTATAACAGAAGATATGTACCAAAAATATAAGCTCTGAATCGAAAGGAGTGATCCAAGTGGCAGAGTATGTATCCTATACTGGGGATCTCCAAAACGAACGTCCGTACCTGCGGGCATGAAACGCAGCCCCCGGAGAAAGGGGGTCAGTACAAAATATGTACTGAGTATGTAAAGCATGAAATACTGAAGTCAGAATCATAACCAAAGTAAGGAGTGCAAAATATGGATATCGAAGAATATATCAAAATCTGTGCAGAAGACACACACACACACACATATATATATCATGCAAATAACAATCGTGCATAAGGCTCAGGAACGTGGTCGCCACTCCGACGCTGGCGCCACAACACATCATACTCCAGAAAGTTTCAGATCTCTGTACAAACCCCGAACATATCATATCATCATAATGTATCACAACGCCAAAACATGTCATATATCATATCACATCATAACGCCGTATATAAGCGGAACCCGACCCTATGGCGAGGCCTCGGGAACCGTAACACATCATACTGCCGAATATCACATAGTGCGCACGATCACAAAACCGGCCCGGGACCCGGCGAACGATATCATAGTAATAGTCACGAGCGGAGTAGTGCGGAAACCATATGCATACACGTAAATAAATTCCAAGGCTCGACGAATAAATATATATACTGATAGCAGAAGGCTCAAAGTAAGTATAGAGTCCATCGGAATCATTATACAAATGCTGCGAGCTTTTAAATTACCAAACTTTCGAAATCACTTCATAGGTCATTTTCTTGAAAATTAAGTATCATTTATTTTTAAGAAGCTTTCAAACAACCTTATAGAGTACTTCAAATGGAGCCTTAAAATCATATGCACATCTCTAGAATATACATATCCAAACTTTGGCCATATCAAATATTTTCCAAACCATATCCGGAAGCGTACCGACTAATATTTCAAACATCATAAGTATGTGACAAGTTATATGAAATAGTTCATGGAAATCAAAGACATAGGCCATCCTAGTGGCTCTAAGAGTAGAATTTTATTTGGAACATACATATATATATATATATATATATATATATATTATTCATTTACTTCATAAGGGTCATGCCAAAAAGGAAGAACGCTAAGCCTTACATACCTCGATCGCTCACTACCAAATCTCGATCGCTTGCCAACATATCCCGACTCAGGTCTCGGGCTCTCCGATATCTACAATAATGTTATCAATTTTCCAAAAAAAAAAATTTAGTTACTAGTACTTATAATTTTTAATTCTAATTAGTATTTGTCTACCGAAATTTCGGCAGCACCTCCCCTGTAAATTCAACATCCCCGAGAATTAAACTCGGCCAAATTCATCAACAACCATACCAATAATACCGACAACCAAACCAATAACATCAAAGACCAATCTAAAATGCGTTCCAACACTAGTAACCTTCCTTTCAACATAATTCATCGACATTCAATTCAACTACGAATTTTTCAAGCCAATATCGACACATACACATTCATTACCAATTCAAGATCATTCAAAAGCATTTCAAGGCATTTCATACCATTCTACAAAATATACAAAAATCCCACCAAGACTAGAATTCATCCGAAATCTCCAACCTTCGACAAAAAATTCACAACATATTTTTTTCATCTTCATTTCATCAACAATAACCACAATTACACTTCAACAATTCCATTTTCATAATTTCGTAATCTATAGTAACATCACATACTTTCCGACCACAACTCAACAACAAATTTTTCATGCTAACTAGAACCATAAATCTTCATTCACATCACAAGGTCACAACAACATAATTTAACAAACTAAACAAACTCAATTCATCTCCCTTCACAAAAAGGGCACCACACGGCCACAACCCCCCCCCCCCCCCCACACACGGCTCACACACCACATCTTCATATTTTTCATTAAATTCTACTCACTATAACAATATAAATTTCCATAAGAAAGGAGTGGAATTCTTACCTTTTTCCAAATTCTCCTCTTTGTAAAAAAAGTACTCTTTTGCTTCCAACTTAATAGGAATTCAAAAGAGATAGATTTCAACCCAAGGATTAAGGCTCCACATTTTTTTTTCTTTCAATTCGGCCAAGAGGCCTTTCTTGTTGCTCTCAAAGTTTTTTTTTTTTTTTTTTTTTATCTTGTTGGTTCTAGAATGAACCATTTGGACCCTTATCTATTTAATGACTTAATTGATTAGTCACATGGGCTTGGGCCATGTAAGTTGGCCGGCCACCCCTAGGAATTGGGTCATCTTGTTTTTTTTTTTCTAGCCCAATTCATTTAGGGGCTTATTTTGTAATTCCCGAAACTAATTTCCGAAATTCCAATTTTCGCCCTTAGCCTTCCTCGATATTTTCATATCAACATTTCATAGACAACACACATATTTTAAATAGAGATCAAATTATGTCCTTATTTCTTACAAGTCAAAATTGTTTCGAATTTTTCTGAGCATGCGAAAATACGGGGTATAACACGTAAAGCGGACGTTGTCAAATATAGTAACCCAACAAGGTTGGGGTCGAATTCCACAGTGAATATGGAGAGAAAAGAGTACTAATCGTATGCGATACTAGTCTTTAAAGACTTTAATCCTATTCCTGATAGTTTGAAATAGTTGTTGAATCATGTAATTAAGTATTTTGACTGAAATTGTATTTAATGCGAAATAGAGACTAAGGTTGTGTTCCCCAATTTGATTAGATATTATGCTTCAGGTTTCAATGTGATATACTTCTAATGGTTGTTTTATGAATATGCACTTGGTCTCTTAAGAACTTCTTAATGTTTTCCAACAGTTAAGTCGTATTTCCTCTTTATGATTCTTCCGAATGTAAAAGAGTTGCAATCGAAGAATGACCAAAAATGCCAATTTAGACTTATTCTCATCCCTAAGTTAGTCTATTAAACAAGGGTTAACGCCTCGAGTCATTGTCATTCAATCTTACCAATACTAACTTTTTTCCCCAAGAACAGTTAATATAATGGCTTAGGATAATGCTTGCAATCATCACCCAACGCTAAATTATGAAAACTGAATGAATACAAACAACCATTGTTGACACCCAATTTTGTCCCTCTTTTATTTAATTTTATTTACTCGGGCTTCTAAATTTACTGACGAGCTAAACACTTTATTTTCACTATTTGTTATTTTATTACTACTACTATTAATATCGTTACTTTTATTTTCAACATTACGAGCATTACTTTATCACAAATCATTTTCGGGTTTGGACTCGTTAAATTAATTACAAGACAACACTTTGCAAAATCGTTATTTTTCTACATATTAATTATTATTTGTCTTTACATAATATATATTGTAGCAGTTATTAAATTAGAAGCCCAAAAATAATTTAGATAAAGGAAGAAGGATCCATATTTTCATCCAATTGCTGGCCCAAACAACAAAGCACAATATGCCAAATAAATGGCCCAACCCATGTTTTTAATTTCATCAGACCAGCCTACTTCCTCACTTAACCGACCAGCCCAAATCATTCTTTAATAACTTACCCAACAAATCAGCCCACTACCTAATATTACCCGGTCCAGCCAACACATTCCATACCCGACCCGGTCCGTTCCACAACATGAAATGAAACCAGTAGGGTTTCATTTCATTTTCCTCTGCACCTCACCCGCCGCCTCCCTTCTCTCTCTCTACTCTTCTCTCTTTCTCCTCTCCTTCCTCTTCTCTCTCCCACGTTCCACGTTCCCTTCCACTTCCCCTGTCCCCCCACGCTCACGTTCCTCTCCACCATACCTCTGTTCCCCACGCCTTCTCCCATACTCTTCCCTGCCACTTCCACTCGCCACTGTCCCCTCACGCCTGTTCACTTCGTCTCTCTCCCACGCTCCTCTATTTTCTATAAATGGGTCCTAAGTTGAATCAGTTCGGGGGGGGGGGGGATTTTTGAACGAGCAAGAAACGGGGTCAAGATCGAGAAACACAATCTTGAATCCCAAAACTCCTCCAACGTTCGAGTCTCCAACAAGTTTTGACCAGATTTCGATTTTTCTAAAAGTCTTGGATTTTCTTTTAGTTTTTTTTTTTCAAAAATTTGGCGAACCCTTTTTCTTTTCTTAAATTAGAAAATGATTAAGTTTATGAGATTTGTGTTGAAAAGTTATGTTTTCACAATTCAATCAACTTTTGTCGCTGCTCGACAAAAGAACTTTAATTACAACAAAGACATTATAATTTTCAATTCGAGCGTCGAATCTGTCCATACGAGAGAATAGATTCGAGGCCTCGACGCCTCAGTTCATTGCGCACAAAAAAGGTAAACCTTGACACATTTATCGCTTGTAATCTTTATTTTCTGTTTTAGTTAAAAATTTAATTTATTCTGCCATCTTTAGTAGTTATATATTTTCTTTGTTGTTGTATTTGATGTTTGGGAGCTGTTAGGATAGGATGATAATTGCTAAAATGAATTTAAAAGATGTATACTGTAGTTTGGATGCCTAGACTGAATTTACAGAACTTAGAACTTATCTAAAAGTCGAATATACATAGGATATACCGTGAGCTATCGAGGTAAGAAGAAGGTATACATTCGATATACATCTGATATACACACCATGGTGTGTATATCTTAGGTATATCATGTATATGATTAAAACAGGTCAGCATTGTCTCCCTTTTACTCTATTTGTTCAAGTAATGTACCCTGTCATGAATGTGATCTGCTTGGGTTAGATACGATAAATGGTTATATGACATGGCGAGGTTGTTTACTGATTTGATTTGGTCTCCAGTTTACATTCTATGCTCAGTTCTATTAGCAACCATATATTAGGCCTAGTTCTATTTTGTCGGATTAGTATGTTTATATGAAAATAAACATGTCTTAGACTCTGGTATCAGTTAGGTCCGAGTGTATAATACTTATCTAGTAAATTCATATTCAATGGTAGCTATTTGAATTATTGCCTTGGTGACATGACATGATTCTGTGCTTTTTAGCTCAACTCAACTCATATGTGACCATTATATAATCATAGCATTGAACCTGGTTTTGTATACTCATCAGTACCTTGAGGAGTTGTTTTTGATTACCTGAATTCTGTATTGATAATTTCATTCTCATTAGTCTTACATAGTTAGTTTCCTCCTCGGGAATTCTGTGGCATTGCATCTCCCTTGGACATCTTTACTGATCATGAACATCAAGCCTTATCCTGGTCCTGTTTTACTCCTTGAACTCTGCATTACTGATTGTGATTTACCTCTCTCCCTGTTCTAGATATGTCGTCATGTACCATTGAATGAATTTTGCATAACCCCTCCCCTTCAAACATGCTGTAACTTGCCTGTTTTCTTTCATCTTGGCTGCTGCATACCCATGCTACTCTGTGCTATTGTTTCTTTCTGACTTTTGCATGACACTCCTGCTTCTTTTTGACTTCTTTTCTTGTGTGTTTTCTCCTCTCCTGCTTCTTATCCTACTTAAAACACTCGGTATGCTTGTTCTGTGTAATCACATGGCCTCCAAGGCATTTCGTCTTGCTTAGTATTGTGACCTGCATTCGATCATGCATGCTATGACTAGAACTTAACCCCTGTATTGCCTGCATGAGTGTGCTGAGCTCCTAACCAAGCTGCAGTGCTATTGTCAACTTTAAATCCATGATAAGCCTGCTGCTGTGCCTCCTCATACTTGAGAGTATTCACCTTTGCATCCTTACTATGTGAAGTCATATTCTACTTAGCTTGCATCATGTTTTGATCTGGTTGCCAATCTGATTTGCCTTTAGCCATCCCTGAGATGCCATACCATAAAATACTATCTTATTGTGCTCATCTACCTTGTCCAACTTGTTTGATTTTGTGATCATGATTGATATTTACACTCTTCTGAAATAAGTTTTTTTTTTATGCCTTTCTCATCTTAGTATGCACACTTGACATATCTACTTAAAGTTTAGTTATACTTAGCTTAACTGATTAGGACTGACCTACTATTTACTAGATATGGGATCTTATCTCCTTTTGAATGAACTTTTCATTGGGTCTCAAGGTGCATCCTTACCCCTCATGTTTATATTTTGACCACATGTATCTACTGCCTACATTTTCTTCTCACTGATTGCTGTTATTTGCTCCTACTGTAACTCTGACTCTACTTATGGGATGACTGTTGTTTGGTTTGTTTCACTTATCCTTGGCAACTGCCTGTTTTCTTCCCTTTTACCTAAATAAGATTTTTTTTTGGTTCAAAAGGTATAGTTTTCAAGTCTACTGGATGGTTCAAAATACTCCATCCTTTCCCTTTATTTAATTTCCTTGCTTCAGCCTTCGTTTGATTCTGTGATTATATGTTAGTTTTGAATAGAACAGTTCGGAATATATAGTTAAACATAATGGCTGCACGAATCCTTTCTTTCTCTTTCATAAATGATGAACCTGCCTGCATACTTTGTTCATAAAGGTCTTTTTTTAAAAAAACGGTTCTGCTGTGTCTATTTAAGGCTGTATACTATGTGTATTTGGGCATGTTTCGTATATTACTCTCTTATCCTAAAACTGTTTGGGCATTGTTCCTCTTTCTTGCATATGTCGCCGTCGTATTTCGGGAATTTGACTTAGAAAAAAAAACATTGGGTTCAGCTGCTGTTTGACAGTAGCAGCCCTCTAGGTTGATCTGAATTGGTTTAAAATTAGAGCTTCAACCTGTGTATAAGCTGTTGTTTTCATAGTACCACTCTTGTTCGGGCTGTGTCGTTTTTAGCTATTTTCCTAGTTAAGTTTTCTGCCTATTTAAATTTTGTATGAGTATGAGTTAATGGGCTCGATTTCATATTTGTTAGTGTCGTTCTGATCTTTGTAGGAATTCAACATGATTAAGTTTACAGGTTTAGATGTCTAGCTTCACTTAAAATTTGAGTGAAAAGCATGAGTTTATTTTCCTTTGCTCTTTATCTTTTTTTTCAGTATGCTCAACTCGGCAGAAAATGTTTGTTTGGTTAAATACCAGCTTTGTAATTGTTAATGAAATCTTCATGCATTCCTCGATAAGTTTATGTTATGAGATTGAGCTTATGTTTAAGCTTAGATTAGTATGAGATTGGGTATTGCCTAATGTTTCAGCCCGTTTTACTTCTTCCTTTGAGCATTTTAGTTCCAAAACATGAAATTATATATTACAATGAGTGACTTTCTTTGTTCTCCAAGCATGTTAGAGTTGTACAAATGTTAATTGCTATATAGATCTTGAGTTATATTTTACATGTTTTAACCTCACCCGTTGATTATATACTAATCCTTTTCTTTCGTTTTTATGCATGACTATCGCATATGAGTCCGAGGGACTCGTTTCTTCCACGTTTGGCGTTGGGCTAAAAGCCCAACATGACCTCCTTCTTGTCCAGCCTCTGTCCGCAGCACAAATAGAAAATAAAATCTGGGCCAAAGCCCAATAGACAAGAACAACATTCAACAACAATATATAAATGATTCTGGGCCGAAGCCCAATGACAAACAAAGTGTAGCAATTTCCCTTAAATGGCTGAGCCCATTTAGTCATCTTTGCTTCTTTATCTTTGTGCCTTTAACTTGTATTATTTGACTAACACCTTTTCTTATTTTGTTTTTCCTTAGCTAGAATAAACCTTAGTGACATTAAGGGGATTAGTTTAGTAATGGGTAGTTAATTTCACTAATTACATTCACTTCTATTTATATTCTAAACTATTTATAATATCTATAATATTTTTTAGAACAATTGACATACAAAATAGCATGACCACATATTTTGGCTAAAAGAATCATAATTTATGCTTACTATCTTAGAAGTTTAAAACGTCACAAATTTTACACTAACGTTAGCTCATTCTAAGAAATGAAAAGGCAAACTAATTTCAACGGATAACTCTTTCACTTTAGCTCCTTTCCAACACTTGAAATGTATATTTGTTTAAAACAACTTTCATACAATATAACATTAAACTAATAATCTTTCTATGAAATCTTTAAAATTTATTTAATGTTAATCTTACATTAACTCTTTTAATTTGTGAGTCGGCATAACTCACTTTTTCCAAATACATATAAACATTACATGTTCCGCTTCTTTTAGTTTATTTTAACTAAACTCTTTTATGCAATTACCAGTTTTACTTTAAACAACTTTATCAATATTCACAAAAAAAAAAAAAAACATTTTTATTTCTATAATGTTACATTTACATTTAGCCTAATTAATTTTAGTCCGGTCGGATTAACCATTATTAATAGAACTTAGAGGATGCCTAATACCTTCTCTCTAGGTTAGTTGAACCCGTATTTAGAATCTTAAGTTTCGCAGACCTTAAACAGAGCTAACTTTAGAAAATAACTTTAATGAACTTTAGGTGTCCTAATTCACCATAAATAATTAGGTGGCGACTCCTTAAAATAAATAAAAAAACAGGAATCACCAATATGTTGTACTCTACTTTAACTCGGTTAAAATGGGGTATGACAACCATTATGCATATATCAATAACAGAAACCCATTCACATAATATCCATCATGGGTTCCACAACCTTAGCTTTAAAATTAGCTACTCATGATTTTGGATAACAAAGAAAGCTTACAAGTAAACATAATGAACTTACAATGCAAAAATACAAGATGGAATGAGAGTGAAGTTGTTGCCTTAAATGCTCCAATCACTTCTAAGATTAAAGACCTAGGGTTTTTGCCTCCAAAAGAAAATCTAAATAATGAATTAAAACCCTACATTAAGTATTTATAGAGCCAAAAATCGCGCCAAGTTTCTGGGCAAAAATGCCCTTACGCCACATTGTTACGGACCGTAACCTGTGTTACGGTCCGTCCTTCAGTTCGTCATTTGTCAGCTTTGATGTTACGGCCACCATGCGACGGACCGTAACCTGTGTTACGGTCCGTCCTTCTGAGGCGTAACTTGAGACTTTACTTGGCAACTCTCTGGAAATTTGGCTGATGTTACGGTGATATGTTACGGACCGTAACATGAGTTACGGACCGTAACACTACACCGTAACACTGATGGTTTCATTGAAAACTTTCTGGAAATTTAGCTGATGTTACGGTGATATGTTACGGACCGTAACATGAGTTACGGACCGTAACATCACACCGTAACGCTGATGGTTTCAATGAAAACTTTCTAGAAATTTAGGCCCTGTTACGTTTCAATGGTACGAACCGTAACATGAGTTACGGATCCCATTACGGTCCGTAACATGAGTTACGGACCGTCATTTAGCTCCAATTTGTCCGTTTTTCAGCGTTTCATCTCATTTCCGATCCTTAGTTAATCAACCCTATAAAACACAAAAATATCATAAGAAACAATGTAAAAACACTTAAAAACAAGCAACACTTCTAGTTACAAAGGCATAAAATGTGCCAAAATTCACGGCATATCAAGGCTCAAAGGAAAGGAAAGTCTAAGGAGTAATTGCTCGTGGTATTGCTGTTCGGCCTTCCAGGTAGGTTACCGTTTACCCTATGGTGAGAATTTGTTTAGCGAAGCATATATTTAGATAATATTGTCGAAAAAAGCATGTAAACCTTCGGGTATAAATTTGGGTTAGATATTATCTTAGGTTGGACCTGTTGTGTGATTGGGGTTAGCCACACCTTTGTGTTGTGATTTATCTTGTTCTATTATTATTGACTTGATGCCACACAGAGATAGTAGACATTGAAGACTATTGATATATCTTGACCATGATATCGTAATATCTTACTTGTTAACGTTTGATACGAGGATAGTGTTCTATTATGGCTTATTGTATAGCCTTTTCATGATATTATTAGTGTGCCCATGCGTGCTACTTGTGATATTAATTTGATTACTGATATTGAACTCATACATTGCATGCATTCTCATCCTTCATGATATACTGTTGATACATTGATGATATTTAAGGAAATACTGTTACGAGCTGGGCTCAGTTGGATGAGAGTGACGCGAGGACCGATGTCCGATATTTATCCCGAAATTGAGGTATGAGTATAACGATTGCTGAGGTTATTGCCGGAATCATGAGGTAACGGTTGTCGAGGTTGTTGCCGGAATCATGAGGTACATAGATTTCGCGGGTCCCCCATGGGTTGTGCTGCCGAGATGTGATGTTCCATCATCGGAGTACATGTGTACGGTGCATATGCATTACATTCACATTTCATACATTATTGCATTGCATTGTACTATGGCTTCTATTGTGATATTCTTATGTTGTACTTGTGATATACGGATTCGGATTGAGTATTTGAGACTTGACACATTTGGATTTAGATGCTAAACTTAGGTGATGACGTGTACTTGGATTCTAGCTTGTGTTTGACTTATAGCTTGTTAATTTACCTGTTTATCTTACTTTATTGCCTTAATATGTGTTAGCTAAACTTAGTCTGCCTATGATACCTACTAGAACTTATTATTTGTACTGACCTGCACTTGCTGCATTCTTTTATGAATGCAGAGTACTAGGTTAGATCGACCTCTGCTTCTCGTGGCTGATAGTGGTACGAGAGTTACTGTTAGAGTCTTACAGAGTGACCACGGGGATGTCCGCCGCCTCGAAGATTCTTCTTTATTTTATGTCTCACTTGATATTCCGAGACATATTCAGACTATTGATGTATTATCGTTATTTCCAGACTTGTAGATTCCAGTTAGTTGCTCTTGTATGACTAGACAGATTTCTGGGGTGATTTTGATGTATTTTTGCATATTCTATCTATTATTATGTCAGATTTATGTATTGCTATCTCTTCCGTTTATTTATTTATTTATTTATTTATTTATTTATAATTTCATGTTTTGGAAATTGTTGAGATAAGGGTTCGCCTACTGAGATAGGAAAGGTATGTGCCCACGCGACTTAGCTAAATTAGGTCATGACAAATTTAGTTCACTGCATCTTTCAATCTGCCACACAACATCTTTGAGACGCACATATACAATGCATTGCAGCAAGCAATAGGCCTATATTGACTAGCCATTTCAGGACTGTCCACATTGGGAATAAGTGTTATATTTGTGGTATTCAGTTGCTTAAGCAATTTTTCATTCTGGAAGAACTCCAAGATTGCATCTGTTATGTCCTTCCCCGCAATTTCCCAGGATTCTTTGAAAACTCCACTTCTATAACCATCGGGCACAGGGCTCTTGGTTTTATGAATGTGAAACTTAGCTGCTTTGACATCATTAGCCTAGAAAGGTGTATCAACTTCAACTGCTGGTCCAACCTCAGCACTTGCCCATTCTTAAGAATAAATCCTTTAGCATGCGCTCTAGTATTGACTTTCCTTTTCAAAATCTCCTTATAATAGTTCAAGAATATCTTTGCTATTGCATCTGGTTAGTCTTCCAAACTCCTTGTTCATCTCTTAGTTGTGTGGTTGCTTGCTTCAATCTTCTGTGTTTAATCACAGAATGAAAGTACCTAGTATTATCATCCCCTAGCCTCAACCATGTCACTTTGCTCTGCTGCTGCAGGTACTTTTCAGCCAAGTAAGAGGATTGCTTGAACTTTGCATGCTTCTCTCTTTCCTATTGTTGACATTTTTTATTCAAAGGCTGTGATTGCAACTGATTTTGGGCCAGTTTCAAAGCAACCCTGTCCTCAGCTGTTTTCTTTACTAAATTTCCAAAGTGTTGAGAATTCAACTTCTTTAGTTCCTTCTTCATTAGTTTCAACTTCTTAACTATATGTAATATTTTATACCCCTGAATAGGAATTGCCCAACTTTGTTTCACCAATTGCCAAAATTGAGGGTGTTGCCCCATACATTGCAGTATAAAAATGACTTCTGTTGTCTTGGCCTCTCTTCAACCAGGATCACTTTAGCGGGACAGGATCACTTAACCCTTCAAGCAGGAAGTGGTTTTACTGGAAGGCATATTGTTCATTTATTCATCATCAATGAAAGCCCAGTCAATCCGGGAATAAATTCTTTCTCCACTTCCTTTGTCACTCCAAGTATATTGATTGCCCTTGTGGTAATTAAATCAAGCCACACTCATCCATACATGCAGCAAGTCCACCACTTCAACCCAAGAAACTGAATTACTCCATATTCTATCATCAACATGTTAGACTGAGTTGAAGTCACCAAGCAGTAACTAAGGTTTCTTACGCACTCTGTGTATATTCAATATAAATTCCTATAGTTCTTTTCTTTCCTCTCTGGTATTAAAAGCATATACAAAAGTTACCAAAAAGAACAGTTGCAATAAAGTTGAGTTTACCTCACAAGTGATCACCTGTGGTGACATACTAATTGGGTTGACCTGATAATAATCTAGCCTCAAACTGATCTAGATCCTACCATTGTAATGATACTTCAAATTGTTAATATGATTCCAACCCCCAAACATACTATCTGAAATTTGTTTAAACCTATCCTTCTTTATTTTTGTTTCCAGCAGGCCTATTAAACCCACCCTTTCTTCTGTGCAAGGGAGCTAAAGAAGTTGAATTCTCAACACTTTGGGAGGTCAGCATCCATGGTTACAGTATTAGAAAGGGATTCAGGGCTATTGTTATAATTTGAAGGTACCTCTAGAAATATTACCTTCTTATGTGGTTTGTTAATAGGAATCGTTTCCTTCGCAGGCTCCAAAATATTTTTCTGAGTTCCTTCCAAAAATTTTGCAGTCTCAGAATTTTGATTATTATGCTTGATTGAATTCCTAATAGAGTTTTTTCTTTCAACCAAGATTTTTTTCTTAGGGAATTGAGCAATCTTTGAAGAAGTTGATATAGTCAACGGCACACTATTCTTTGAACCCTTTGCTGGTAACCTCAGTTTTGCTGCTTTTATCAACTCATTCTCCGTTTCATCAAAACCCAATCTTTTTAACCCTGAATTAGACACCCTTTTTAGTGAATCTGCAAAAAACCACAACAAAACAAGAAAACAACAAAGTAAATTAAGACTTGAAACAATTTTTGACATTTCAAATCAAGAAAAAGGAGTAAAAGAAGGATAAATTTACCTGCAGGGCTTTTGAAAGGAGTAACGGGGTTGATTCCTCTATAGGTTGAAAGAACCGAAAGCCGTGTAAAAGGGTTATCGTTGAAAATTCTTCTAGGTGTTGAATTAGTGTTTCCGGAGGTTCTTTGATTAGGAGGAATGGGTCTTGCAGAAAGTGGGGAAGGAGATCTTTTAGAAGAGACTACCATTAATGACAATGTGTCAAGAAAGGTAAGGGAATAGTTTGATGAAGAAATAAAATAATAGGGTGAAGTGAGAAAGAAAACTTTAATGAGATTTTGGAATGTTTTGATTTGATGAAGATACTTTCCGTTAGGGTTTTTTAATTTGAAAAAACAACGTAGGTTGTCCATAAATTATAGCTAGGCAAAAAAAAAAGGCTTTACCCATTCTATAGACTGGTTAATTCTCTCAAGTGTCCACACATTTTGCTTCTGTTGTCGCTCCCAAATTGAATATGAATGGAGAACTCTATTCATTTACAAGTTTTAACCTCCATTATAACTGGTCCCTTAACTATGAGAGTAGGTTCAAATTAAAGGACTTATTTTCCTTGGGTCATCAGAATTTAAACCAATTAACAAAGAAATATGCAAGTTGCTGTCGTTCTTTTTTACTGCGAAGATTGATATTGATGGAACGGGTTCAAAATAGTCCGTTAACTATGTACTTAACAGTTTTGATCCTTTAAGTTTGCCATAGGTTAACAAAAATTGTAGTTAAGGGTTGGTTAAAAATAGTCCCTTAAGTATGCACTTAATAGTTTTGGTCCTTTAAGTTCGTCATAGTTACTCTCATAGTTAAAAGACCATTTGTAAGTGGAGGTTAAAACTTGTAAATGAAGATAGTTCTCCGTTATATTCGATTTGGGAGCAACAACACAAGCAAAATGCGCAAACACTTGAAAGAATTAAATAGTCTGTAGAATTGGTAAAACTTTTTTTTTTTTGTTTTTCCTAGCTATAATTTATGGACAACCTATGTTGTTGTCTTGAGCAACAACCTAAGTTGTTACCTTGAATTCAAAAACTCCAATGGACAGTATCTTCATCAAATCAAAACCCTCCAAAATCTCATTCAGTTTCCTTTCTCACTTCACCCTATTATTTCATTTCTTCATCAAACGAATCTCTTACCTTTCTTGACACATTGTCATTAATGGCAGTCTCTTATAAAGGATCTCTTTCCCCACTTTCTGCAAGACCCATTCCTCCTAATCAAAGAACCTCGGAAAATACTAATTCTACACCCAGAACGAGTTTCAACGATAATCCTTTTTCACGGCCTTCAGTTCTTTCACCCATAGAGGAATCAACCCTGTTACTCCTTTCAAAAAGCCCCGTTGGTAAATTTTCCCCTTCTACTCCATTTTCTTGATTTGAAAAGTCAAGAATGATTTCAAGTCATAATTTACTTTGTTGTTTTCTTGTTTTGTTGTGGTTTTTTTGCAGATTTGGCAAAAAGGGTATCTAATTCAGGGTTAAAAGAATTGGGTTTTGATGAAAAGGAGAATGAGTTGATAAAAAGTGAAACTGAGGTTATTAACAAAAGGTTCAAAGAATTTTATGTCACTGACTATATCAGATTCTTCAAAGATTTCTCAATTCCCTAGGAAAAAAATCTTGGGTGAAAGAAAAAAATCCTGTTAAGAGTTCAATCATGCATAATAATCAAAATTCTGAGACTACAAAATCTTTGGAAGGAACTCAAAAAAATGTTTTGGAGCTTGCTAAGGATATTGTTCCTGTTAACAAACCACAGAAAAAGGTGACATTTCTTGAGGTACCTTCAAATTACAACAATGATCCTGAATCCCTTTTTGATACTATAAGCATGGATACTCAAACTGATTTTAGGCCAGTTTCAAAGCAACCCTGTCCTTAGCTGCTTTCTTCGCTAAATTCTTAAAGTATTGAGAATCCAGCTTCTCTAGTTCCTTCTTCATTAGTTTCAACTTCTTAACTACTTGTAACATTTTACACCCCTGGATAGGAATTGCCCAACTTTCTTTTACCAATTGCAAAAACTGAGGGTGTTGTCCCCATACATTGTACTATATAAATGACTTTTGTTGTCTTGCCCTCTGTAACGACCCGCTAGTTTGTTATGGGGGCTTTGACCATTTTGCCAATGCTAGTACATTCCGAGAATAGTAACGAGCTTAATGGGAACTCAAAAAGTTAGAAGTCTAACAATTGAAACTTGTGTTGGTTGTTGTTGTGCATTGTCTGAAACTTGTCTTCATTTCCCTAGCGGGTTTTTATGTACGAAAAAGGGACAAAATTACCCCTGAACTTTGAAAAATATTTCATCCATACCTTTTGTTATACTTTGGGGTTATTAATGCCCTTACCGTTATAGTTTGGAACAAATATGCCCTTGTGCTTAACGGAGTACCACGTGTCAAACTGACAGTGTCCAAGCCATTAAACCCTTATATTTCATCCGGGTCAATTAAAATGTGGATCCCAAACCGGTAAATAATATATCAAACCAAATAACCATAAATCAAACCCAACTCTCTCTCTCTCTACAAAGAAAATGCCGACACCTCTTTCTACCCAAAATCGCCACCCACCTCTCTCTCTACAGCAAAACTAGCTTCAACTATGTCATAATTTCTGTGAGTAGAAGGTACTATTTTCATCATCGTCCCTTTTCTGCTTTTAAGTTCTTTTATTGGTTTTTTATGTATTAAATTTTTGTTGAATAATGGGTTCCGATTTCAACTTTTTCCTTAGGTTCTCTGTTTTGTTAGTTATTTTTTTTGCGTTTAATGTGTTTGCATACGCTTTTTAATGTGATCCCGAAATGGGTGGATATGGTTAAATTGTCGGATTTGCTTTTGGAGTTATGTTTTAGTGTTGGTTTCAGGTTTTGTAGGCTTGTGGACCTAATATTAATGTGGGGTTGGTGGTTGGGCACGGTTAAATATAAGGTTTTGGGGGGGGGGGGGGGGCTGCTTTGGGGGGGACGTTGTTTTAGTTGTTTTGGGGTTGGTTTCAGCTTGTGTGATGATAATGAAAGGTGGTTTTTATCCTTTTTATCATATTCGTAAAGGTTTGAGCTGCTTTATCTTAAAAAATAGACCCAATTTCATGTTAAGTGTGTGTTTTGGGATAAACAATTCCATATTTTTTTATACTTTGTCCAGAATTTTATATTGCTTAGTGGATAAACAATTCCATGTTTTCAGTTTGTGGTCCTTGGACAGTACAAAAAAAGCATTAAACTTTTAAGTTAAAGAATAAAAGTTCATTTATTGTCCAAACCTACATGGCTGCATGGTTTTACATTTATGAGGGGGTCATTTATTGTTATACTACTGCGTGTGGTCCCCAAAATAGTTGAATTATTTTTTCATTTTTATACTATTGTGTGTGGTCCTTTATTAATTAACTGCTTTATTTACTAATTAATTGCAGGTTATTAAGATGATAAAAGTCAACTTATTCTAAAAATCAACTTATTCTTCCATCATGGTGGTAATTGGATTAGAGAACCACATGTATTGTATGAAAAGAAAAGGGTTCACTGTTGGAGAGGGTATGATCCCGATCTCTGATCATATATTGACATTGTAAATGAGTACACTTTCCAGTTAGGATTTGTTGGTGTCCAACAATTAATTATTGCTGGACCATCTGGAAAGTACTTTGAATTAAAAAGTGATGAAGGTATTAGGAAATTATTATCATTTGTCTCCGAAGAATACCATGTCATTCATTTCTTTGCTACTGATGAATGTGAAATAGTTGTGCATCTTCCAAATATTCTACAAAATGATGAATCATTTTGCTTTGTACCTAATTCTGTTAATGAAGTTGGGATAGATGTGCATGTTCCAAATATTCTAACAAATGATGAGTTACTTTTCTTAGTACCCAATTTTGTTACTGAGGTTGGGACAGATTATAGTGATAGTGACAATGAGGATGAGAATGGTATGGTGTTTGATTGTCCAGAATATGGTAGTGAGGAATTAGAGAGACTTGCTACCGACAAGAGAAGGGTTATCACTGAAAATTTGAATGATTTTAGGGAGTTAGTTAAGGGTGTGACCTTCAAGGACATACCAGAAGCAAGGAATTTCTGTAGACTTTATGCACTGGCAAACAAGAAAGAGTTAGTTGTTGAAAAAAGTGATAGGCATATGGTGAGATATTTATGTGATGCCATAGGCTGCCTATTCGTATGCCACATATCTGATGATGAGACTACTGTTGGGGTGACTATTAAGACTTTAATTCCTCATACTGATTGTGGTGTAGTATATGATAACCCACTGATTAAGTCTAGTACATAGCTCGATATTTCAAGGGAAAGTTACAAGATAACCCAAAATACAAGGTTAAAGATATGAGGGCCGACTTACATAGAGTTTTTTATTTAAATGCAAGTGAAGGAAAACGCAAAAGAGCCAAAAGGGAGGTTCTGGAAACTCTGGAAGGTAGTTTTACAAATAATTACAAAAAACTGGAGGCTTATGCAAATGAATTGAGAGAATTAAATCCGGAAGTGATGTTGTGATTAATTCGTCCAAGGAGGCACTAGCTCAAGGTAAAAGAAAATTTCTGAGAATGTATATTTGTTTCAAGGCATTGAAAATGGGTTTTAAGGAAGGATTAAGACCATTTATTGGGTTAGATGGTACATTCCTTAAAGGAAAAGCCAAGGGACAAGTATTGGTTGCTGTTGGTCAAGACAGTATGAACCAATTTTACCCTCTAGCATGGGCAGTGGTTGATAAAGAGACCAAGAGGACTTGGAGATGGTTCTTACAGCAGTTGCAACACTCACTTGAACTCCATAATGGCAAAGGAATAACCTTCATATCAGACATGCAGAAGGTAAACTACATTTTTTTTTTAAAATCTGTTTTTTTGTGTGTTTTTTTTCTGTTTTTTTTTGTCTTGAAGTTAAAGATTGGAATAGTTAAATGTTTGAGCTAAATGTGATCACTGCAGTCATGTTTTTCCATCTTTACATGCTAAATGTGTTTCTTCTATGGTAGTCAAATAATAGCTAAATGATTAATTTTCCTTTTCGTTTAAATGTGATCACTGCAGTCATGTTTTTCCATCTTTACATGTTTGTTTTCATTCTCTAGTCAACTTTATTTATACAGAAAGTGTGTCTTTATTTTGTTCTTTTGTTTTTACTTGGGAAGATAAGGGACATAAAGTCATTACCTTTCCAGAAAGGATATAATGAAAAATAAGGTCAAAAGTTCATAAAGCCATTACCTTTCCAGAAAGGATATAATGAAAAATAAAGTCAAAAGTTCATAAAGCCATTACCTTTCCAGAAAGTACTTATCATTTTTCAGCCCTTTTCATGTATTGTAAGTCATTGTTCACTCCTTGGGTAGGTCTAGCAAAAGGGAAAAAAAATATTTTTTTTGACATCCTACTTTATCAGTCTTTAAAGTAGTGGTATTTTCAGTTATAAAACTAATTTTTTTGACGTTCTACATTGTTTTCAGTTTTGACCAAAGCAGGTGCTATTCATTTGTCCCTACTGCAGAGTCAATAATTACTTTATTTGTGACATCTTGAGTAAAGTAGGATGGCTGATGACTTAACTTCTATTTAGTTGTGCTTTAGCGTTTCATCTGTTTTAGTGCTTTAGTGTAAATATTGAGCATTGTTTCAACTGTTTAAGTGGTCTGAAAAACTATTCTGAATATAGCTTTGACCAAAGCACGTGCTATTCATTGTATGCTTATTCCAGTTTCAATTAATATAACTTATATTGTTTGTTTCTTATATGTAGGGAATGCTTGATGCAGTAAAGAATGTACTGCCTGAAGCACATCAGAGATTTTGTGTAAAGAACATTGAGGCAAATTGGTGCAAAAGGTGGAGTAAAGGTGAGTTGAAGAAGCTTCTGTGGTGGGGTGCATGGTCCTCCTATGCTGAGGAGTTTGGAGACCAACTTGAACAGATGAAGCAGTTGGATAAACCTGCTGCAAAGGACTTAATCAGCAAGTATCCTCCAGAAACATAGTGTAGAGCTTATCTTGATATAGTCTGTAAGAATCAAGGAGTGGACAACAATTTTACTGAATCATTCAATTCTTGGATACTTGAAGCAAGGTATAAGCCCATCATCGGGACATTGGATGACATAAGGATTAAGAAGATGAATAGGTTGAGAGAAAATAATGAGTTCGTGAATACGTGGTATGGTTTGGTCAGTCCTAATATAATGAAGTTGTATAATGAGTATTTGAAAATAGCCCAAGTGTGCAAGGTCAATGGAAATGGGGACAGTGGATATGAGGTAACAGAGGAACATGATAGACATGTTGTGAATTTGAGGCAAAAGAGGTGTACTTGTAGAACATGGGATCTTACTGGAATCCCATGTCCACATGCAATCAAGGCCATGATTCATAAGAAAATTGACCTTATTTCTGAGATACATTGGCATCATAGCAAGGAGGCATTCAAGCTAGCATACAAACACAAGTTGCAGCCTGTTGGGGGTGCACAGTTCTGGAATGTTGACCTTTCTCAGGCCATGGAACCACCTGCCTTTGTCAAACTTGCTGGCAGACCCAAGATTAAGAGGGATAGAGGGAAAGACGAGGCCCTTATGAGGCAAGGTGAATGGAAGCTTTCAAGGAAAGGTAGAGTGATGACTTGTAGCAATTGCGGAGAGCCAAATCATAATGTTAGGGGCTGTGACAAGGTAAATTAACACATATATTAGCTGTCGTGTATCTAATTTTAGTATAATTAACTGTTTTCTAATGATCCTTGTTTTGTTTTTGCCTTTTTGTAGCCAAAGATAGGCAAGCAGCAAACTAAGAAAAAGCAGCCCGCTAGGGGCAAAAAGAGGCAGACTAGGGGCTTAGTTGATGAAGATGAAAATTCCAAAGTTGAAGAAGAAATCAACTTAACAGCCCCCCAACCAACCCAAGACAGTCAGCCCATGCCTACTCCAATGCATTATGGGCATGCTTCTAGTAGCAGCAGCACCCCATTTCCTAAATTTGAATATCCTTTAGTTGAGGAAGATGATGAAGACCCTTTTCTAAGGCCCAAAGTGAATTCTGAATTTTCCACAAGACTTCAAATGAGGCAAAAAGCACAAGAACCAACTGGAAGAAGTGCAATAAGCTTTAGAGGTGACCACAATGGTGTTAATGAGGCAACTAATCTTCCAGTCTCATTAACAAGCTTAACTTGGCAACCGAATAATGCAGTTACTACCAACCAGCTGGAGGCTCAAACTCAAGAGAGGATTGGGAAGTTGAATCCAAGAAGGGGATCTAACAGTTGATTTAGTTTTGTGAAATGTGACACTTTTTGTGAATTATGGGGATGTATTTACTGCTTAAGACAGTACTCTTAATTTGCTAATTATGTAATGGTCAAACTAAATGGATGCCACATTATGACTTAGGGTGTATTCGTTTTTGGGGTTATAGTGTGGTATCCATACAACTATTGGCCTATTTTGTGTTGTGGTTGACTTATTTTGAATGGAATTATATTTAGTTTGACTAAAGTGTTGATGAATGTCTAGTTGTGTTGTTGAGTTGAATTATGCAGTTGTAATGTGCAGAAACTGCAGTTGTGCAGTTGAAATGTGTATTAAGTGTGGTGAATTGAGATGTGTAGAAAGTGTGCTAAATTGTGTTGAAATGTGCAGAATTTGGTGGTGAAATTGAGCAGAAACTGTGTTGGTTATGTGCAAAAAACTGTGCTGGTTATGTGTAAACAATTATGCAGAAACTGGCAAAAAATGTGTAAAATGGGACTGTTCTTTAGCATATTTATGTAGTTGAAATGTGCAGTTTTTGAAACCATAGAAATCAGCAAGAAAACAACCATGATGGTTATGGGTCAAACAACTACTTGAAAGAAATTGATGAACCTATCGGGTTCCAAGTGGGTTCTTTTGCAGAGTGGTATTTGGAGGAAATTGGTATCCCAAAATTCAGACTTGTTGCCCTTGGATCACCGGAACAATATGCCACAACACTTCAACGCAGTCTTGCAAAAGGGGATATAGCTGCAGTAGTGGATGAAAGACTATATGTAGAACTTTTCCTATAGGTTTTACGTTTTGTTTTTAGCATATGAGTCCTTGCTGTTAGACTTAGTGCTTGATGAATTAGGAGGATTTACTCTTGATTATTGTATGGATCATTGGAGCCCTGTGTACATTTTCATGAATGCTTGACATAAATAGCTCTTGATTGCAATAAAAAACTTAGTTGTTGATTGATTCTAAGAGATAAACAACAACTTACTGAAACACAAAAGGAGCTGGTTGATACATAATATTAGCAACACTAAATAAGCAAGTTAGTTTACACATGGAATAACAACAATTTTGTTGCTTACAAACCAATACTTCAACTCCTAAACAAACAATTCTACTTCTAAACATCATCATCTACCAAAATAAGCATCATCATCTACCTAAACAAGCCTTTCACTTCTACTATTAGACCAAACATTATTCATCCCAAATTAGCGACAAAAACTCCAACTAATACAACCAATGAAATCATAAACAACACCTTCAACTTCAACATCTTCTCTTCCAATTCCCTTGATTTGTTCACTTGAGAGTTGTTTATAGCCTCCAAGTTATCCACCTTTTTCTTCAAGTTATCTCTTTCAAGCTTAACCACATCCAACGACTCTCTTAAATTGCCCATTTTCACAATAGCAACTTCAAATTTACCCTTCAAATCACTTATTTCCAACAAAACATTGTCCGGAAAATTATCTAGCCTACTCCCAAAAACTACAATTTTCAGCCTGTCCAAACCAGTAAAAATATGAAAAAATGATCAACACTTGAATGAAACAACAAACTAAAAATCTGCACAAATAATTCAACAATAACACTTACCTTATGTTTATGACACTTATAGAATTTCCTACCAGGATTTGAAGGTGTTTTCGAAGTGAAGCAACGAGCAGTTTCACCACAGTGACAGTACTTCGTTGAATTGCAACTAATTTCGGACATTGTAAGTCTTCAATTCACTGAAAAGCAAAACACCAGATTTCAAAACACTAACATGCAAATAATTCAGAACCAACAATCCACAACAAACCTTGAAACAAAATTAAAAATTTGTGACATCAAGACATCAAATTTCATCTTCTTTTAGATTTCAAACATGAAGAAACCTTTCTGCTTTAGTTTGGTTAAATTAGCTCTGGCAGCAACATGAGTTGATTGTATCTCCTAATATGCTGGTTTTAAATAAGCATCAGAGTTCATGCATCTCCGTACTAAAAACTATAATTTTCTTTTGTGCTCCGTACCAAATAACACTAATTTGGTACTAATAACACTAATTTCGGACATGGATAAAGAACAAAAACTGAAAATAGAAAAGTAGAGTAGTATAATAACAACAATAGTAAATAATATTTGATGATGAAAAAAGAATATATTTTGATGATGAAATCAAAACCCATTATTCAACGAAAATTTAACACATAAAAACCAGTAAGAACTTAAAAGCAGAAAAGGGACGATGATGAAAATAGTACCTTCAACTCACAGAAATCACGACATAGATGAAGTTAGTTTTGCTGTAGAGAGAGAGGTGGGTGGCGATTTTGGGTAGAAAGAGGTGTCGGCGTTTTCTTTGGAGAGAGAGAGAGAGAGAGAGAGTTGGGTTTGATTTAGGGTTATTTGGTTTGATATATTATTTGTCGGTTTGGGATCCACATTTTAATTGACCCGGATGAAATATAAGGATTTAATGGGTTGTCCACTGTTAGTTTGACACGTGGCACTCCGTTAAGCACAAGGGCATATTTGTTCCAAACTGTAACGGTAAGGGCATTAATAGCCCCAAAGTATAACGAAGGGTATAGATGAACTATTTTCTAAAGTTCAGGGGTAATTTTGGCCTTTTCTGTTTTATGTATATGTGCATGTTTGGTTTGCGTCTGTAGGGCCTCAGATTGGTGTTGGGATTTTGGGTAAAAAGCTGGTGGAAAAACCAGAGCTACTGGTCAATATGGACCGCTGCAGCGGTGGTAGTATCGTTGTAGCAGGGCTAGTGTCGCCACCACGGAAGTGGGGAAATTATATGAGGTCCGCCATAGCGAGACTGCCATAGCGAACGTAGACCACTGCAGCAGTCAACGGGAGGAAGAAATAGTGTTTTATATTCCATACTCCGAACCCATTCCCCATATAACACTAAAAATAGTTCCCAAGAACACTAAGGTGATTTTTCTAAGTCTAGGGCACCACACTCTCCGTCAAGGTAAGTCTCAACCTCTAACTTCATTCATTCCATAATCATCTTAAGTCCCTATATCATCTAAGGTTCTTTAATGGTGAATTGAAGGGTTAGAACCCTAGAATGCATAAAACCCTTGAAACAATGAATGAGTATTGATTTTATTATTGTTTAATCATCTAAGAGTATAGATTATCACTTCTTAGGATGAGAAATTGATTATTAATGGTGGGAATTGTTGATTGAGACTTAGGGTTCCAATAAAAATGAAATTTTAGCCTAAAAACTGATTGAAAAGGGTTGAATTAATCATAGAACCCATGAATTGTTATAGTATGATTGTGGGGATTGATTTTAGGATGAATTCATGCTTAATGATAGTTCACCCATTGAAAAAGGGTAGAAGTCGTAGGGATTCCTTCCCTAAATTGTTTGTTGTCGAGTAGATGATTTCTTACTCACTTAGCATTATGATTTCTAGACTTTAAACGTTCCGAAGCTTTGCGGAAGGGGAAAGTTGTTGTAGAATATTGCATTGTTCCAGTTCGGCTTCGAGGTAGGTTACAGTTTACTCGAGTTAGACTTTGATTAGTTGATTGTATATGTAATGAAGTTGATAGGAGAAAGTATACTTGGTTAGTATGTATTCTGATTATGTGGGCTTATGTCATTTCTTCATATACCGAAATTTGAGATAGAATAGTTATGTTTTGAAAAGGAAGGAGTCAATATATACTCTTCCTGTTGATTAAGATGGTTGCATATTCATGCTGTGTTGAGTGAATTTATCTGAGTCTTGTTATGACTTGTGGCATGGTGCCTTGTATTCATTGATATTGATATTATTGAACGATCATGTCCCATATTGACTGTTGGACTAGAAATACATTGAGATTTATATTGTGATCAGATACAGAGAAATAAAGGCACATTTGACAGGGGGTGAGGATGTGACCTAGTTATGGGCTCGTGATTTGAGGTCAGTTCTGGAGCGAGTGGTACATGGACACCATGGGTCCCCTGCAGGTCATGAATATTTGGGAAACAATAGCATTTGACATGTGTGTACACGGTTGAGATACTTTCATTATTTTATTGCATTACATCGGGCTCATGTTATTTCTGTTGTTGGCTGATGACTGAACTTATAATAATTTGGTGATTGATTGATAGCTGGACTTATCTTATCCCGGTGATTGGCTGATTTCTGTTGATGACATCATTTAGTTATGTGTTGTTGTGCCTGACTGCCTATCTTATTGATTTTATGAAGTATGCATGATACTAGCTAATCTTAGTCAGCCTATGATATCTACCAGTACATAGTGTTTGTATTGATACTACCTTGCTGCACTTTTTATTTGAGTGCAGATTGTTTTCCAGATATATCTTCCAGACCTCATCTTTAGTGTGAGGTCAGTTCTTGATCAGATCCAAGGGTGAGCTCCTATCCATGCCATGCCGCCTGAAGATCTTTCCTTATTTGGATGTCTACTTTCATTCCAGACATTTATGATTATTTTAGACTGTTATTTCATTCATTAGACAACTTTATGTTTTAGAGTCCTTGTACGATGACTTTCGAATTTTGAAATTGTAATAGTTAGGATTTCTGCACCTTATATTTATTTATGGCATGACTAGACAATTGATTATTATTATTATTATTATTATCATTACATCCTTGAATGTTTTACGATTGATTGATTAAAGGATGATGGGTGAAGGGGATTGGTTAGCCCACTAGGAGATTTACTGTGGGTGCCACTCACGGCTATTTGGGTCGTGACACCCTCTCTTTAGCCAGGATCACTGTAGCAGGACAGTGATCACTTACCCCTTCAGGCAGGAAGATGGTTTTACTAGAATTCATAATGTTCAACCATTCATCATTAATGAAAGCCCAATCGATGCTAGAATAAATTCTTTCTCCACTTCCTTGGTCACTCCAAGTATATTGATTTACCTGACGTGGTAATTCAATCAAGCCACACTCATCCACACATGCAGCAAAGTCCACCACCTCAGCCCAAGAAACTGGATTACCCCCTATTCTATCATCAGCGTGTAAGACTGAGTTGAAGTCACCCAGTAATAACTAAGGTTTCTTATGCACTCTGTGTATATTCAATATAGATTCCTATAGCTCTTTTCTTTCCTCTCGGGTGCTAAAAGCATATACAAAAGTTACCAAAAACGACAGTTGCAATGAAGTTGAGTTTACCTCACAAGTGACCACCTGTGGTGACATCCTAATTGGGCGGACCTGATAATAATCTGGCCTCCAAGTGATCCAAATTCTACCATTGTAATGATACTCCAAATTGTTAATATGATTCCAACCTCCAAACATATTATCTAAAATTTGTTTAAACCTATCCTTCTTTATTTTTTGTTTCCAGTAGGCCTATTAACCCCACCCTTTCTTCTGTGCAAAGAAGCTTCACCTCCTTTTGCAAATTAGGGTCATTCACGTCCCTCACATTCCAGCTCAGTAGATTAGCCATTCCCAGTGACAGGAATGGTCTGGCCTCTAACATTTCCAACTGATCCAACACTAGATGCAAGCCGATGCAAAGTTAACTGAACCTTGTCCCTCACTTGCTGTTAAGTAGTATCTCCTTGTATTTACACACATTGTTATTAAGTAATATACTTTTTTAATCTCACTTATTTTTAATCATAATAAACTGATTTGTTTGATTCAATCGAATATGGGTGAGTTCCTTTTCTGGATGAAAATTGTTGCTATTAACCTTTCTTTTAATTGTATAATAAAATTTTTGGTACATCTCAACATTTGAGATCATCATTTTTCCTTACAATGCTTTGACAGTTTGACCTCATTTTCCCTTTACTATTATTCCTTTCATATTGTTTGACAAGACGAGAAAAAGCAGAAACTCTATTTGATTTTTTTGGACAATTTTTGCTATTCCGAAATCTATAACATTACATAAAGCTAACGTTATCCCAAGATTTAAACATGTACCACTATATATCTGCTTCTCTGTTGGCATTTGGCATCCCTAGTCTTGCGACTTCTAAAAAATGTAGTAAAGCTGGCCATGATCTCTCTGAATTTCCCATTGAAATATGTTTAGCGGCTATTTCCCACTGAATGTCGGTGGGAAAAACCTAATTAGTAGTGTTTTTACAAGGAAAAATTAGAAAATTTTCAGCATTTCAATGAGAACTTGTTTCCCACCATGAGTTTTTCTCTAATGAGATTATTCGGTGGGAATGAGGTAAGAAAATCATATTTTATAGCACAAATTTTTCACTGAATGTCGGTGGAAGAATTCTTTGTTTCTAGTAGCGAATTGTGTATTGGTAAATGTCAGCAGCTAGTATTTTAGTACTCCTCTGCCTTCTGTTTTTGTTTGAGTTTTGATAGGATAGCAAACTGTGATAGTTATGTATGGTTTTGTAACTCTCCTATTTGGTGATCCACTACAACAAAATATGTTTTTAATGACAATTAATTTGCAGCAATAACTTAATTGTCGCTAATTATATTCTAGAATTAATTATTACTGACACTATCAAACTTCAGCCCTAATAATACATGCCGCTAAAGGCTTTAGCGACCTTGGATCTAATGACATTAACTAATTGCTGGTAAATGTTTTTGTGGCAATAACTATTGCCACTAAACGGAAAATATATTGCCACTAAAAATCACTTTTGGTGTAGTGTGATTAATACAAAAGTTTAATTACCAAAAACAAAAATATGTGACCCAAGAACCGATTGGATCAGAACAACTACCTGGAGACTAACAAATATCGACCTAATTGGATCAAACATTGGAAAATAAATATTCTTGTTGTCGGCCTTCTTTTTTCACTAAAAAATTACCCCTACAGTTTTTTATAGATGTGTAGCAAAATCTAAAAGTGCATTTTAGGGCCACTTGAGACTTGACAAAAGCTGCATGTGCACGTGGCCAAAACTAATCTAATGTGCTAGTAAGTAGTAATACTGTTTATGTTCCACGATATCTTGTACGGTTCGAGGGACAATAATAGTCAATGTCCTTGAGTATATGAGCTAGCTATTGATCAATTTCCCTCCTCTATCTCACTCTCTAACTCAAAACTCAAAATGGCAGAAAATTCATATCCTTACCCATCAACTCTTAATATAGCAAATTTTGTAACCATAAAACTGTCTAATTCTTCCAATTATAGACTATGGAAAACCCAAATGCTTTGTCTCCTTGAAAGTCAAGAATTAGTTGGTTTCATTGATGGAACTTTGATCCAACCAATGTTAGACTACTTGAAGTGGAAAAGAAGTGATAGGCTTGTTAAAGGATGGATTCTTGGCTTTCTTACTGAAGAAATCCTTCAGAATGTGGCTGATAAAGTAAGTGCTAGAGATGTTTGGCTGAAATTGGAGGAAATTTGCTGCCATAATTCCCTTGACGATTTTGAAGGTGAGGTTTTTTCTTTCTTCTTTTAGCGTTTTAGGTACGAAGGAGAAAAAAAAACTTTCTCTAATTTTATTTTTCTTAAAATGCTGAAATTGACTTTTTCTGGCATGTTTAGAGAAGTCATTTTCCTGAATTGGACTAAAAGCATGTGTGATCGAGCTGTTGAAATCAATTTATTTTGAAAAATACTTATTAAAATGTTTTGGAGATTAGCAGTTTGACTAGTAGTATCACAAAATGTTTTATAATTGTTAAATTACGTCAAAGATTACTACTAATTAATTTAGTAAAGATAAATTTTTTTTATATGAGTAATCTTGTACTTAAAAACTCAAAAGCGTATATCTTTAGGAAAAATAGCTTCTTCTTTTTTAATTTTTTTGTTTCTTAAATACTTGAAAAATAATACTCCTTTCGTCCCAATTTATGTGAAGGTGTTGATTAAGCACGGAGTTTAATTAAGAATGAAACGAAGATTTTTGAAATTTAGGGTTCGTTTGGTATGATGGGTAAGCAAAAATAGTCCTGGGATAAAAATTTAGTACCATCTTATCCAACGTTTGGTTGGGATAAAACCACGGGATAACTAATCCCGGGATTAGTTATCCCGGTATTAGAGTGTTGTTTTATCCCACATAGAGGGTGGAATAACAATCTCGGGATAACTAATCCAGTAACTAATCCCGGGATTAGTTATCCCAGGATAACTTGTTCCCCAACCAAACGAGCCTTATAGTCTAAAATAAATCATAAATTTGTGTGGCTATAAATCAATTTTCAACTCTTCAAAGCATTTCGTCGATTACTCGTCTTCCTCGTCTCTGGGTGCCTAGGTATCTACAGTCGTCTTTCCTCATTTGAACCTTGCCCTTCACTTTTAAGGCTATGCCATCCTAAGGAGTTGCTAAACGGATGGATCCTATCAACGTCTATAAATGATAAATCATAGGTTGAATCGCTGAATTGGAATAATTGGGTGCTATCATAAAGCTTTGTACGGGCTAAGTTCAGTATGCTATCAATTAATTAGATAAAAAGTCATGACTCTTTTTTAAATGACTATATTGCTTATAAAATAATGTTAACAATTTTGAAACAATTGAATACGAAGTTATCTTAAAAAATAAAATACAAATATTAAGATTTTTTATATAAGATTTGACTTTAAGTCGCCAACTTTGATGTGTCACCTTTGTCTCTATCACAAGTAAAATTTAAAAATATAAATACGTTTGACGGTTCAAAAACAGGTCAAACAAGCTATAAACACCTAACAGAAATGGTGTTTAAATACTTCACAACACCACCAAGAATTACGATGGATAAATAAAATTCATACTTAATTAGAGATTTTGATTTTAAACTTTAAGTATGAAAAATATTATAATGGGGAGCGCTTTCTTTTAGATGAATACATCGACGAAAATTCGAATTAATCGAAGCTCTCGTACCACCACCAAACATCATGTGGGAAACAGAAAAAACATTACTCCACAACGACTTGTCTCCTATTTGGGCCCGGTTTAGTAAAGCCAAAAAAGAGACCAGTACAATTACTTGCCTGAGGGGCCTCCTTTTCTCCTTTTATCTTTTTCTTTTTCATATGGTGCCCTATAAATCATTTTTATCTTTATTTTGTTTTCATTTCGCCATTTATTTTTTATTTTTTGAAAATCTGTGTTTTTCTTAAGTTACTTTATTGATTCTATTTTAATACAGTCCTTTTTCTCTTCCATATAAGTTACTTTTTTTATTTTACTTTATACTGAAAACAGATTAAGAGTCTTGAATTAAGTTTGGAATATATATTCTTATTACTTATAACCAAAAAGTGAAAAATATCTTTTACTCAACAATTAAATATTTAAATACCTTATAAAAAAGTTTCAAACTTTATCGATCAAACATTGAAAAATATCTTATTGTGGTATACAAGCAAAATCATTACTCTCAAAGATTCTCAAAATGTTTGACTTTAACTTTCTTTCGCGTCATACTTTTTCGAAGAGCTTGATCTTTCACATTCCTTGTTAAAGGTCTTCATGTTGGTCAAATAAACTTGAAACAACTTCAAGTATCAGTCCAAGATTCTAATTATATCAATAATGATTCTGTTTTTTCTCTAAATTGGAAATTCTTTTGAAAAAACTTTCCTCTATGAAAAGTAGCTTTTTATCTTTTCCACAAATGCTTAAAATTTTCAATTTTACTTCAAAAAGAGAGGGGAAAAACTATGATAGTTAGTTATGTTATTCGGACTTAATTTCTGATATGCACCCGTGTCGGATCTTCCAAATAAATAAACTACTTTTTGGAAGATTGATACGCACCCGTCCCCGTTTTAAAGAGTCCGAGCAACATAGATATTTATTACTAGTACTAATTACCATTAAACATTTAGCAGAAACACAACAACCAGTATATGAGAAAACAAAGAGCACAGAATCAAATGAAGATTACAAGTACTACTTGCCACTATACAGGGCTTCGTTATGTGGTGATTGGGAAAAGGCAAAAACATTCTTGAAAAAAGAAAACGAAGCAAGTGAAGCTCATATCACATCCTTGTTACAAACAGCACTTCACATTGCAATTGGAGCGAAGAACCAAAACACTAAGTTTTTCATTGAGAATTTGGTGGCTACAATGACGGATGATGCAGTAGCCATAAAAGATAGTTTTGGAGAAACGCCTCTTCATTATGCTGCTCGTTTTGGCAACTTACATGCCGCAAAAATTCTTGTCAACAAAAACTCTAATTTGCCACATGTTGCGTCCAACAGTGGCCTTTATCCGATTCATCTAGCTGTTGAATATGGTTACAAATGTGTGGATTTGATTCGTTACTTCTTCAGTGTCACGAAGGATCCTGCTCCTTCTACTGGTCGAAGTGGTGCTAGGCTGCTACATCGATTGATATGTTCGGACCTGTACGGTGAGTTACATATCTTCTACAATTCCTCTGTCTCAATTCATGGGATGCAAATGAACTGTACATGATATCTATGAAAGAAAGATAGACTTTTGAAACTTTGGTTTAAAATAAGTTTTAGGTGCCTATGAATCATTCCATTAAGGATAAAATAAGAAGTTTAAAGTTAAATTGTTTCTACATATAAGATGTCATTTTATTATACAAATAAAAAAAGAAAAATGTATCAAATAAATTGAGACAAAAACAGTTTGTTATTAAAATGTCTCTATTGTCTTATTTCGTTGATTGATAAATTTTCATGAAAGGAGTTTTAATTTATTATTTTTTTAATTGAATCCTCAAATATTATTGGAAAATTCCCATTTATATTACTAGACTATATATTGCCCTTTGTTGTACACGGATCTTTGTTAAATTACAGTACTATTTTCTTTTAATATTTCTCAATACTACAACATTTGGTTTGCAGATTTTGCCACGCAATTAGTAAAAAGTTCTCCTGATTTGGCAAAATATAGTTCAAATGGAACATCACCTTTGGCATTGTTAGCTACAAAGACGTCTGCATTCGTTGGTACAAATAGTCTAAACTCTTGCAAGCCACTATCTTGTGAGTTCCACTTTCCTTTTTGTATTTTTTCGATTAAAACATATTTCATGTTATCATTAAATTAAAATAAAATAAAATTAGGAGAATTAGCTAACCATATTTGTTTTGTATTTTTTGTTTATTAGATATAGTGACCAGCGCAACATCATGGATCTTCCAAGCAAGAGCAGATATCAGTGATATCGAGAATGCAGTCAATGAAGCACTACTGGATAAACCAAAGTTCAATTGTACGTCTTATATATTTCTCACTATCTACCTTCTCTCGTTAATTCAAGAAAAATATTTTCAGAAGATATATTTTGCACTGGAAGAAGTTAAAAAAACGAATGAGGGAAAAAAGAAACATGAAAGAGAGTTGAGTAACACTTCTTTTGGTCAAACAATACTCCCTCCATTTCAGAAGTGTCATCTTAGCCAAAAAAAATTTATCCCATAATAAGTGTCTTCTTAGGAAACCAAGACATATATTGACTAATTTTTTCGACTTTACCCTTAGACAAAAACTGACAAGTTAAAGTAACATCTAAATGATGATTGAAAGAGCCACATAGTAACTTAGTATTGTTGTATTCCCAATGTTAAAAAGTTTACTACTTGTGCATGCTCTAATCAAGAGGAACAAGTAAAATATTTATATTATATAGGAGTAATTTAGTAAACTTTGCATTGCATAATTGATTTGTTAATATGAGTGTTTTGGCTGCGATGACACGCGATGGAGGGAGTAACTAATTAATAATTTTAGTCTTCTGAAATTTGTTTGACGGAGGAATACGTGGCAATATCTGCTTTCACGTACTGAGATTTACTTTGGTCAAAGGATAACTAATGAATAAATAAAACATTAAATTAAAAACATTTTGCGTTATCAATTATAATGTCACTACATACTACCATTAAGCCCCTAAAGTATTATCCTATTACTTCGAGCCCCTCAAATTGTTATATCTATTCTTGCATTTCAGCACCTGAATTGGAATGCTTTCAAGACAAAGAATGGGAACACCAAAATGCAACCACATTATCAGAATGCATTTGCGAGGAACTACAAATTAAAAGCGACAAAGAGATCAACTCCATTGTTGGTGGTCCTCTCCTCCAAGCTGCCCGTTTCGACAATTACAAGCTTGTTGAAATTATTGTGAAAAAATTTCCATCATCAGTTTATTATTGCAATGAAAATGGGAAGAATATACTTCATGTTGCAATAGAGAATCGCTGCGAAAACGTGTTTAACTTGGTTGGTCAAATGAGTCACCATAGGCATCACCTCGTGACTTCAATTGATTCATCTAACAATACAATGTTGCATTTGGCTGGGAAATTGTCGCCTGAAAATGAACTAAATTGTACTTTTGGGGCGGCTCTTCAGATGCAAGAAGAATTGCGGTGGTTTCAGGTAATTCGATTTCTTTACTACCTACAGTAAGATAGTATATGTAAAGTTAGTTTACAAAATTTCATTACTAGTCCAAATTGTTTGGGAAAACTGGCGTTAGTTACTCGTATAGTAGGAAACAAGTTTGGAATTTCAAAATTAATGTTGTAAAGTAATGATTACTTCTGCTATTTCATTCTATGTGAATTTTTCTCAAAAGTATTGATACCTTCCTATATTTAAAATTACGTATTTGATTTTAAACTTTTTTATATCCTTAATAACATGATTTTATTGTCTTAGAAATATTATTACATGTTTAAGACCGCGTTTACCCAAAATCTTTTTTTTTTTCTTAAAATCAGTGTAAAATCAAACACCAACATGTAGTTAAAAAATGAAATGGTATTATCATTATTTTACTAAAAAGATAATATCTTAAACACCATCAAAGATTGTGGCAGTAAGTACTCCTTCATTCTTAATCTGAAGTCTGGATTCGAGCCCTTCGAAGGTAGTCGTCTTTGATAGAGAGCGTTTCACCTCATGAAGTAAATTTTCCGGCGTGAATTCGAATTAATCGAATCCAAAGCGAGTACCGGGATATCAAGCGGAAAAAAGAAAGATAATTTCTTTATAAACACCACATTTAGAAAGAAGAAAAAAGTGTATGAATCGATCATATAATTTGACTAATTTTTTCTGTGGTGTAGGCAGTGAAGCAAATGTTGCCACCTTGTCATTACGAGCGTCTAAACGACAAGGGCAAAACTGCTCATCAAGTGTTTACAGAGCAACACACAAATCTGAGAATACAAGGGGAAAAATGGATGAAAGAAACAGCAAATTCATGCGCAATCATAGAAGCTCTCATCCTTACCATTGCATTTGCTGCAGCAATAACATTTCCAGGCGTCAAAAACTGCGAAAATGAGCTTCCAATTCTCTCAAGAAATGGATTCTTCGTGGCATTCACCTTTTCCAACACAGTATCGCTCTCCACATCCTGCATTTCATTATTCGCGTTCGTTTCTATTTTGACTTCTCGTTATACAGAAGAAGATTTTCTTCGTGTTTTGCCAAAGCGCTTATTATGGGGACTTCTTACACTATATGCCTCAGTAGAAGCAATGATGCTAAGCTTTGGTTGTGCTCTGTATTTTGTGTTGAAGGACAACGAAATGGCGTTTTATGCGGCGTTTATAGCAGCTATATTGCCCATTTTGGCGTTTCAACATTGGCGAGGACCACTTATTAATCATCTGTTTTCTCTTGTGACAAAGAAAAAAGACAGTGATTTGAAGACATAGATGTATATATGTAGCATTATGAATTACATTTTTTTTATGGAATAGCCTCTCTTCAATTTCGTGCGTGGATTTAAGTAAGAGATTGCGCTTCATTTCCTGATTCTTTTTCATTTTTGTATGTTCATTTTTTCAAAAGAAACCATCACCTTAGACTATACTGATCCTCGGCATGCAGTGTTTGCCTTTGACCACTACTTTATACCCCTCTACTTTAAAAAGAGTTTCACACACCCATTAAGAAAATACTAATTTCTTTGTAAAAATAGGTAATTTGACTAAACTATCCCTAATTTAAATAGGTATTGGAATTTGATCACTTAACACTTAATAAGGCAAAATTTGAAAAAATAGGGTTAATTCTTTCTTGATTTGGTAAATGGACACTCTTTTTTAATAGAAAAATAAAGGCTAAGGGTGTGTTTGATATGATGGAAAATGTTTCCCTAGAAAATTATTTCTTGGAAAACAAGTGATTGTCCTACTTATTTTCTTATGTCTCATTTGATGGAAATACCAATCTAACCCCCAAAACCACACACACCTCTAACCTCCCAACTCACAACCTCTCATCTCCTATCCCCCCCCCCCCCCCCAACCTTCCCTACTACCCCTACCCCACATTTTGAAAAAGATGCTACTTTCACAAAGTGACTATTTTTATAAGATAACCAAACACGTCCATACCTTTGCAAGTGGCCTTGAAAGACAACCCAAAAGTGATTATGTTTGTAAACTAGCTAATTTTAAGTGGCACAAAAAAGGTTATTTTTGCAAATTGGCCATTGTTTGACTTTTTTGTCATTTTTCAAAAAATGGCTACTACTTTACAAAAGTGGTTATTTTAATACTTTCACAAAGAGGCTATTACGTTGTAAAGTTGCTATTTTTGAAAGTTACTACTTTCACAAAGTGCCTAGTTTTGCAAAGTTGAGCGGTAGGGGGTGGTGGTAGGGAGGGTGGGATAGGTGGTTATAGGGGTGGGGAGGGAGGTAGGGGTGGTGGGGTGGGGATTGGAGGGGGTGGTTAGGTGGTGGTGTGGGCTGGGGGTAGTTTGGATGGTGTATGGTGCGGGAAGCGGTGGTTCCGGGCTGACGGGGTGTGGGAAGGTCAAGGGGTAGAGGTTGGGGTGTTAGGTAGGTGGGGAGGAGACAATGGACTTGCAATGTTATCCTACTTCCATTAAAAAAGTCATTTTCTTCATTTTCAAGGAACTTGTTTTCGTAGAGAAAATGTTTTACAAGACATTTTGACCAATCAAAGAAGGGAAAATGTTTTCCTCCATACCAAACACACTCTAAGTGGACACTCTTTTTAAACCGGAGGGAGTATATATTGAAATTCAAAAGGTAAATACATGATGGAGGAGGACATAACCTCCTCAAAACCAATATTAGAAATGTTAGCTCTGTACTACAAACTAGGCACACAATATGTACAAAAAAGTTAATCAATGAGGACGCCTTTACAAGTGTTTCCTGGAGCATCCTAAACATAATCGGTTCTACTTTTGTTTGTTTTATTATGAACGTGAAAAACTGAACTCAATTCATTTTTATTTTCCCTAACTTCTCTTAACAAGCCCTGCACTGGCCCATATAATAAAGCTTCATCATTTTGGTTAGCTGCTCCAACTTTAGAGAGTGCATCTGCAACTTCATTATCCGATCCTTTCTATAACCATGTAGCACACGTAGTTGGTCTTGTTGGATCATGTGCTTCAGCATTTCCACCATATCCAACGGTTCCCCTTGGAACCTTATGCTTACATTTTTAACATATTTACTACTGCAGCAGAGTACATTTCAAGTATAATGTTTGTCAACTTGAGATCTAAGGACAAATTTACTCCAAACAAGGTAGCATATGAACCTCAGCACTATTGTTAGTTCAAATTAATAATTGAATAGCTTTGGCATAAGCTATAATCAGTTGTCCATTTCTATTTCTAACAATACCTCCAACGCCAGCCCTCTTTTACCCAATATTACTAGTTTCATCTGAGTTGATTTTAATCAAGTTATCGGGAGGTTTGTCCCAAATGACTGGTCTGCAACTCAGCACTGGACTAATTAAAAGCCCTCCAGTTCATGCGAAAGTTTGCTCCACATGTCCAGTTTATATCCACTCTCGCGTCCTTTATTTCAGGTCAGTTTTCAAAAGATACAACACCTGTTGACAGATTCTAGCCTTGTTGGACCTTAATTCCTGTGTCCATTATCTTGCCTTCCAGAGTTCCAAGAAAATCAAACTAGGAAGCACCACAACAGATCTTCTTTGCAGATTTACACTAACTTTATGGCACAACCAATTACTCAGCATTGTACCGGTAGAGTGAACCGTGATACACGCGCGCGCACACACACACTAGAAACATGCCCAACACCAAAATAGTCCAATCATCAAATCATATATACATATAATTTCCTGGCCTATGCGAAGCACCAGCTGTCCATGTAGCTCGTGAATTTTTTGTTATGGAAGAACTTAACGTGGCTGCAAGCCTGCAACTAAACATGTCAAGAATCCATTAACATAACTGGCTACATTCAACTGAAAGTTACATAGCTACATTGTTAGTGTCATGAAAAGTTCTTACAAGAAGTATGAATCTAAAATATAACAAAATGATGCTGATTTGTCATTCCTATGCTGTTGTTGATAAGAAGAGTCCGCTGCTCACTATCATTCACCAGTTCTTCATTACTCAAGGCATCCATTGTGTATACCAGCAATAGTTTCTGGAAGTTGGTGAAACATTTCCAAAGGCCGAGTCAGAAAGCAATGTCGGTGACAACATCAATCATGTTACACGATGCCGTATTTCAATCAGGACCCTACAAGTCAAAATCATAGACAGAAAATGGGACAGCATAGTTCATGCATATACTTGCGTGTACATTTCTTCTATGCCTCAAAAGAACAACCAGCTTTATTCTTTTTGCGAAAGATGCCAAGTACAAGTGTTGAAGAAGACACAGCTGAAAAGAGTGGGAATAGCCATCGCACAAGTGCGGCAATAGGGAACAAAGCAAATAAAGTCAAAGGAAGAAGAAGCCATCTGTTCTTCCCGATGAGCACAAGATACAGCGTCGCACAAAAGCTAATGGTCATGAATGATATGGAGGCAATCATGTGGTGAAGTCCCATAGACAGACTGTCTGGCAAAGCGTGCAGAAAATCCTCTTCCGCTTTACGAGAAGTTAAAATAGAAACAAATGCCAATAAAGAAGTGCTAGAAGTGAAGAGGGATATTCCGTTTGAAAGGGCGAACAAGGTGAAAGCGCCATTTCTTGAGAAAATGGGGAACCCGTTGTCCTCATCGTTTCCGCCTGGAACTGTAACTGCTGCTGCAAATGCAATTGTAGCAACAAGTGCTGCTATCAACGAGCATCCGTTTGCTGTATCTTTCAACCATTCTTCTCCTTCTCTTTTTAGTTTTACATGTCTCTCTGTAAATACTTCATTAGCAGTTTTGCCCTCACTGTTTAATATGTCATAGTAAGAAGGTGGTACGACCTTCTTCACTTCCTACATACATTACATTAAAAAAACACAATATCAGTGCAGCTTGGAAAGGTCGCATTCATATAACTCACATGTCACAGTACTTAGGTAGTAGAGAAATCAAACTACCTTAAACCATTGTAGTTCTTGCTGCATCTGGAGAGCCGGGCCAAAAGAGCGATTCAGTTTGTTTTCAGGTAGTAATTTTCCAGCCAAATGCAAGATGGTATTTTCATGGTGATCCATTGAACTCATTAGGATGTGTCTATGCTCACTCATTCGATAAATCAAATTAAACACATTTCTGGATCGATTTTCTACTGCAACGTGAAGTGCAGTCTTCCCCTTGGTGTCGCAATAATAAACTGATGAAGGAAATTTTGTCACAATAATTTCAAGAAGCTTGTAGTTGTCGAAACGTGCTGCTTGGAGGAGAGGACCACCTACGATAGAATCGATTTCCTTCTCACTTAAACTTTCCAGTTTCTCGCAAAGGATTTCTGCTAATTTAATTCCATCATGGTGTTTTTTGTTTTTGTATCCAGTCTGTTTCAATCCAACCGCTACAACACAAGCAAGAAAAAATAGAGATGATATTTGAGGGGTTACAGGAAAGTAGTTTAGGGGGTCAAAGTGTGAACTTCTAAAATTTATTTTTAAGATACCAAGGCATATGACAGGAGTACCAGATTTTTAACTGGTACATCAACTTTTTAGAATTGATATAGTCACTCTAGTTATATTAGAAAGTCAATTTTCTTTGTTTTATAACTCAAAAGTCACTAGTATTGTTATTTCACCTATAAAGTCACTCAACCAAATTTAAGTGATCTTTCTGTTGGATCTTTGTTTTGTAACCCAAAATCACTCAAGTATTGTTATTTCACCTATACCCAACCAAATTTAAGTGATTTTTCCGTTGAATTCAACTGATATGAAATTTTTATTTTAAGTCAAACTTCTAAAAGTTGGGAAAAAAAAAAACCCATTTTAACCATTTTATTGACCCGCTCCAGTTGGCCCGGCCCGCTAAAACTAAATGGGTCAAATATATATAGTGCAAAACCCTTTTATTTTACATTTATCTCTCCTATAACGATCCTCCCTCTTCGTCTAGGGCTCTTTCTCCTCTTTCAGCGATCTTTTTCCTCTTTATGCCTCTTCTTCCTCTTTTAACAAGAATATGAACTCTGAAATTAGCAATACCAAGTTGTCTTAGCCTGAGCCAACACTGAACTTGAGATATGTGCTAAACATGTCAAGTTGACTACTTATTGTTCTAAAACAAGTAAAGTCTTCAAGCCCAGTGCACAGCCATACACATATCCTACAAATATATTTGCAGCTTAACATCTGTAGCTTGCCTCATGCTAATAGCTAAAACTTTATTCGTCACTTAACAAAATATATTGCTTAAAATCACCATTCAACTGTCAAATATTGCTACATAAGCAGCACCATTTAACCAAAAATACTGACCTATATAGTTCTAGCAGGTCGGACCAAGCAGTGGAGCAGGTCAATAAAATGGTTAAAGTGGATAGTTTTTATTTTTCAAAAGTTTGGCTCTTTCTAAGATAACTAACATTAGATGAGTGACATTATGCACCAATACAGTAAGGAGCACCCTGGATAAAGAAAAAGCTGAAATTTCTGAAGAAGCTACGTACCTGGTTCCAAAAATGTGGTAGAAGAAATGAAAAGAAGCTTCTGGATCCCTACAACAAGAAGTAAATTAAATTAAAACTAGTTATATCCTTTATCCATAAACTTACATGGTACCATGCATATACATTGCACCAATTAAACCATTCTGTCGTTTCATTTTCTTATTTTTCTCATATCCTTTTCAATTTCTGTCACTTCACTCTATTTTCTGAATATGACCGAAGAAAGCACTTTGAGGTTGTGACACCTGTGTGTTAATTACCCGAAAAATTTAAAAATAATTTAACTCACAAGATAATCGCTTGCGAGAGCTTGGACGACTTTCACCAGTGAATACTGATATCTTTGTAGCCAGCAGTGCCAGAGGAGATAGTAATTCATCTGAACCACATTTGGCCAAATCAGGAAAATTGTTTACCAAACCTACAGCCAACTCTGCAAAATAAATGTCGTATTACTCAGGAATAACGTCGTATTCAACAAAAAATCACCCTTTATCTTTATTCTTCAGCTGAAAAGTTAAGCTAGGTAATTGTTTCCTCTCATGAATTCTTGCATTATAATTGTCTGCCATTGGAAACATATATGTAAACTCACCGTACAAGTCGGAACGAATCAATCTACGAAGCAGCCTAGCACCAGCAATGCCAGTATAAGGAGCAGAACTTTTGGTGACACTGAAGAAGTAACGAACCATATCCAAAGATTTGTAACCATATTCAGTTGCTAGATGTATCGGATAAAGGCCTTTGTTGGATGCAACATGAGGCAAATTATGGTTTCTTTTGACAAGAATATTTGCGGCAAGTAAGTTGCCAAACCGAGCAGCATAATGAAGAGCTGTTTCCCCTGAACTGTTTTGTATGGCTAACGCATCATCCGACATGGAATCCACCAAATTCTCAATGAAAAAATTGCAAGCATTGTCATTCTTCAAACCAATAGCAATGTGAAGTGCTGTTTGTAATGAGGAAGTGATCAGATCAACTCTATTAGCTTCCAGGTTTTCATGTAAGAATGCTTGTGCGGCTTCCCAATCCCCGCGTCGTGCAGCCCTGTATAATGTCAAACAGTGCCTGTAATCTTCCACTGATTCCACTCTTTCTTCTTCCTCAATTGTTGGCTGCATTGTGCTACCAGCTTCTGCCATATGGTTATTAATGAAGACTATTTTCTTAGCAAATCCACTAGGCGAGGTGCCTAGAGCTAGTTTTTTTATTTATATAATAAAGGTGAAACTCAAAGGAAAAAGTACAAGTAAGGGAAGCGAGACCTTACCTTACTAATCCTATTTAGGCGTAACCTCTACTAATTAATATGCATGTAAAAAATAAGGAGACAGAACTAAATATTATATGATCATTGCAGAGCCAGAGTTTATAATTAACTAAAGTTCGTACATGTGCTTGTTATTTTCATTCCTTTAATTCATCGAGTTTAGTTCTTCGATCGATTTAATTCTTTACTGGGTCAAGGATTCCTTCCCTATGATTCTTCGATGATTCAATTGAGCATCGGGTCAAATTATTCATACTTCAAATTTCCTTTGATCCTAACAATCAGAGAAGAGAAATAACAATTTCGATTTGTCCAGATTGCACCGAGGTACGTGTATGTATGTTGCAGTTGAATAAGATTATTGTGGGCAATATATCTATGCTGTAGTTACCAAAAAAATGTATATCTATGCTGTGCGAGTACATCTATGTGGTTAAGTTCATTGTTGGTGCAAGTTGTAAATTATAAGAGAGTCATTAATTAAGAAGATGATATATTATACATCTGTTACTAAATTCATGTAATAGAAAATGAGTTCTTTAGAAATCAGATAAATAATTTTTCTTGTGGAAGCAGGACAAACAAGTTTCACAAGAGCCTAGGAGCCATTCAATATTGATTGTCTACCTCCCTCCCCCAATACTCCCCCAAGTTTCATAGTGTCTGCATAAATTACTCCATATATAAATGCTTTTGGAGACAATATTTTTTTAATTACTTATCAAATATTAGAAAATAAGTAAGAAAAATTACATTTATTTTCGGGATAACATTTTTTGGGAAATACCAAACACACCCTGAGTATTAAGTATATTGCACGGCAACTATATTAACAAGGTAAGAAAGGAAAATTAAACCTCACCTTCATATTGGTCCTGGGACTTAGCACAGCAGATATCCTCCAATTCCAACCAAAGATCTCTAGCACTGATTTTCTCAACCACTTTCTCAAGCATTTTTTCAGTTAGAGAGCCAAGAATCCACCCTTTAACAAGCCTGTCACTTCTTTTCCACATTAAGTAATTATTATCCTGGTTTCCATTATAGTCAGTAATCTTGTCTAATGGTGGTTGAATTGTTCCATCGATGAAACCAACTAATTCTTGACTTTCAAGAAGACAAAGCATTTGTGCTTTCCATATCACATAATTGGAAGAATCAAAGAGTTTGATGGTTACAAAATTTGCTATATTAAGTGTTGATGGATAAGGAAATGGATTTCCTGTGTTTGCCATTATTTAGCAGCAATGTAACTACTCAAATTTCGAGTTTGAGAGAGTGATTCTAAGGAGGGAAACTGGGTCAACGGTTAATTAGGGTCTTATATTATATACTCACCCAAAGTATTACTCCATTCAATGGTTACAAGTGGTTACCATCCACGAAAGTCCTGATCCAAAGGGTCAACGGCTGTCAATTATTCCATTCATATCAAAGTCAAACTCCAATTTGTTTAAATTGAGAGTTAAATTTCAATACGCATGTTTTTACTTATTGTTTTTGTATAACCATATGGTATCCGAGCCGACTTATTTTTAGATTTGTATCGCATAAGACCAATAAGAGAAAGAGCAACCCAGAGAGTAGCCAACGAAGTGCGTAAACCAGAATCATAATGTCTCAAGTTCAAATCTCAGCAGAGACAAAAACATTAAGTGATTTATCTCACCTGTATACGCCTTGAAATGTGTGTAAGTTGATCCAAACACCATAGTTATATTAAAAAAAATGTGAAAGCCTCCCTATCTATCTCACTATACCTTGGTAATAAATTTTAACATGATTAAATTTATTACCTGAAAACATTACATAAAGCTTCCAAAAGAAACTATACAAATCAATTTCTTATGCTTCAAAAAATATTCTGAGTATAGCAAATTTAACAAAAAAAAAAATATCAAAAGTATTAGTCGATTGTATAACTTGATGAGAAGATAATCATCGATGGCTTGGATTGTGTCTGACTTTGTTGTTTGTCCGTTTTAGTCCACTGGTCAAACATTTACAAAGAAAAAACTTAGAGTAATTATTTTGACTGATAATCCTTTAAGTCGTTGCTTAACTAACATATTTACATATACATATCAACAGTGGATTCCAAGCAGCTTCAATGACGCAAAAAGACAAAGTAACAAATTGATATAGTACGAAAAAGGGAATAAGCATAACATATTCAAATCTTAGTAGTTAGTACTACTTTTTCGCAAAGAAAAGTATTACTGTAATTTTTCTGCAACCTGTATAAAATGCTTGCGAACTCGAAGCAGCGAAAACAAAATGCAGAGATTTTTTTTTTTTTTTTTGCGAGGATTGCCTTCAAAGGCGCTGGTCTTTAATTTTTGGCCCTCAAATTGCTGGTCTTTAATCTTTGTCCTTTGCTTAAAAAAGTGGCCGAAAATATCCCGAGGTTCTGGATTCGAACCTTGCCGAGTAAAAAAAAAAAACGCAAGGCAAGGCTTTCGCAAAACCTCTACCTTAAGGTCTAACATTTGCCCAAAAATCTAATTTTGGCCAAAATTTTGCGTTAAGGCAAACCTCTGCCTTAAGGTTTAACTTTTGCCCGAATAGGTCTAATTTTGGGCAAAAGTTAGGCCTTAAGGAAGATATTTTCAAACGATATTTCACTATCTATTTAATCTCTTTAATTTGAGAAACATATTTTCAGACGATATTTTGCACCGGAAGAAATTAAAAAAAATAAAAATATATATATATATATATATATTGTAATATGGCCTTCATTTTGATATAGGCATAAGCCTATTAGCAATGAACTTGGAGATCAAGTACTTCTTGCTATAAATAGAAGAGCTTCCCATAGTTGAAGACACACCAATTTGAGAAGAACTTAGTTGAGTTTGTGTTCTTCTATAGAGAGTACTTTGTAAGAGAGTTGTGTTGGGAAACACTTGTGTGAACCCTTCTTTGGAGTGATCTTGTGAGGTTATTTTCTTGGGGTCTTTGGGATATTAGAGTATTTAATTACTTTAACTTTGTACTCACTTTTGTATCCGTTGGTGTTAGTAAATTTGCTCCTCTTTTGGTTGTGGATGTAGGTCAAGTTGACCGAACCTGGTGAGAACTCTCACCAATGTTAGATATGTTCCTGAGTTGAAGAAAATCTCATCTCTTTGGGCACTCTATAATCTCTTGGGTGCAAATACACAGGTGAAGGTGGAGTTCTTGAAGTCTCCCGAGGTGCTCTTGTGGTTATGAAGGTCATACTACAAATCTCCACCTTGGCCTAATTTTGAGTGATATAGTAATTTTGCTCCACCTTTTTCAAAACGTCCCAAGAGGCAAATTTCACAATTTCATGAAGTCAGAATCAGACGGATCTTCGTCTGATGTCGAAACAGTAACAACACTTGTAACAGCAGATCCCAACAACGTATACAACGTCCCAGACTTACTTGCCTTCATAACCACAAGAGCACCTCGGGAGACTTCAAGAACTCCACCTTTACCTGTGTATTTGCACCCAAGAGATTCTAGAGTGCCCAAAGAGATGAGATTTTTCTTCAACTCAGGAACATATCTAACATTGGTGAGAGTTCTCACCACACCATCGTGCATTTTGATTCGGACTGTATCTTTTCAAATAATTTTGCAGGCAACATTATTGCCCATCAAAACAACTCCACCTTCAATAGAATCATATGTAGAAAACAAGTCCTTATTGGGACACATATGATGCGAACAACCCGAATCTAAAATCCACTCATCGTGAGAACTAAAATTATTTTCAGCTACTAAGAATATAGCTCCTTCAATCTCATCAGCTGCAACACTTGCTTCAGCAATGTCAGAATCCCCGTGCTCATTTTTCTTTTCTTTTTCTTTTTTCAACTTAGGACACTCAAACTTAATGTGGCCCTTTTAAAGACAATAACAGAGATAATAGGAGACAAAGATTTAACGTGGTTCAGTCAACACCACCTACATCCACAACCAAAAAAGGAGCAAATTTACTAACACCAACGAATACAAAAGAGAGTACAAAATTAAAGTAATTAAATATTCTAATATCCCAAAAACCCCAAGAAAATAACCTTACAGGATCACTCCAAAGAATGGTTCACACAAGTGTTTCCCAACACAACTCTCTTACAAAGTACTCTCTATAGAAGAACACAAAGTCAACTAAGTTCTTCTCAAATTGGTGTGTCTTCAACTATGGGAAGCTCTTCTATTTATAGCAAGAAGTACTTGGTCTCCAAGTTTGATGCCATGGGTAATGTCATGAACAAATGTATCCACCACACATATTAAAACTTGGTGCCCAAGTTCATTGCTAATAGGCTTATGCCTATATCAAAATAAAGGCCATATTACAAATCTCCACCTTGGCCTAATTTTGAGTGATATAGTAATTTTGCTCCACCTTCTTCAAAACGCTCCAAGGGGCAAATTTCACAATTTCATGAAGTCAGAATTAGACAGATCTCTGTCTGATGTCGAAACAGTAGCAATACCTGTAACAGCAGATCCCAACAACGTATATAACGTCCCAGACTTACTTGCCTTCATAACCACAAGAGCACCTCGGGAGACTTCAAGAACTCCACCTTCACCTGTGTATTTGCACCCAAGAGATTCTAGAGTGCCCAAAGAGATGAGATTTTTCTTCAACTCAGGAACATATCTAACATTGGTGAGAGTTCTCTGCACACCATCGTGCATTTTGATTCGGACTGTACCTTTTCCAATAATTTTGCAGGCAATATTATTGCCCATCAAAACAACTCCACCTTCAATAGAATCATATGTAGAAAACAAGTCCTTATTGGGACACATATGATGCGAACAACCTGAATCTAAAATCCACTTATCGTGAGAACTAAAATTATTTTCAGCTACTAAGAATATAGCTCCTTCAATCTCATCAGCTGCAACACTTGCTTCAGCAATGTCAGAATCCCCGTGCTCATTTTTCTTTTCTTTTTCTTTTTTCAACTTAGGACACTCAAACTTAATGTGGCCCTTTTTATGACAATAATGACACACTAAATTGTTGTATCTGGACTTTGCATCAGATTTACTCCTAACAGATAAACCAGCCGCCTGATTTCCACTATCTTCCCCAGTAATATCTCTATCTATCTGATCTTTAGATTTCAGCATAGATTTGATTTTTCTATAAGAGATAATTTCTTTCTCATAAAGTATAGTATCTCTAAAATGCTTAAAGGATTGGGGTAGGGAACATATTAACAAAACGGCTTGATCCTCTTCCTCAATCTTCACATCTATATTACTCAAATCCATAAGAATGGAATTTAGTGTGTCATTATTGTCATAAAAAGGGGCCACATTAAGTTTGAGTGTCCTAATTCTACACTATCCCGAACTCCTGATCCTAACATATATATATATATATATATATATATATATATATGAAAAACAGTGAAGTAACACTTATTTTGGTCAACGGGTAACTAGTCAATACTGTAACACACATACACACACACACACACACACATATATATATATATATATATACTAGACGGCCTATGCCCGTGCTGCGCACGGGATATATATGAAAAACAGTGAAGTAACGCTTATTTTGGTCAACGGGTAACTAGTCAATACTGTAACACACATACACACACACACACACACACACACACACACACACACACACACACACATATATATATATATATATACTAGACGGCCTATGCCCGTGCTGCGCACGGGCCCAACACTTTAGATTATAGTGCATTTATGTGTATGTAGTTGTTTTTTAATAGTGATAATATATATATATATATATATATATATATATATATATATATATATATATATATATATATATATATATATATATTATGTTCAAAACACGATTAATATAACATTGTAGTTTGTGCTCCGTATCTAAAATTTTATTATATTAATGTTTGCTATGAACACAAAATCAGCAAATTTATTAATATTTTTAAAAGAGAAGACTTGTTTAAAAGGAAACTATTTTCTTCTCTTTGAGATAAAACAATAGCAATATTTAAGCATCAGTTGATACTTTTAATTTTAATTCGATTAATTTAAAAGTGTAAAATACTTATTATTTTTTATCAAATTTTGATTTGGACAATTCTAATTCAAATTATTAAATTAATTTTACATGTTTAAAACAAAACAAAGTAGAAATTGATTTTTTATTTAAACGAAGAAATACTATTTTTTAATTTTTAGTAAATATTCTCGGTTTAACTCATTTTACTTGTCATGTTATCTTTTGCATGGTTTTTTAAGAAAACGTCGATTAGAATTATAATTTGACTAATTTACCTTATTCATTATTTGATCTGCCTTTGATATTTTTTTTTACGACATTAATTTCTTTTCACATTTATTAGAGTAAGAATAAAAATAGAAAAGTAATTAAATTATATCTTATTTTAAAATATAAATATTTTAAGTATATTTATTTTAGTAAACATAACAAATAAATGACATGGCGGAATAGCAAATACAACAGTTTAATATCTAAATTAGATCTCGGGCTAATATAAAAAAAAATTGTATGGTTTGACTACTTAACCTTTTGAAGAAAAGCAATTTCATCGATTGACATGCACGTGGTAATGAATTCATCATTATTGACTTAATGAGATACATTGGAAATTACATGAATATTGTTTGATTTTTTAATAGGGGTGCACCTTTTTTTTTAGACATTATTAATTTGCACTATTTTTATGCATATATATATATATATATATATATATATATATATATATACTATGTTCAAAACACGATTACTATAACATTGTAGTTTGTACTCCGTATCTAAAACTTTATTATATTAGTGTTTGCTACGAATATAAAGTCTTCACTTTTTTTTAACATTATATTTTTTTTAATATGGGGTTCACTTTTTTTTTTTTTTTTTTGATATTGCTTGATTTTGATATATATATATATAACTTTATTATATTAGTGTTTGTTACGAATACAAAGTCTGCAATTTTGTTTTGACATTGTTTGTTTTTTTAATATGGGATTCACTCTTTTTTTTATATTGCTTGATTTTGTTAATATGGAGTCCACCTTTTTTTTCCCGTGAGTTTGGAGATGGTGGGTTCCACTTTATTTACTTCTTTTTTTTTAAAAAAATATTGGTTGGTGTTTTTTTTATTTTTTAATATTGGTTGGTGTTTAATACGGGGACCACACTTTTTTTTTAAATGCTTAATTGGTTGGTGTTTTTTTGAATTTTTTAATATTGGTTGGTGTTTAATATGGGGACCACACTTTTTTTTTAAAGTATTTTAAGTATGTTGTTGTACAATAATTTCATTTGGTCCCACTAATGGGTTGATACGCATGTGGCAATAAATCCATCATTATTGATTTAATGAGATACTTTGAAAATTACATAAATATTGTTTGATTTTTTAATATGAGATGCACTTTTATTTTTTTGACATTGTTTATTTTTTTAATATGGGATCATTTTTTTAATATTGCTTGATTTTGTTAATATGGGGTCCACTTTTTTAATCCATCATTATTGATTTAATGAGATACTTTAGAAATTACATAAATATTGTTTGATTTTTTAATATGGGATGCACTTTTTTTTTACATTGTTTTTTTTTTAATATGGGATTCATTTTTTTTAATATTGCTCGATTTTGTTAATATGGGGGTCCACTTTTTTTCCGTGAGTTTGGAGATGGTGGTTTCACTTTTTTTTTTTTTTTTTTTTTAATATTGGTTGATGTTTAAGTGGGGCCGACAAAGTTGGCAAAAATTTATTAATAGACTTATTCAAAAGGAAACCATTTTCTTCTCTTTGAGATAAAACAATAACAATGTTTAAGCATCAGTTGATACTTTGAATTTTAATTCGATTAATTTAAAGGTGTAAAATATTCTATTGTTAATGTATGTAGATTGGGCCTAAACAATACCTATTATTTTTTATCAAATTTTGATTTGGATAATTCTAATTCAAATTATTATATTAATTTTATATGTTTAAAATGAAACAAAGTAGAAATTTGATTTTCTATTTAAATGGAGAATAGTATTTTAATATGGGATGCACTTTTTTTTTACATTATTTTTTTTTAATATGGGATTCATTTTTTTTTAATATTGCTTGATTTTGTTAATATGGGGTCCACTTTTTTTCCGTGAGTTTGGAGATGGCGGTTCCACTTTTTTTTTTTTTTAATATTGGTTGGTATTTAGTTGGGGCCCACACTTTTTTTTAATATTGGTTGGTATTTAGTTGGGGCCCACACTTTTTTTTAATATTGGTTGATGTTTAGGTGGCCCACACTTTTTTTTTTAGTGGAAACGGACGACGAAGCATGGGTGGTCTATGCCCGTGCGCACTTTAGATTATAGTGTATCGATATATATATATAGTTGTATTTAGATAGTGATAATATATATATATACACGAAGCATGAATTTTGTGCTCCGTATCTAAAACTATATACATTCGTATTTGCTACGAAAATTTATTAATACTTTTTAAAAGAGAAGACTTGTTTAAAAGAAAACTATTTTCCTCTCTTTGAGATAAAACAATAGCAATATTTAAGCATCAATTGATACTTTCAATTTTAATTCGATTAATTTAAAGGTGTAAAATACTTATTATTTTTTGTCAAATTTTGATTTGAATAATTCTAATTCAAATTATTAAATTAATTTTACATGTTTGAAACGAAACAAAGTAAAAATTGATTTTCTATTTAAACGAAGAAACACTATTTTTTAATTTTTGGTAAATATTCTCGGTTTAGTTCATTTTACTTGTCATATTGTTTTTTGCATGGTTTTTTAAGGAAACATGAATTAGAATTATAATTTGACTAATTTACCTTATTCATTATTTGATCTCCATTTGATATTAATCTCTTTTTACATTTATTAGAGTAAGGATAAAAATGAAAAAGTCATTAAATTCTATCTTATTTTAATATATAAGTATTTTAAGTATGTTGTTGTACAATAATTTCATTTGCTCCCATTAATTGATTGATACGCATGTGACAATGAATCCATCATTATTGATTTAATGAGATACTTTGAAAATTACATAAATATTGTTTGATTTTTTAATATGAGATGCACTTTTTTTTTTACATTGTTTGTTTTTTAATATGGGATTCATTTTTTTAATATTGCTTAATTTAGTTGGGGCCCATACTTTTTTTAATATTTGTTGATGTTTAGGTGAGGCCCACACTTTTTTTTTGTTGTTGTTGATGACGACGAAGCAGACCAAAATGGCCCCAACTCGTGCTTCTAATTAGTTGGGGCCCACACTTTTTTTAATATTGATTAATGTTTAGGTGGGGCCCAAATTTGTTTTTTGTTTGTTTGTTAATGAGGACGAAGGAGACGACCAAAATGGCCCCAACTGGTGCTTCTAATAAGTAGTAATATGAAAAACAGTGAAGTACCGCTTCTTTTGGTCAACGGATAACTAGTCAATACTGTAGTTTTAGTCAATGAAATTTGTTTTGACGGAGGAATACGTATAACAATATCTTTTGTCATGCCTTTAAAAAAAAATGTATCACCAAAAGTCATAGGATTAATTTCACGCGTTATAATTGAACTTTATCCGTTATATCAATAATCATGATTAAAGTTATTGGATGTTACTTGTTAATTGTTATATCAGTAAAGTTACAAAGTTGTTCTTCGATTCGTATCATTAGAATCACAGAACCATGCATCAATTTCTCATAAAATGTAATTCTTAATTTTTAAAAAATCTCTAACTTACCATTACCATATCTTAAACTATGAATAACTAAATAAAACATTAAAAATTAAAAAAAATTGCGTTTAGAAACTGAATTATTATGTCACAACTAAACATTTACTACCATTTAGCCCCTAAAGTATTATCCTATTACTTCGAGCCCCTAAAATTATCATGACTATTCTTGCATTGCAGCATCTGAATTGGAATACATCCGAAAACACCAAACTGCAATTAAATTAGCAGAATGCCTTTGTGAAAAACTACAAATTTCAAGCGAGAAAAGGATCAACTCTATTGTTGGTGGCCCTCTCCTTCAAGCTACACGTTTCAACAGTTACAAGCTTGTTGAAATTATTGTGAAAAAATTTCCTTCATCAATTTATTATTGCGACAAAAATAGGAAGAATATACTTCATGTTGCAATAGAGAATCGCTGCACAAATGTCTATAACTTGGTCGTTCAAATGAGTCAACATAGACATCACCTCATGACTTTAATTGATTAATCTAACAATACAATGTTGTATTTGGCTGGAAAATTGTCGGATTTAAATGAACTAAATTGTACTTTTGGGGCGGCTCTGCAGATGCAAGAAGAATTGCGGTGGTGCTACCTACACTGAGCAATATGGAAATTTAGTTTACAAAAGTTAATTACTAGTCCAAATTGCTTTTATTTTGACCGTGAATTCAACGTCTATTTTGCCTAATGTAGCAGAAATCAATAAACTATTTTTTGTATCAAAAAGTAATTGGATTTTGTCTAATTAAGTATCACAAAGTGTCACTAAATATTATTTTTACCAAAAAGTTAGACAATTTTGCGTAAATATCATATAAATTAAAATGTCTATTTTGTTTCCTCCTAATGACTATATGTGATGCTTAGACAAAGTTGAGTGAGTTTTTTTTTGTTACAAAAAATGTGTTAGTGACTTTTATGATATTTGGTACTTGGATGAAGCTGAATATTATTACGTTGAAAAAAATCGCTTAATGACTTTGATACAATAAAATGAAAATTTAGAAGATCATTTATGAAATTAAGCCCTTAATTTTTAGTCTGTTATAAATAATGATACTTTTCTATATTTAAGTTTGTTTTTACTTTAAGCTTTTCATTTTATCTTAACGACAATTAACAACCATGTAAATATGATGATATATTTAATATCACAAATTCTGGAATTTCTCTTTCTTTCTTAAAATCTTGTCCAGTCAAGTATGCGTCATATGAAATGAAATGGAAGAAGTATATATACTACATAATAACTTATTAAACACCATATTTAGAGAAGTGGAGAAGTGTAGGAATCCAGCATTTCGTGGCTGCAAATGTTGTCTAACATTGCATTTCTATATTATATGTTGTAGGTAGGGGTGTACATGCACTGGGTTGGTTCGAATTTTTTAAATACTAAATCAAATCAATTGCGTCGGGTTTTTAAATTTATACACCAAACCAAACCAATAAAATTTGGGTTGTTCAACCTCGGGTTTTCTTGGATTATTCGATTTTCTCGGGTTTTTCGTATTTTTTTGGGAATAATCTTGATACAAAACATAAAACTTTTACTTCAAATATTTCTTTAGTCCTAGTAAGATACAACTATATAATTAAGGTGTTTCATAAGAAAATAATACAAAATGTGAGAAGAGTGATGACATTGTATTAAAATATTCAACAAAAGATAATAAAATCGGTTAAAATAAATATTGCTAATTAATAAGCCATAAATAAAATGGTCATAATCTAAAAATACTAAGTCATGCTAAAATAAGTACGGCTAATAAGTATTAATTATATGACAAGAAAAAAAAACTTAAGTTATGTATTTTCACTCTCTAAACCAATTATGCAAATCTAAAGAATAGATATCCAACATTATTGTCATTCCTAGTGGTAAATTGAATTTCTTTTGTTAGTATTAGTGTTGAGTTGGTTTTGATTTGGACTTTATACATGTTACTAACATTCATAGGATATAAAACTTACTTACATTCAAAATTTTAAGTTCAAGCTTGAATAATATCATAAGTAATAGATAAAAAACTACAAAAAAAATTTAAGAAATATTTATAAATTACATTACAAATAAATATTTTTATGTATAAAATATTTTAAAAATTGAATACATGTAATGTCGGGTTAATTTGGTTCGGTTTGACTTTTTTTAGCTAAAACCAAACCAAACCAATTATGGTCGGGTTTTTTTTTCCAACACCAAACTAAGTCAAATCAAACCACTAATTTGGTTCTTTTCTAGATTTGATTCGATTTATCGGTTTGGTGCGGTTTGTCGGTTTATTTGTAAACCCCTACTTGTAAGCAGTGAAGCACATGTTACCACCTTCTTATTATGAGCGTTTAAACAACAAGGGTAAAACTGCTCATCAATTATTTACAGAGCAACATACAAATCTGAGAAAATAAGGAGAAAAATGGATGAAAGAGACAGCAAATTCATGCACAATTATAGCAGCCCTCATAGTTACCATTGCATTTGCTGCAGCAATAACATTTCCAGGCATCAAAAACTGCGAAACAGGGCTTCCAATTTTCTAAAGAAACGGATTCTTCATCCCATTCGCTTTCTCCAACACAGTATCACTCTCCACTTCATGCATTTCACTATTCGTGTTCGTTTCTATTTTGACTTCTCGTTATGTAGAAGAAGATTTTCTTTGTGTTATTCCAAAGCGCTTATTATGGGGACTTCTTACACTGTATGCCTCTGTAGAAGCAATGATGCTGAGCTTTGGTTGTGCTCTGTATTTTGTGTTGAAGGACAGCCAAATCGTGTTTTATGCAGCGTTTATAGTAGCTGTATTGCCCATCTTAGCGTTACAGCATTGGCGAGGTCCACTTATTAATCATCTGTTTTTTCTAGTCAAGAAACAAAAAAAAAAAAAGACAGTTCTTTGAAGGCATAGAAGATCTATATGTAGCATTCTGATTTCTAAATGTATTCTTGTTTATTTTTATCGTGTCTTTGAATTTGTGCGTGATTTAAGTAAGAAATTGCGCTTCACTTTTTCGTGAATCTTTCTCCTTTTGTGTTCTTTTCCCTTCCAAAGAAACCATAACCTTAGAATATATTGACCCTTGGTGTGATTGAATTTAACATTGACCCCTACCTTAGATATTAAGTTAAAATTCAAAAGGTAAATGCAAGGAGGAGAGGATAATAAAACCTAACCTCTTCAAAGCCAATGTTGAGTTGGACATTCCCAATTCTTTATAGTTGTCAAGTTTAGAGAAAGCAGCTTCTACAAGCATGAGAGTAGCTCTATTTACACGTTCCCATCATTTTATAGGAGCTCCAATTTTATAGAGAGCATCTGTTATTTCATTACCTTCTCCATAACACAGTAACACCTGCAATTGGTGCTGTTGGATCATATTATTCAGCATTTCCACCATATCCAACATATTTACCAACAGAAGATAGTCTATTTCAAGTGTGATATTTGTGAATTCAGTCCCAACAAAGGAGCTTGCACCTCAACAGTATGTTTATACATAATTGAATAGCAGGGTCACAAACAAAGGAATGGCTACCGGAAAACAACAATGCTAAATAAGAACTCAACTGCTATCCAAAAAACAGAAGGACAAGGTGCAAAACGAAACAAAACAATAAAGTCCCCAAAAGAACAACATGAAAACTTGACAAAGGCCTGACCATGCAGTGGGATAGTGAAGAATGCCAAAGACAACAAGGATGAAGATGGCTCTACTCAGGTGCTATTGCTGCAGCTGCTGCTAGAAAAACAAAAGGAAGCAGAAGGAAAAGGAAAAAGCAATCAGAAACCAAAAAGAAATAAAACCACAAATGAGCAGAACCAACAAAATATCCAGCAAACTGTCCAGCAGAAGCAGAATAAGAAAGAGAGCAAGAAAGACAAGGAGAGGAAGAAGAAAAACAACTTATCAAATCACTGTTGTGTCGTGGCAAGACACTGCGTTGAAAGCGATTTTCGGACCGACCGCAGTGCAAATCGTTTAGCCCGGTACGCTCCCCAAGGTTCCACAACACTTTCACTAGTGGCTGGAAGTTTGGAGTTTGCACAAACTTGTGCCCTGAAACCAGAAAAAAAGATAGAAGACAAGAAGTATTTTTCGGTGTATTTCTAAGAATACCTCCGAACCTCTTTTTATAGGTAGATGACAATAGAGTCAAGAACAGAAACGTAGAATAATGGGTGACTTAATTGAATTGGGCCTCACGTATCTCTCGCGCGCCGGGAGGGAGGGTGGGGGGGCATATTGACCCGTTTTGCTTACGCAGCCCAATTCTCATGTGTGGGCGACTCCCTTATTCTAGCTCATTTGGGTCCGGAACTTTTGTAACCCAAAAATAAAATTTTGGAACCAAAATAACCCATTAAAAAAAAAAAAAGGCTTCACGCACAGAATCTATGCGTAAAAGGACCAAAGTGTACATTTACACTTAACTTCTTTTACGCACAGATTTTGTGCGTAAAAGCACTGAACCCCTTCCTTCTTCCAGCCTTTGTTCTTTGAAAATCACTCAAAATTAAGTTTTTTTTTCATGCTTTGACCGAAGATTAGTCACATTTCTAAACTCCAGAATATAAATATTTTATATAGAACTTAATATCTTTTTTAGCGCACAATAATGTCGGCTCATTACATCAGGTATACTTATATGTTTGGATCGTCATTTTAGGGATTGTAAAGTGCTCTGAAGTAAGTTTGGAAACTTGTTATCTTTAAGTTTTTTTTCGTACTTTGACCGAAGATTAGTCATGTTTCAAAACGTCGGAATATAAATATTTTATATAGAACTTAATATTTTTTTTAGCATACAATAATGTCGTTTCGTTACATCAAGTATACATATATGTTTGGATCGTCGTTTTAGGGGTTGTAAAGTGCTCCGAAGTAAGTTTGGAAACTTGTTATCTTTGAGTTTTTTTTTTTTTCGTACTTTGACCAAAGATTAGTCACGTTTCAAAACGTCGGAATATAAATATTTTATATAGAACTTAATATTTTTTCTAGCGTACAATAATATCGTCTCATTACATCAAGTATATATATTTGGATCGTCGTTTTAGGGGTTGTAAAGTGCTCCAAAGTAAGTTTGGAAACTTGTTATCTTTAAGTTTAATTGTCATATTTTATAGGGTTTTAATTAATCTAGGACGTCGCATGAGTAATTTTTAATCAACAATAAATACTAAAATAACTAATTACCATTAAAAAAATAATACCCAAAAATATATATAATATTAATAAAATGTACATTTTATTTACAAATACACAATCTCCTAAGGCCTAAGGCCAACCCCACCACCCTCATTATCATCAGGATCATCTCTCCTCCTCTTAATGACATGATGATTTATGTCATGATCATCCTTTCTTCCCTTCTTCTGGCCCTTGGTGAAAATATGCTTCCTGTGGGAGACGGCGGCGGTCGAAACCTTAGTAGCCTCATTAGATGCCTCAGGAGATGACTCAATCGAAGGAGACTGGACCACAGGAGCAGAAGAATGAACCTGAAATAACATATAAACAATTTAATTTAGATTTATCATAAACTAAACATAAAATAGCATATAAACAATTATTTAATAAATTATTTCATTGTAAAAAAAAAACATGTGTGTCGACGGCCTCCTGAGATGGCTGGTTAGAGGACTCCTTAGCTGGCTCCTCAATGGTCTCCTGAGCGTAAAAGAAGCTAAGTGTAAATGTACACTTTGGTCCTTTTACGCACAGATTCTGTGCGTGAAACCTATTTTGGTTTCTTTATTTTTTAATGGGTTATTTTGGTTCCAAAATTTTATTTTTGGGTTACAAAAGTTCCGGTCTCAGCTCATTTATCAACTCAACAAAGGACTTTTCATTATAAAGTACCACCTATGAGGGACATTTTGCATTCATGAAGGATAAAAGATAAGTGAGTGGAAAAAGAACCCACGAGTAAACTTTCACTTTGCATGAAGAAATTACTAGCATAATTCTCACAGGTTTTGGCAGTCTTTTTAGTAGTGTTTCTTTCATAATAAATAAGGTAGGGGCCTAGGCCAAACTTTTTAGTAGTGTTTTTTTCAGGGTGGATTATATTAAAAAAAACAAGGGTTACGAAATACAATTCATGTTCTTATAATTCTAAATTCAAATACAGGTACAATATTGAAGAAACCAATTACTAAATTGTATCATATTATATTGTAACGTACTGTACTATTTTGATAAATATAACATTTGGATAGATTGTAGTACCTTTTTTCGTCGTTACATAATATCACACATTAGCAATTTAAAAGATTAACCTACAAGAAAAGTAAGGTACTGTATACGGTGAATACCGGATACGAGACAAACAGGAGGAACGAAGCCGGAGCAAGGAATGGGAATGGGGTGGCGATATCGTTCGCCCTAGACCGGGGTAATGCTTGAACCGGAGCTGGGCATGAGCACCGACAGGTCTGCCTTCGACATCGTTAGAACATCCAAGCTCGATGACCCGAGCATTTGTGGCCATTAGTCCGAGTAGCCGTTGGTCCGTGTGACCGGTGTATGCGGGCCACGCACCAGTAGCGTCCTGCCATAGTCAACTACCTACCTTGCGTGTGTCAGGCGGCGCCGTCAGTCCAATCCCACCAAATCCGTGCAGAACAGTCCTTGTTGTCATTATTTTATTAACTCATATTGTAGGAGAACCATGGGAGTGTCACTATAAATAGGGCATATCCCCCGCCTTTGGAGGGGTTGGCTCCTTTTACTTTCCAAGAACACTTGTAATAGAAGAATTCATATATACAATCTCTCTCATTATTTGATTCGGCCAAGGCCACTCGTTATTGTTGTTATTGCATTCCATCCATCAAGTATCATACATTATACACAGACATTTGTGTTATTAGCCAACTATCATCTTTATCCGTTTTACTAAGGTGCTCTCAAATATTCACTTTCTTTATCCAACATACATCAAGAACAAAGCACGTATCCTATACCCATTTACAAATTTAATTGATTATCCGAATCCGGGGTAAACAGTTTGGCGCCCACCGTGGGGCTAGGATAATAGTGGTCTTTGGCCTTGATTTCTACCATATTCATCAAAACCAAAAGCGTCCCTACCCATCTCTGTGAAAACGGTCCGAATGGCTGACGTCGAACAATCCGGTCATGTCAATAATACCGAGATCGTGGCGGAAAACGAAGGGAGCGGGCTGCGGGCATTGCCGAACCCCGTTGATCCGAACCCCGTTGATTCAAGGGAAGGACTCAACCGGCAAAATACCGTAGATCAAGAGAACACCGCCATACCGGCCACCGATCCTCTCAACACTCACCATTCCGTTACGTTATCCCGGGATCGGGGCCAGAGAGAACCGGGCGCGCCAAATGACGGCATTAACTTACGTTTAATTTTTGAAATGTTGCAGGAGCAGAGGGCGGCAATCGCCGAGTAAGGATTAGTAATTGCCCAACTGCAGAGCGGAAAGGGTGAAGCAGGGCCGGTAAAGGCTAAGGGTACAGTCGGGACCGGAAGAAACGAAGTACGAATGGTTGAGAGCGACGGCTCCGGAGCCGGCTCCTCGACTGAGGTCCTAAAGATGCTCGAGACTTTGGCGAAACAGGTGGATTCGACCGAAAAGAGGGTCGAGACATACAATTCTCGGGTGGACCAGATACCGGGGGCTCCACCTTTACTGAAGGGGTCGAATTCGAAAAGGTACATCCAAAGGCCTTTTCCACCGAGTGCGGCCCCGAAACTGATCCCGAAGAGGTTCAAAATGCCCGACATACAGAAGTATGACGGCACCACGGACCCGCACGAGCATGTGACCTCATATACTTATGCCATAAAAGGCAATGATATGGAAGAAGATGAGATCGAGTCGGTATTGCTGAAAAAATTTGGGGAAACTCTGTCGAAGGGAGCATTGACGTGGTATGACCATCTACCCGAGCACTCGATCACTTCTTTCGAAATGCTCGTCGATGCCTTCGTAAAGGCACATGCCGGTGCCATAAAGGTGCAGGCCCGTAAGGCCGATATCTTCCGGATAACTCAAAGGGACGATGAGCTACTACGGGAGTTCGTCACCCGGTTCCAGAGGGAACGGATGGAACTACCCCCGGTGCCAGAAGAATGGGTCGCACAAGCTTTCACAAAAGGGCTCAACATGCTAAGTTCAGTTGCCTCGGCCAAGTTAAAGGAAAATTTGCTGGAATACGAGGCCGTGACGTGGGCCGATGTCCACAATCGGTATGAATCGAAGATTCGGGTAGAGGATGATCAGTGCGAGCTCTCCCCGGTGAAGTTAAAAGTGGATAGAGGTTTCGAGAAGTCGAGGAAGGGTTATGAAATGAAGTCTGAATCGTCAAAAGAGAGGTTTCGGCCATACTCCCACTCGGAGAGACCAAACTTCAGGTCGGAAGGGTCGAGGGAGAGCCCAAATCACCTCTCCGGTCGAGGTAGCAAGCGGGTCGAGCGCCCGTCAAACAGCCGGGGACTCTCGTTCAGGAGCGACGCCGGGAGTTCCGTCAACCATAGGGGTCCACCGAAGATTTTGGAGTAAAACTTCAACGTCAATACCTCGGGCCTTGTATCAGCCATCGGCCGAGTACCGGATGTGCGATGGCCGAAACCACTGAGGTCAGACCCGGGACAGCGGGATCCTAGCATGGTGTGTGAGTATCATGGAACCCATGGTCAAAAAACTGAGGATTGCCGCCAGTTGAGAGAAGAGGTGGCCCGGTTATTAAAAAACGGCCACCTTCGAGATCGATTGAGCGAGCAAGCCAAAAATCGCTACAAAGAGCGCGAAGCTCATCGAAGGGTCGAACCGGTCGAACACCAGCATACGATCAACATGATAGTTGGGGGTATTGACGTCCCTCGGGGACCGGTAATGAAGCGGACCAAGGTCTCAATTGTTCATGAAAAACGCATCCGAGACCATTCGACTAGGGGCTCTATTTTCTTCGATGACGAAGACGCGGAAGGCATCATTCAGCCGCACAACGATGCACTGGTAATTTCTGTACTTGTCTTTAAAACTAAGGTTAAACGCATTTTGGTTGACCCAGGTAGCTCGGCCAACATCATTCGATGGAGAGTGGTCGAACAGCTAGGGTTGCTTGATAGGATTGTGCCGGTAGCTCGGGTACTCAACGGGTTCAATATGGCTAGCGAAACCACGAAGGGAGAGATCTCGTTGCCCGTAAACGTGGATGGCACCATTCAGCAAACAATGTTCTATGTGATCGAAGGGGATATGAAATATAATGCGTTATTAGGCAGACCTTGGATACATAGCATGAAGGCAGTTCCCTCAACACTGCATCAGTTGCTGAAATTCCCCACTCCGGAGGGGGTGAAAACCATTCGGGGCGAGCAGCCCGCAGCAAAGGAAATGTTCGCAGTAGACGAGACAGCTCCCCGGCCCGAGAAGCCGGCTCAGGAAGAGAAGGGAACAACTGGAGGGCAGGTCCCCCAATAGCAACTAAAGAGCACTGGACCGGATCCAGTACATGAAGAGGATGACTTCGGGACGCCCAGGTCCTTCGTCACTCCGGATGACTCGGACGCGACCAAGTCAACCGTGGAGGAGCTGGAGCAGATCATTTTGTTCGAGTTCTTACCGGACAGAAAGGTATACTTGGGCACGGGGCTTACCCCGGAGCGCAGGCGTAAATTAATTGAATTTCTTCAAGCTAACGCCGATTTCTTTGCATGGTCGCATATAGACATGACAGGTATATCGCCGGAAATAGCGTCACACAAACTCAGCTTGGACGAAAAATTTCAACCGGTGAAGCAAAAACGAAGGCCCATGTCAGAGCAAAAACACGCCTTCGTGAAAGACGAGGTAACAAAGCTTTTGAATATAGGCTCCATCCGGGAGGTGAAATACCCGGATTGGCTTGCTAACGTGGTGGTGGTGCCCAAAAAAGGTAATAAACTTCGAATGTGTGTCGATTATAAGGATTTAAACAAGGCATGCCCGAAGGATTCATTTCCATTGCCTCACACCGACAGAATGATCGATGCGACGGCCGGACATGAAATGTTAAGTTTTGTCGATGTTTACTCCGGGTACAACCAAATCTGGATGCACCCGGAGGATCAAGAGAAAACATCCTTCATCACCCGTTATGGGACTTACTATTATAACGTCATGCCTTTCGGATTAAAAAATCCCGGTGCAACTTACCAACGCCTAGTTAATGGGATGTTCGAAGAACAAATAGGGAAAACAATGGAGGTTTATGTTGACGATATGGTTGTTAAGTCCCTGGAAACAGAGGACCAATTATAGCATTTGCAGGAAACCTTCGATGTACTCCGCAGATACAACATGAAACTCAACCCGGAGAAGTGTGCCTTCGGCGTAAGGTCCGGTAAATTTCTGGGGTTCATGGTGTCAAACCGGGGAATTGAAATCAACCCGGACAAGATCAAGGCCATCGAGGACATCGAGGTCGTGAACAACATAAAGGGGGTACAGAAGCTCACCAGGCGGATAGCGGCGCTGAGTCGCTTCATTTCGAGGTCCTCGGACAAGAGTCACCGTTTCTTCTCTTTGCTCAGAAAGAAGAACGACTTCGATTGGACACCGGAGTGCCAAGAAGCCTTAAGGGAGTTGAAGAAGTATCTGTCCAGCCCCCCCGTTACTGCACACACCGAAGGCCGATGAGCCGCTTTTTCTCTACCTAGCAGTCTCCGAAATGGCGGTAAGCAGCGTTTTGGTCCGAGAAGAATCAGGTACGCAATTCCCTATCTATTATGTAAGTAGAACTTTGGGGGATGCAGAGACCCGTTATCCCCATTTGGAAAAGCTGGCATTAGCATTGGTAAGCGCTTCCAGAAAGCTCAAACCTTATTTTCAATGCCACCCCATATGTGTAATAACCACTTACCCTTTAAAAAACATCATGCATAAACCTGAGTTATCCGGTAGATTAACAAAATGGGCTGTAGAAATTAGCGGTTACGATATCGAGTACAAACCTCGAACAGCCATCAAATCCCAAATCTTGGCCGATTTTGTGGCAGACTTTACCCCGGCCATGGTCCCCGAGGTCGAGAAGGAAATTTTGCTGACCTCGGGAAAAATCACGGGCGTTTGGTCTCTACATACGGACGGGGCCTCGAATCTTAGAGGTTCCGGACTCGGGATTGTCCTTAGGACCCCGGCCGGGGAGGTCATCCGACAGTCCGTTAGAACTGCTAGACTGACTAACAATGAAGTCGAGTATGAGGCTATGATTGCAGGTTTGGAATTAGCTCGGAGCATGAGAGTCGAAACAATCGAAGCAAAGTGCGACTCGCTTTTGGTCGTGAACCAGGTGAACGGCGTATTCGAGGTAAAGGACGAACGGATGCAGCGATACCTCGAAAAAACCCAAGTGGTACTTCATCAATTCAAAGAATGGATCATGCAGCATGTACCAAGGGAGCAGAACAGCGAAGCCGATGCATTAGCAAACTTGGGATCCTCGGTCAAGGGGGAGGAAATCGACCTCAGGGCAACGGTGCACTTATCGAACACGGCCATAGAAACCGGGCACGCTGAAATATATACAATGGGCTTGACCTGGGATTGGCGCAACAAGTACATCGACTACTTGCGTGATGGTAAGCTCCCAAATGACCCGAAGGAGTCACGATCGCTACGGACCAAGGCTGCCCGCTTTTGCTTGGTGGACGACCAACTGTATTGATGCTCATTCCTCGGTCCTCTAGCCAAGTGTTTGGGCCCCGGTGAAACGGAATACGTGATAAGAGAGGTACACGAGGGAACCTGTGGCAACCACTCCGGTGCAGAGGCTTTGGTTCGAAAAATTATCAGGGCCGGTTATTACTGGAACCGGATGGACGAGGACACGAAAATTTTTGTCCGAAAATGTGACGGGTGTCAGAAACATGCTCCGATGATTCACCAGCCCGGGGAGTTGCTGCATTCGGTCATCTCACCTTGGCCTTTCATGAAGTGGGGAATGGACAATGTGGGTCCGTTACCTCGGGCACCAGGTAAGGCCCGTTTCATTTTGTTTATGACTGACTATTTTTCTAAGTGGGTTGAAGCGCAGGCCTTTGAAAAGATAAGGGAGAAGGAGGTCATCGACTTCATATGGGACCACATCATCTGTCGTTTCGGCGTCCCCTCCGAGATAACCTGTGATAATGGCCCTCAGTTCATGGGTAGCAAGGTCAACAGTTTCCTCGAGGGGTTGAAGATCAAAAAAATCGTGTCAACCCCGTATCACCCGTGTGCAAACGGACAGGCAGAATCAACGAACAAAACAATAATCCAAATGAGCACGAGTATGTTCGGTCTTTTCTTTAGACCGGGGGGATTGCACCGAATGCCGCTGACCCGAGATAAGAGAAGTGTATCCGTTGACCCGGTGTCTCCGAACCAAACTCAACGTGGTTGTTAGTCCTGTTTCTCCAAGTCAAACTCACGTGGTCGTTGGTCCGATTACTTCATGTCTGAATTGAACGTGGCCGTTGGTCCGGTTAACCAGTTGCGGTGCTGCCACGCGTCAAATTCGTTATGTCATTTTGTACTGACAACCGTACGGATGTCAGATCGTACGGTCCTATCTTATCCTTTTAGGGCTTCTTTATTCTAAAAGGCTTTGTATTGTATTCAAGGCCCATGAAGCAAACATATATATAGAGGACATTTTCCTACTTAGAGGGATTGGCTTTTTCAAATATTGAACATTGTAATAGAAAAATATATTGAATCTCTCTCTCTTTCTCTGATTTTAGTCCGGATCTGTAGTTTTCATTGACTGTTCATCCATTCAGTACTCTCTCTCTCTCTCTCTCTCTCTCTCTCTATATATATATATATATATATATATATATATATATATATATATATATATATATATATATATGTAGCTTAATCACCAATATCGATAAACCTATTCAAGGCATTAGCACATATATCGATATATGTTATAGCAAACAAATCCATATATATTTCGTATCAACCAAAAATAGATTAAAATTCATCTACATATCCTATACCTCGCTTACAAATTCAATTTTTACCGAAATTCGGGGTAAACGCTATGATTATTTGCTTGTGCTTTATGTGCATAACTTAAGTATTTACTAATGTGAGCCAACATGAAGAAATGTAGTTTACAACCCATCTGTGTTATATTTAATATTTGATATGTTAACTGATGACTTAATACCAACTCTAGCCTTCCATATTACTGTTATCTGTAATACTTGATGGCAACTAAAAGTAATTTGACATGTTCAACATGTGTGATTACTAGGATCCGTAGTTGTGTTATTGAAGTTGATGTTCATTAATAAGCATTAAGTATTATGAGTACTGACTATTGATTGTTACTTCATAGTTGTGCAGCTGTTTGAAGAAAGTTTAATGTGATGTTTATTATAAATCAAGCAACATTAAGTATCCAACAAGCAGCAGCTAACCGTGCAAATCAAATGACGATAGGATTTCTAACATTCGGAATATTACTCCTTTGAGCCTGTTTGGATGGGCTTATGCCTATAAGCTGCAAACAGCTTATAAGCTAAAAAAAATAAGTTGGGTAGTCTAACTTATTTTTTTTGGCTTATAAGTTGTTTTCAGCTTATAAGCTGCTTTAGATAAGCTAAGTCAAATGGGCTCAATTATTTTTTTGAGCTTATTTTAAGCACAAAATGACTTTAAGCTGGCCAGCCAAACACTCAAAAAAACTGAAAACAACTTATAAGCAACTTATAAGCCAATCCAAACGGGCTCTTTATCACTTAACTATTGAAGAATGAAACGTGATATTTGTCGCACTTCCATATTTTACTTTTCAGTTGTCTGCTTCAATTTGGATATGTACTTATAAAAGAAATTGATTACGTGTCTCCTAATCTGAGCCGTATCCTTTGCACATCTAATGTATCTTCTAGATTTTTCAGCAGTGTAGAACATTCTGGCTCTCACTTCTTGCTTAAAATCTCAAATTCATCTTTTGCTACTGCTTCTCTTTTGTTTATGTTGATAAAACTTCAGAAATTAGTCTTTAATCTCATATTTCATAGCTGTCTTCGATCTCTAATTTTGCAGCGGCTCCTCTCAACCCCTTCTTCTCTGAGGAACTTCTGGACAAGGTAAAGTATGTAAATAGAATTTTCTTTAAAGAGAATGATTTGAGTCTATTAAAGTATTTTTTACTCCGATATTGTGCCAGAAGTAGTAGGGCTATTTTTGAGTCTATAAAATTATTTTTCTGCTGTATGAGTACTCATTTGAGGTAATTTCTTTGACCTTTTATATGAAGTTCATATTTGTTTGACGCCCGACTGATTTTTGATTGATTACCTTTTAATTTCTACGGTCAACCAACTTATGTGGAATTACTGCTTTTTTCGAAGATTTATTAACCACTTTTGGTGTGCATTACAACCAGTGCGTCTTAGAACTGTTGCGTCCAAATGCACACGCAAGTGTACGTGGTCGTACAAGTAATAAAGTGATTATATAAAATCGGATGTCGAACCCACAGAGACTTATGACCAATTTTTCACGAAAATAAACTATTCCTTACTATCTATGCAAGTGAAGAATAAAAGTGTTGGTTCTTTTATAACTAAATGCTAGTATGTAATCGACTGATAATGTATCCAGAAATTGTGCTTAGAACGTAATTGAGAATGGCTTTAATCAAGATTTTAGAAATATTCCAGGGTCCTGGGTGATTCACCAATCCTATTGAGTCAGTCAAGTATCACACCTTAGCAACTTTGTTCACAATAGCTAATTAACCGGATAATTTGTCTCGTAGTATTCTTCCGAACCACTACTCGCCGATTCACGATAATTCTCCTCCTATATTCCTATGGTATCGACTTATCAAGAATGCAATAAGAGCACGGTATATAATTGATTGCGGTAACTAAGTATATTTCTATCCTAGTCACAAATCCTAGCCCAACTTTTAGGGATTTTCATATCACAATCTCATTACTTCTTCTCCAAATTAACAACGTCTCTCCCAAGCACGTATATCAATGAGTAAATAGAACTTAACTGTTGCGCAAACAATCAAGAGATTAAACACAGAAGTAGTGAAGCAATTGCATACGAACAAGATACTAAGAATGAAATACTTGTCAAACGTCAATATTCATGGCTACGCCACAACCCCAGAATTTAAGTGTTTAGTTACACATGATTTGGTAAACGAAAGAAGAATTCATGATTAACTTAGGGTTTTTATGAAAAGAAAAATAATAGAAGAGGAATAAAACCTAGAGAGAGTTTCACAAGTCTCAAAATTCGTCCAAGCCGTCGTTCTAATGTTAAAAACGGCTATTTATATCCTAGGGTAAATATGAGATAAGTTGGCCAAATCCCGATCTGAATAGGACAACTGACGCCTCTTGTGCGTTGGCTGTGCGTCGCATGACCAGCGCATGATCTCCTTTACGTTCTTCTCGTGCGGCGCATGACCACCGCCTGGTCCTTCTGAGAGTCAGGAAGGGTGTTTTTTGCGTTGGCTGTGCGGCGCATGGCCAGCGCATGAGGCCCTTCAGTGGTCAGATTTTGCCTTCAAGTGCTGGAACTTCCTTCGCAACGTTCAATCAACGTACACAGCCTCGGAATCACTCAAAACTGCCCGGAATCCCCTTCGTTGGTCCTTGTTGTACCTATTCATATAAACATACCAACATAAGCTCATATACAACAATTCGCATTCAAACTTGCGATGAAAGTGCTAAGAAGTAAAGTGTAAATGACACTAAATCTAGATATTTGTGCCAAATATCAACACCCCCCACTTAGACTTTGCTCGCCCTCGAGCAACCACTTATCCTACATTCCCTAGTACTTTACTTAGCCATGCCACTCAAACAGGTCTACATCAGAATTCGGTGGATATACAGGTTTCGAAATTGCATTACCATACACATTGAGCCATTCTTGACAATCATGCCACTGCTTCAAAACCACCATGTTCTTATGCTTCAAAATTTTAGCAACCAAAACTCTCAAGAAACGATACGTTCACAAACATGCATATGACTCCAGACACCACTCAAGACATAAAGGACCTGTTACTTGCCCGAGAGGGAGTACTTCATCCGTCTCCTATTAATTACGTGTCCTCACCCAAAAGAGAGTTGTCCATATCTCACACAAGGTAAACGACTTATTTCAATGGACATAAGATGCAACAATATCGCTCACTCTCACAAATAATATCTAATGCTCAAACATGACGAACCATAGGCTTGCCCTTAGTGTAACCGTTCAGCAACTTAGAGTGAGGTGAATTTAGGATCACTTAGGACTTGTATGGTTGCAATGTAGGCTTAAGGGACGGGTAGGTTATATTTTGGAACATAGTGACTAACCTCCCTAAGCACTTTTAATACCTTACAATCATAGTTTATTTCTACACCATCCTTCATCACCCATAGCATTCACCCACATGCTACCCATTCTATCTTATCAACACCCATTCATTTTCTCAAGTTTAAGCATCCTCTTGTTTTTGACAGCCTAGTGGGAGACGACATTACGAACGCAGATGACAAACATGGACAGTTCCTGTTTTGCAGTTCTTTTTTTGTTTTTTTATTTATTTATTTATTATTATTACTTCCCACTAACCATTATCTACCCTTCATAAACACTCATAGACTTCATTTTTAATCTTCCCTTAACTTTACATCCTAACTCCAATTCAATAAGTAACCATTAAAAGTGCCTAAGGATTAAACAGGGATCAAATCGGGTCAATAAGAAGAACGAGAGTAGGCTAATTGGCTGTTGTAAAAAGAAAGGCTAATGGCTCAATGGGGTTGACTAGGGATATACATACTCAAAGGGTAGGCAAGCAACGTTTCAGACTTTGGCTAACAAAGAAATGCCTAGATCACTTCCTAAACTTCTCACTCAATTTCGCTTCACAAACACCCCGGGCAAGTTCGCGTCATCATTATCAAGCATGGATCATACCAGAGTTTCCTCACATCACACACAGCACATAATCAACACAAAACAAATTCATACAACCATCCATTCAAGCAACTATCACAAATCGTGCCTAGTGGGTCATACATGAGTCAATGCAGTCTACTACAGAAATGTTTCGAGGTAGGTTGCCTATTTTTAAACATGTTATTTTTTTTTAAAGATGGTCAAGAAAAACTCATGGTTTCCACATTCCACCTAACCTGAGCACCTAGAATTCGAGTGGTCTAACAGGCTTGACTCCTACGACTCTTCTAAAAAAACTAAAAAAATCTAACTCGGTTCAAAGGTCCCCCCTTAGGAAAGAACCGAAGTCATAAGAAAACCCAAGGGGGTGGATGGTGTGTGCCACTAACGAGGGACTCAAGAAGCTACCAAGAAAATCTAACACAAGAATTTTTTTTTTTTTAAAGACTCATACACTATCAAAAAGAAAACCTATGGCAACTTGATCACCACCCTTAACCTCAAAATGTTGTTATAAGGGACGTATTTCCCACCCCACACTTAAATCATGCTTTGCCCTCGAAGCATATAGATGGAAAAATTTAAAAATAAAGTAAGGCAAGAAATACTCCCTGAGGCCCACTAGGGCCTAGTCATCATCTTCATCATCCTCAGCCTCGCCACCAGACGGCTCGGTATCTTCTTCCTCATCATCCTCAGCATCCTGTGCCTCGGATTCTTCTTCACTACCCTCCTCCATCTCAACGGCTATGAGATCCGCAGAACACAAGTCCTCATCAGCGGGCAGCCTGCCCTCCTCTCCAATGAGCACTCTTGAGTAAGTGGTATGGGGACACTCCGCAAACACACTTGAGATATCTAGCTCAAACTACTCACTAGCGAGTACCGCCATCTTGTATAGTTGTGTTAGCACGGTCGATTGAGCCGATCTTTCTTGTGCTGGAGTCAGGTTGAACTTGCTCTGCTCAGGGCCTTTGACATTAGAGATGTCTATCGGATTATCTGGGCATTCAAGCACCCTGTCATACTTGCTCTCCAAGTGCGGGACCAACTTCCTCAGATATGCTGTGAGTGTATTTCCGAAGCTGAGCTTGAGGGATTTGCCTTCTCTGATGCGGATCATATCCTGAAGCATCCAGTATCCAATGTTGATCGGCTGCCCAGTCAAGAAGAAGTACACTATTTCCACTCTCTCCTTCAGCACAGTGGTGAAGTGGCCAAGAGGCATAATGCGGTAATTTAGGAACCGCAGCCACACACGTGCCTCCTTCATAAAATCACCCATTAGCATCGTCTTGTGCTTCCTCGGATCCTCTCGGTATCTTGCCCACTTTGCCATGGATTCAGGGCCACACAAGGTTTCCCGAATGGCCTTATAGTCAGTCCTTTTTCTGAACTCGAGCAATGGGCCTACAGGATGGTGTGGAACCCCCAAGTGTGCACACAAAGTGGAGGCTGTCAACGGCACCCATTCACCCCTCAATTGCACGGAATGATGAGGCTCGCCACCCTCTGTTCTTGCCAAAATAATGTTGGAGTACAGCTCCAGAACCATGTCAATGTTTACCGGCCCTGGGTTATCAAATACCGCGCTCGAGCCCATTCCGACTATTTGATTGTAAATTCCCCTGAAATTTTTCTTCACGCCACCTTGTTGACAGGCCGTTCATGCACATATCCATCGGCCAAGGGGAACTCTTTGTACCATTCTTCCGCCAACCCAGTCCCATAAAAGGTAGGTCGAGGCCTCCGGGAAGAGGCCCGAGGGACAGGGACCACTGGTTGCTTTCCACTGCGAGTTGTTGCCCCTTTCTTCGTGGCAGTGTGCTTGCCACCTCTACTTCTCTTGGAACCTTGTGACGGGCCTGACTCGTCCACTTTACCCTTGCCTTTGTTTACCATTGTACCTGTGGAGATTAAAAACACAAACATCTAACTTCGTTAGCAGATTTTAAACCACGTGGGGTCGTGAAATGACCCCACACTTCTTGCAAGTCGTGTGTTTGTGCAAGGAATGATCATCTTTCTTGATGTTCGGGTATTCTCATGGCTTTTAATGACACTCCAATCACGACCCCACACTTACTTCCGACTATGATACACAAAACTCAAAACGAAGAAGTTAACTAAAAAAAAAAAAATAGCGTAAAACGACAAACTTAATGAATTAAAGACTATCCTACAAAACAATGAAAAAGCATGTTGAATGACCTATGAGTGTTCATGGCAGTACCCTATGGTTGAAAATGTTGTTTCATGTTGATTTGCTACTCAAGACTTCACAAAAATCACACGACAATTAATTTAGGAATTTCATCAAGCAACTTGTGGGCATAGAACTATCCCTTGAAGTTTTGCAACAATGGAGGGTTGTAAAACCCTCCCTTATGTTTGGGAATCATTGTTCTAGCATCCAACAATCTTTACAAACAACACAATACCAAAAACATCCATACAAATTCGCCCAACCCACAAACCCTAATTTCTCAATCTCTCAACACCACAAACAGGGGAAAGAAAGAATGGGATTTCATTGAAGAAAACACGCGAATTATTACCTTGTGTTGTGGAGGAGATGATTGACACTACTTCCCTTGGAGTTGGAAGGGATTGGGAGAAGGGCGTTTTGGGTGTGGGTTCGGGTGGGAGCAGGTTTAGAAAGAGGGGGGGTTTGTGAGAAGTGAGGATTAAATGGGGGTGGCCGCATCTTATTCTTTTTAAAAGAATTCGAACTGGGCCGACCCGTGCGTTGGCCATGCGTCGCATGGTCAGCGCACAAAGTCCCCCTTTCTGAAGTTTATACTTAGAAAAATTTTAGCTCTGATTACCCTTCATGTGTTGTCCATGCGTCGCATGACCAGCGCACAATACACCCTTTTCTGAACTTTACACTTAGAAAAATTTTGCTCTGAGTGCTACTCATGCGATGGCCATGCGGCGCCTTGTTATCGCACGATACACCCCTTTCTGAACTTTGTACTTAGCCAAAATTTTGGCCTGCTTTCCCCTTGTGCGATTGCCATGCGACGCATGGGAATAGCACACACAAACCTGTAGCTGTTTCATTAGCTACTTTGCGCGTTTCTTTCTCCTGCTCATTAGTTGGACTTGCAACATGAACACACAAATGACATATATGTTACAAAGTTGGGTTGCCTCCCAACCAGCGCCTTAGTTAAGGTCGTGGCACGACGTTTTTTTTTTTTTGATTTTAAATTGTTACATTACAAACTCGGGTTGCCTCCCGAGAAGCGCCTGAGTTAACGTCGTGGCACGACGCACTTCCTTATTTACTCATCATCGAGGAGCACTTGCTCCTTTTCCTTATCAAAATTTCTGCCCCAATATCGCTTGAGGCGTTGTCCATTGACAAGAACTTGCGCACCCCATCCATAGTTTGTATTTTGACGGCCCCATGGGGTGTGATTTGCGATACCACAAATGGGCCAGACCATAGAGACTTAAGCTTTCCCGGAAACAACCGCAGCCTAGAGTTGAAAAGTAGTACCTGCTGCCCTGGGGCGAAGTCACGATGCTGTATATGCTTGTCATGCCATCGCTTAGTTTTCTCCTTGTACAGCTTTGCATTCTCATACGCCGCCAGTCTGAATTCATCAAGCTCGTGTAGCTGCAACAACCTCTTCTCTCCAGCCAAGCTCATATCAAGATTGAGCTTTTTGATTGCCCAATATGCTTTGTGCTCTAGCTCAACCGGCAGATGACATGCCTTCCCATAGACTAACCTGTAAGGAGAAGTTCCGATGGGGGTTTTATATGCTGTGCGATACGCCCATAAAGCGTCATCCAACTTCATTGCCCAATCCTTCCTCTGAGCGTTCACATTTTTCTCTAAGATTTGTTTTACCTCTCTATTTGAGACTTCTACCTGTCCGCATGTCTGTGGGTGGTAAGCTGTAGACACCTTGTGCTTTACCCCATATTTCGCCAGAAGGTTCTTCAGCAAGTTGTTGCAGAAGTGGGCGCCCCCATCGCTGATCATAGCCCGTGGAGTTCCAAACCTTGCGAATATATTCTTTCGCACAAAATTCACCACCACCTTCGCATCATTGGTTGGAAGAGGGACTGCCTCTACCCATTTTGAAACATAAACGACAGCAAGCAGAATGTACCTGTTACCGAAGGATGGTGGGAATGGACCCATAAAGTCGATGCCCCAAACGTCAAATATCTCTACCTCTAATATGTTCGTCAGAGGCATCTCGTGCCTCTTAGAGATGTTTCCCGTTCATTGACATCGATCACAACTTCTAGCAAATGCATGGGCATCTTTGAAGAGGGTGGGCCAATAGAAGCCAGACTGTAATACCTTAGCCGCAGTACGATCACCTTGAAAGTGTACCCCATATGGGGAAGAATGACAACTCTCCAACACTTGACCCACCTCAGTCTGTGGAATGCATCTCCTCATCAGCTGATCGGTTCCTTGCTTAAACAAGTACGGCTCATCCCATATGTAAAACCGTGAGTCATGATATAGCTTCTTTCTCTGCTGTGAAGTGGCTTCAGGTGGGTACACCCCACTTACGATCAAGTTCACAATATCAGCGTACCATGGGACTTCAGCAACAGGAATTGCAAATAGTTGCTCGTCAGGGAAACACTCTCGAATTTGCACATCCTCCACAAAATGGTTATGGTTGTCCAATCTGGACAGGTGATCTGCGACTTGGTTCTCCACTCCCTTCCGATCTTTAATCTCAATATCAAATTCCTGCAACAGAAGAATCCACCGAATCAACCTGGGTTTAGCATCCTTCTTGTTGAACAAGTAGCGAATAGCTGCATGGTCTGTGTAAACAATAACATGTGTTCCCACAAGATAGGACCGAAACTTATCAAACGCATAAACCACAGCTAGTAGCTCCTTCTCTGTCATAGTGTAATTCGATTAGACAGCATCTAACATCTTGCTAGCATAGTAGATAGAATGAAAAACTTTCTCTCATCGCTGTCCCAGCACAGCCCCCACAGCGTTGTCACTTGCATCACACATTAACTCAAATGGCAAGTTCCAGTCAGGTGCAATGATTATTGGTGCAGTTACCAATCTCTTCTTTAGACCTTCAAAGGCCTTAATGCATGCATCATCAAATAGGAATTTCACATCCTTCTCAAGTAGTCTGCACATCGGACTTGAGATCTTTGAAAAATCCTTTATGAAGCGCCTGTAGAATTCTGCATGCCCGAGGAACCTGCGCACACCCTTGACTGATATGGGGGGTGGCAGCTTCGCAATGACCTCCACTTTTGCACGATCAACCTCCAGCCCTCTCTTTGAAACCTTGTGCCCAAGGACTATTCCTTCTCGGACCATAAAGTGACATTTTTCCCAATTCAAGACCAGGTTAGTTTCTTCACATCTTGCCAGCACTCGGTCTAGATTCTGCAAGCAAACCTCAAAAGAGTTCCCGAATACCGAAAAATCATCCATGAACACTTCGACGAAGTCCTCAACCATCTCTGAAAAAATAGCCATCATGCACCTTTGGAAAGTCGCAGGTGCATTGCACAACCCAAATGGCATGCGTTTGAAAGCATATGTGCCATACGGGCATGTAAACGTGGTCTTCTCTTGATCCTTCGGAGCAATAGCTATCTGACTATATCCAGAGTAACCATCCAGAAAACAATAAAACTCTTGCCTGGCTAACCTGTCAAGCATTTGATCTATGAAGGGAATAGGATAGTGATCCTTTCTGGTTGCCTCGTTCAGCTTGCGGTAATCCATGCAGATTCTCCACCCAGTGATTGTTCTAGTAGGGATGAGCTCGTTTTTGTCATTTGTCACAACTGTCATCCCTCCTTTCTTCGAACGCATTGCACCGGGCTCACCCACTTACTGTCCGAAATGGGAAAAATAATGCCTGAATCTAACCACTTGATCACCTCTTTCTTGACGACCTCCTTCATCACCGGGTTTAGTCTCCGTTGATGCTGTGCGCTAGGCTTATGATCATCCTCCATGAGTATCTTGTGCATGCACAGCGCGGGGCTAATTCCCTGAATATTAGATATATGCCACCCCAATGCTCTTTTGTAGGACTTCAATACTTTGAGACAAATATTAACTTCTTCGATGGTCAACTCTGCTGCCAATATCACTGGCAAGGTATCCTCCTCGCCCAAGAATGCATATTTCAGATGTTTGGGCAGGGGCTTCAACTCCAACTTCGGAGGCTCTTCAATTGATAACTTCGGAGTTACCCCCATTGTCCTGTCTAAGTGCTCAAACTCACCTCCCCGAATATAAATACTCGCCATATCCAGACTCTGCACCATCTCAAACGCCGCAGTGTCACCAAAAATATCATCCCCCACCAAGGCTCTCTCCAATGGATCATGAGAAGTGAAGAGTGGCCTTCGTGTATCATCATTCAGAACAGTGATGGCGGACAGCTCCTCATAGATTGCAGGCATCTTTAGAGCTTGGTATACATTGAAGACCTCTACTTTATCATGTACTCGCATGGTAAGCTGCCGAGCAGCTACATCAATAAGTGCTCTCCCTGTGGCCAAGAACGGACGCCCCAAAATAAATGGGACTTCCGGGTCTGGCTCGAAATCCAATATCACAAAGTCAGCAGGAATTATCAACGACCCCACTTGGACCAATACATCTTCAATAATGCCTTCGGGTCTTGCTAACGATCTGTCTGCCAGCTGAAGAACTATAGTGGTTGGTCTAGGCACTCCCAGACCTAGCTTCCGGAAGATAGACGAAGGCATCAGATTTATACTTGCACCTAGGTCACAAAGTGCTCGAGCAACAACCTGTGTCCCAATAGAAATCTCAATAGTGAAACTTCCGGGATCCTTCAATTTTGTGGGCAACTTGTTCTGAATACGAGAAGTGCACTCCTCAGTAAGTGCAACTGTGGCATACTTTGTGAAACGGCTCTTGTTTGCAACAATATCTTTGATGTACTTAGCATACTTTGGAATACCTTGCAGCATATCAACCAAGGGGACGTTCACGTTTACCTGCTTAAGCAAATCAAGAAACTTCTTATAAGTAGCCTCTTCTTTCTGTCTTGCCAGACGTTGAGGGAATGGAGGCGGTGGCTTTGCAACCACAACCTGTGGTTTCAAAGCCACTGGTGCCTCGACTGCCTTCTATTTTTCACTTGTTTTTATGGCAATCTTCTCTTTTTCAGCCTCCACTCGACCAGTTCTCTTTGATGTCACTTCCTCTAATTCTCGCCCATTTCGCAGAGTTACAGCATTGCAAGGCTTGGGATTTACATCTGTGTCACTTGGAGGTCCTCCAAGTGGTCTGGTATTTTGTGCACCAGCTATCTGTCCCATCTGCCTTTCTAAATTTCGTACAGCCAAATCACGATTCTGATTATCTGCTATCAACTTCTGCTGGTCTAGCATCATCTTCTGCATGTCACCCATCATCTTTTTCATCATCTCTTCCATACTGTTTGTGGGAGCTTGAGAAGCAGGTGCTAACTGATAGTTCTGCTTCTGATTACCTGGGTTGTCACTCCACCTGAAATTCGGATGGTTCCTCCAATTTGGGTTGTAGGAATTTCCGTATTGATTGTTGCTTCCTTGCCCCTTGCTTGCATTACCCACAAAGTATATGGACGCGGGATTTGCAGGGCATTCATCACTGTTATGACCCTCTCCGCAGACATCACAATAGGCTATGGCTTGCTGCACTGCATGTACCTGTGGTGGTGCTTGTGCCACAGCCAACTTCCTGAGTTCGGTGCGCATGGCATCAATCTGTGCTGATAATGTTGTAAAATTGTCTACTTCGAAGACACCCGGTGCTTTCCTAACTGAACTACTAGCTGCATCATCCTGCCAGTCTGGAGTGCTCTGAGTAAACCTGTTCAATAATGTGAATAATTCTTCATAGCTTAGATCAAGAGCCTGCCCTCCTGCAGCAGTGTCAAGTGATGACTTATGTTGGGCATCCAGACTCTCAATAAATGTGTGTGCCAGAACTTCATTCGTCTGATGGTGATGAGGGCAATCTCTGAGAAGACCTTTAAACCTCTCCCAGGCTTGATACAAATTTTCTCCATGTTTCTGCCTGAATGACATGATCTCCCTTCGGAGGCGAGCGGTCTTTGCTGGCGGAAAGAACCTAGTCAAGAATTTCGTCGCCAAGTCATCCCACGTAGTGATAGAATTGGCGGGCTCTGCTAATAACCAGTTACTTGCATTCCCCAATAGAGAGAAGGGGAACAGTGTCAGTCGAACATATTCTTTCGTGACCCTTCCAGTAGCAAAAGTATCCACAATCTGCAGAAAGTATGGATGTGACGCTGAGGATCCTCATGTGACATTCCCGTGAATTGCCCACTAGAGTGAAGAAGTTGAATCATAGGATGTTTCAGCTCAAAGTGCCCTTCGATGGTGGGCTTGACAATGCTTGAAGTGACATCTGCCACCCGAGGCACTGCAACCTCTCTCACTTTCGCCGGTTGATCATTAGCCATGACCACATGTAATTATGCGACAGCCTGCGGGTTCTGCAATAAATTCAAATCTCTCCTACGCCGATTGAAAGTACGTTCAGGCTCAGGATCGAATTCCTCAAGATTGTTTTGACTCGCAGTCCTTCGCATTCGAGTAAAGTACTTGTAATCAGGAAAAAGCTAAGATCAAGACGTTAACACTTGGATAAAATAAAGCAATAAAATTTATTATGGCAAAAATAATTGATTTCTAAGTCCCCGGCAACGGCGCCAAAAACTTGTTGCATCCAAATGCACACGCAAGTGTACGTGGTCGTACAAGTAATAAAGTGATTATATAAAATCGGATGTCGAACCCACAGAGACTTATGACCAATTTTTCACGAAAATAAACTATTGCTTACTATCTATGCAAGTGAAGAATAAAAGTGTTGGTTTTTTTATAACTAAATGCTAGTATGTAATTGACTGATAATGTATCCAGAAATTGTGCTTAGAACGTAATTGAGAATGGCTTTAATCAAGAATTTAGAAATATTCTGTCACGACCCAACCCCGTAGGCCGTGACTAGTGCCCGAACTGGGCACCCGAACACACTCATCCAATCCGAATCACATACAGATAGCGTATACAGGCACAAATATCACACGCTGCCTCACATTATATCAAACTGTCTCAGACACATTTCAAACGCAACCAAATATGTACATATATATCAAAAGCCGACAAGGCTATCAAATGGCGCAACGGCCCAAAACATATACAAATGCACGTCGACAAGGCTGCCATGGTGAGTGGGATCATACAAACACACCTGTACAGAAGTAGGCACAACCCACATATACGTCTACAGACCTCTAAACAGACCAACCAAATCATATGGCGGGACAGGGCCCCGCCGTACCCCTGAACAAATATATACATATGCAAATAACGCATATATATACCAAAATGCAGGCTCCGGAATGATAGGAGCACTCCAAACAGCAGAGGAGGGTGTCCTAAACCGGAGGATCACCAAACTGTGCGTCTGTACCTGCGGGCATGAAACGCAGCCCCCGAAGAAAGGGGGTCAGTACGAAATATGTACTGAGTATGCAAAGCAGAGGATACAGGAAACAAATCTGAGGCATAAACGAAATAGAATTGCAGAAAATAAGTGCAAGCCCAAAGTATCAAAATATTTATTATCAAAATATAAGTCATGCATAGGGCACAGAGAATATGGTCGCCCGCCCGTCAATGGCGCCATAACACAGCATAACACCAGAAGGTTTCAAATCTCCGTATCCCCGACACACATCATAACACACCCTAACGCCATACACAGCATAACACCAAATATAAGTGGAACCCGACCCTCTAGCGAGTGGCTCGGTGGACCATAAACACAGCATAACACCGGAGTATATCAAAGTACGCACGACAACAAAACTGGCCCGGGACTCGGCGAAAGATATAACAGAACGCACGAACAGAGTAGTGCGGAAACCAAATGCATATACATAATTAAATTCCAAGTCTCGACAAATGAATACTTATATATATATATATATTGAGATCGGAAAGCTCAAGGTAAGTAACGAGTCTGTCGGAATTAGTATATAAAAATATGAGCCTTTCAACAGCTTATGGAGCAAACCAAACGAAGCCTTGAATTCATAAGCGAAAAATCCCCTCTTTCCATCATACAAAATAGATTAAATAAAACAAGCAGAAGAAGACTCGGGCTAGTGGGCCCGCCTCGGGTCAAGTCGAGGTGACGGAGGTAAATCATGAACATTCAACTTTATGAAGTCATCTAAGGAAGTTTCAAAGAGATTCGGTGACGTTTATGCGACTTTCGAATATTCGATCACTTTTCCAACTAAGCATAAGTATTGTAATTCAATTCTATTGAATGAATAGTACCCAAATTCTAACTCGGTTTTCTAAGAATAGAATTACCCCCGAGACTCAAATCTCAACTTAGTATAACTAAGACATGCCAAAAGAAGATGAGGGATAGCTTTACATACCTTTTCCGCCTCCTATACGTCTCCAAAGTCAAGTCCCAAATTCGCCAAAATCTACAATTTGGTCACATTTACCAATTGTGAGTTATAGCTTCTAAGAATTCAACTTAAATTCATATTTGTCTACCGAAATTTCGGCAGCACCTCCCCTATAAATTCAACATCCCGAGAATTTGCTCTGCCAAAAATATCAACAACAACAACACCACAATACCAACAACATCAACAATCATCACAAAATACATTATAACATAACTATTCTTCCTTTCTACATAATTCAACAACTTCCATTCCAACTCCACAATTTCAAACTAATATCAACATTTCCATGTTCATTTACTAATTCAAAGTCATTCAAACATAATTCAATAACATTTCAAGCAATGCTCATAGATTCAAGCATTCCCGCCAATTCCATATTCCGTCCAAAATCTCCACAATTTTAATAAAACTACCAAATCACATTGTCTTCTTCATAATTCACTATCAATAGCAATAACTCACATTCTAACATCTTACTTTCGCAATTATATAAAAAATCATATAAAAATCATATAATTTCCCATAACAACATACAATCAATTTTCCATGCTAACTCAAATCGTTAAATCTTTATTTACGTCATACATACCATAACGACGCCACTAACCAACTAAATGAACTTCACTCCAACCTCCCTCCACCACACCATGGCTCACGGCCATGTCACACACACACACACACACGGCTTCACACACCCACATCACAACTCTAAAATTCTCATCTAATTCCAATCATTTCAACATATATGCTTACTTCATAACACAAAAGAATAGAATTCTTACCTACCCATACCCACATATATTCGGCCATATACATACATACACACCCACCAAACAAACTTTCATTTTACCACAAATTCTACCCATTTCCATACACTACAACATAAATAAAACTTTATAACATAACTTAAAGGAATCAATTCTTACCTTTCTCTTCAACTTCAACTTGTCGAAACGTTGCTCTCCCGCTAAACTAATTATGCCAAGTTGTAGAGGGCCTTAAGCTTATCAAGAATTCAAGATGGAAGTGATTCTTGGATCAAAATCTAAAGGCTTGATATATATATTTTTTTTCCTTTTTCCCTATTCGGCCGAATGGCCATGGAGTTCTTGAGAGTTTTTTTTTTTTTTTTTTGTGAGAACTTCTTGAATCTTCTACTAGAAGATGACTAGAGATCCCTTTATTTTAATTGTCACATGCAAAGCACATGACCATCCTTGTGGGCTTGGGCCAAGCCTCTTGGCCGGCCACCCCCTTAAGTCTTGGGCCTCATTTTTCTTAAATTTTGTTGAGCCCAATTTCCTTCTTCCGTATTTCCGCTTCAAAAAAATTTCATGAATATCACACATATGTTAAATAGAATACAAACATAGCCTTATTTCTTACAAGGCAAGATTAGTCCAAATTTTCAAATACGCAAAAACACGGGATATAACATATTCCAGGGTCGTGGGTGATTCACCAATCCTATTGAGTCAGTCAAGTATCACACCTTAGCAACTTTGTTCACAATAGCTAATTAACCGAATAATTTGTCCGTAGTATTCTTCCGAACCACTACTCCCCGATTCACGATAATTCTCCTCCTATATTCCTATGGTATCGACTTATCAAGAATGCAATAAGAGCACGGTATATAATTGATTGCGGTAACTAAGTATATTCCTATCCTAGTCACAAATCCTAGCCCAACTTTTAGGGATTTTCAGATCACAATCTCATTACTTCTTCTCCAAATTAACAACGTCTCTCCCAAGCACGTATATCAATGAGTAAATAGAACTTAACTGTTGCGCAGACAATCAAGAGATTAAACACAGAAGTAGTGAAGCAATTGCATACGAACAAGCTACTAAGAATGAAATACTTGTCAAACGTCAATATTCATGGCTACGCCACAACCCCAAAATTTAAGTGTTTAGTTACACATGATTTGGTAAACGAAAGAAGAATTCATGATTAACTTAGGGTTTTTATGAAAAGAAAAATAATAGAAGAGGAATAAAACCTAGAGAGAGTTTCACAAGTCTCAAAATTCGTCCAAGCCGTCGTTCTAATGTTAAAAACGGCTATTTATATGCTAGGGTAAATATGAGATAAGTTGGCCAAATCCCGATCTGAATAGGATAACTGACGCCTCTTGTGTGCTGGCTGTGCGTCGCATGACTAGCGCATGATCTCCTTTACGTTCTTCTCGTGCGGCGCATGACCACCGCCTGGTCCTTCTGAGAGTCAGGAAGGGTGTTTTTTGCGCTGGCTGTGCGGCGCATGGCCAGCGCATGAGGCCCTTCAGTGGTCAGATTTTGCCTTCAAGTGCTGGAACTTCCTTCGCAACGTTCAATCGACGTACACAGCCTCGGAATCACTCAAAACTGCCCGGAATCCCCTTCGTTGGTCCTTGTTGTACCTATTCATATAAACATACCAACATAAGCTCATATACAACAATTCGCATTCAAACTTGCGATGAAAGTGCTAAGAAGTAAAGTGTAAATGACACTAAATCTAGATATTTGTGTCAAATATCAACAACATTCTATTTTACCATTATCTGGGTGTAAATCATGTGGGAGTATAATGGACAATGTCACATTGCATATGTCGAACTATTTGCCATTAGCATTAGCATGTACGCCTAATCATTTGAATAATAACAAACAACAGGTACGCCCAATGCCTTTCTAATTAAGGTTAGAAAGGTTAGCAAAGTTTCAATGGTGTGCATATCTCCAGTTGCATGTTCTTATATGTATGATAAGTTGCATAAATGCTAAGTTCCTTTCCACTTTAACTGGACCTTTGTGCTTTATATTTATTGCATCTTCTCATTTTTTCCTAAACATAAACTTTCTCCTTTCTGTTCCTTTTCTCTGTTATGCCTTTGCAGTTTTTCACCTTATTTTTTTGGAAAGTCTTTCACATGATCGTAGCAGCTTCATATGTGAAATGCCTTCTCAAAATTTACCTTTTTTGTGTAGTCATATTAGCGATCTTCTTACAGAAACTTATATAAGCAGAAGTAAAGATAGAGTTGCTTTCACACTCTGTTGCTAAAAATTAATTTATTTTCCCTTGACCTTGACCCACATCAGAAGCATAAATATACTTGCATAAATTCATCTATGGTGCTTTCCAAAGAAATCTTCTTTCCGGCACGCAGAGTTCTATGGAGCTCTTAAAAGGCCTCAAAAGCTATAAACTTACATTTAACTATGTATGTTGTCTTGATGCTATGAATTGGAATTATTTTCATGGTTATCATGCTTGCATTTTAATTATATGTCGACAGGATTGATTATTCATTACAGAAGAAAAGGGTTATGTAAGCCATTGATAAGCTGGAGAGTAGAACAAAACACTTTGTTTACCTCTAGATTAGCATTCAGCAACTTAAAAGGGTAAAAAAAATTCAATTCTTTGAAAATGTGTGTGTGTGTATTTCTATATATATATATGAATGAATTCCTCCTCTTCACAAGAAGGAATTCTCTAGCTGATCAAGCTTTCAGTAGTTCCTTCTTGTTAACACCATAACTTTGTTTGGTTAGAAAGCAGCAGGGTGGCTTTTGGATTTGTCAAAAGGGACACAAGCTCATCTCTTAGCTTCTGACCAATATGAAATAACTGGAATTTTTCACAAAATTCCCTCCCAATAACAAACTTATAAAGTTCATCGCAATGTGCTCAATATTTCTCTTGATCCTTCCGTTACCTCACCAGTTATCGATACAGTAAAAGACTCAATCAGAAACCTGAAATATTCCGCGATTAGAAATACTAAAAAATATCAGTTGTGAATGAGGCTTACTTCTTGTAAGAAATCAGCTACTCCTTTTATTTCAGGGCAATTGAATCCATGTACTTGAAGAACTCTAAATTCTAAACTGTTTTCACGAGAATCTTGGTGAACAATTTTTCCATCTGATAGAAGAGCTATGTCATCAAATAAGTCATAAGTTTTTGGTGCAGGCTGTAGGAGTGAGATCACATTAGTTCTGCGAAGATTGTGGATTCATTGCCTAATTGATTTCATTATGTGATTCGTTCCTCGCATCACCACCAGGGTAATTGCACGTACATTTATAATAATAATTAAGCTTAATTATCACATTTTTATTTTATTTTATTTTATATTGTTGGTGTTCCGTAGTTAAATAGACAAAATATTTATATAATCTAGGCAAACACTATGGGCAGGGGTGGGGTGTGGGGGTTGTGGAGGTGGGAGCTATTAAGGGTGGGGTGGGGGTGGGATGGGTTATGCTAGAGGAGGGGGTGGAGTGGAAGACTTATGAAACTTGTTTTCTTTACTTTCACCAAGAAAGTCATTTTCCTCATTTTTAATGAACTTGTTTTCATAGAGAAAATATTTTTCAAAGATATTGATCAACCAAACTTAAAAAACTTGGAATTTTTTCCCTACCAAACACACCCTAAAGGTTAAAGATCTGAACTTTGTTAAACATTTGAACTTTTTTGTCTTTTCTTTTTGCAGATTTTTGGTGATAGCCAATGGATTAGCTGCTGCTTACTCTCTGATTCAAGTTTTAAGGTGCATTTTGAGTATGATTAGAGGAAGTGTTCTTTTCAACAAACCCTTGGCTTGGGCTATTTTTTCTGGTGATCAGGTACAAGATATTCCTATTTAGTTTTTTTGCTTCCCTTTGATGAAAAGGGTTGATTAGTTAGAGTTTATAATGGTTTTGTTGTTCTACTTTCTTTTGAAAAAATTGATATTCCAAAGGTTCCTTAATTTTAGAACAAGAGATGATCTTTTAAAGCTCCACTGTTGGTGACTCTACTTTAAAAACTCAAGAGGTGGTTATTAAATTAGCCCTCTTATAAACAGTTGAATCTTTGCATTGTCTTTGAGAAACTGAGGCAGCTGAAGTCAGGCATATCCTCTTGCACCTTTTTTAAATAACCATGGTGTCCAGGCTAGCTTCATATCCAGAAAATTCAGGTGCTTTCACTGCTACATAAAATGTGTGAGTAATTTGGTTGCACTCTTTCTATCATTTCGTTTTTGTAACCGAAATGAACTCAATTGCTGACACCATCATCAAAGCAAAACAAAAATCACTTCCAGTTCAAATAGTTCCTTGCATTCTCCTTTTAGAGCACTTAAAGAGTTAGAGCATATTCATGTTTTTGCTCATGTCTCGTGAATGTTCCCCTTCTTTGCCTTTTCACTTTACTTGATATTCTCATCTTGTGCTAGAGATTGTTTCATGTTGTCTTCGCTGCTTGGTTTGAACAGTTGTGAATATTAACAGAACTGGAAATCCCATAAATTCGGGAAGAGATGCACTTGGATATGGTGGTGCATGATTGATTTTTGTTACAAATTCATTTCTCATTGAGTTCATGCACGTCAGCCACTTATTGCTATTGTAAGATTAGTTGATATAAAGAATGTGACTCTTACACCTATTAGTATATGATGTAGCCATCGACGTATATTTTGTTCCAAAGTGTATATAAGTAACATCTAACAATTGCTACGTGAATGATGTATATATCTGATTTATCTGCAATGTCTTATCAAAATAAAGTTGATCTAAATGAAAGTTCCTTCACGTGTTACGGGCCATCACTATTACTTTACTTTACTTTACTTTACTACTATATAGAAAGGTGAGTGTGGGCACCTTTGGTCGTCCGTTAGCACTTTTTCGTCGTCCGTTTGTGGGTCCAAAAACAATTATGAGCCCACATATTTTAAATAACTACTAATATTTAAAAAAAAATTGTGGGCTCACATATTTTAAACAACTACTAATATTTAAAAACAACTACTAATATTTAAAAAAAAAAAAAATTGTGGCCCACATATTTTAAACAACTACTAATATTTAAAAAAAAAATGTAGGCCTCATATTAAACACCAACCAGTAATTGGAACCCACCGCATCCAAACTCACGGGAAAAAAAAAGTGGATTCCATATTAACAAAATCAAGCAATAATTAAAAAAAAAAGTGAATCTCATATTAAAAAAAACAAACAATGTTAAAAAAAAGTGCTTAGAAAATTAAACAATTAAATCAATAATGATGGATTCATTGCCACATGTGTATCAACCCATTAGAGGGAGCAAATGAAATTATTGTACAACAACATACTTAAAATACAAAAATGCTTAGAAAATCAAACAATTAAATCAATAATGATGGATTTATTGCCACATGCGTATCAACCCATTAGTGGGAGCAATGTTATATTAATCGTGTTTTGAACATAGTATATATATATGCATAAAAATAGTGCAAATTAATAATGTCCAAAAAAAAAGTGCACCCCCTATTAAAAAATCAAACAATATTCATGTAATTTCCAATGTATCTCATTAAGTCAATAATGATGAATTCATTACCACGTGCGTGTCAATCCATGAAATTGCTTTTCTTCAAAAGGTTAAGTAGTCAAACCATACAATTTTCTTTCTTTTTTTATATTAGCCTGAGATCTAATCTAGATATTAAACTGTTGTATTTGCTATTCCGCCATGTCATTTATTTGTTATGTTTACTAAAATAAATATACTTAATATATTTATATTTTAAAATAAGATAGAATTTAATTACTTTTTTATTTTTATTCTTACTCTAATAAATGTGAAAAGAAATTAATGTCGTAAAAAAAAATATATCAAATGAAGATCAAATAATGAATAAGGTAAATTAGTCAAATTATAATTCTAATCGACGTTTTCTTAAAAAACCATGCAAAAGACAACATGACAAGTAAAATGAGCTAAACCGAGAATATTTACTAAAAATTAAAAAATAGTATTTCTTCGTTTAAATAAAAAATCAATTTCTACTTTGTTTCGTTTTAAACATGTAAAATTAATTTAATAATTTGAATTAGAATTGTCCAAATCAAAATTTCAACCGTCGGTCACAAATGGGAATAATCATACGCTATCATAAGCGCTTCTAATTTCTTTGGAGATTCTCAATGTTTGATAAAAAATAATAAGTATTTTACACCTTTAAATTAATCAAATTAAAATTGAAAGTATCAACTGATGCTTAAATATTGCTATTGTTTTATCTCAAAGAGAAGAAAATAGTTTCCTTTTAAACAAGTCTTCTCTTTTAAAAAATATTAATAAATTTGCCGATTTTGTGTTCATAGCTAACATTAATATAATAAAATTTTAGATACGGAGCACAAACTATAATGTTATATTAATCGTGTTTTGAACATAATATATATATTCTGTCTCTCTCTCTCTCTCTCTCTCTCTCTCTCTCTCTCTCTCTCTCTCTCTCTCTCTCTCTATATATATATATATATATATATATATATATATATATATATATATATATATATATATATATATATATATATATATTATCACTATTTAAAAATAACTACATGCACATAAATGCACTATAATCTAAAGCGTTAGGCCCGTGCACAGCACGGGCATAGACCGTCTAGTCTAGTATATCGAGCGGGACTAGGCCCATTTTTTGTCAATTTTTTTTAGAAAAGGTGTTGTCTTGATGGTTGGCGGTACTATGCAATATAAGTACACCATATAGTTGGTTGCATGCATGCACTATGTAGTACTTCAATCGTACTCGTGTTGACAATATACATTCATGTTATACAAAAATAAAAGAGCACAAATAATAGATAAATTAAAATAATGATGATAAGAACATAAGGTCATGATTGGGAAAATAAGATGGTGTTTTTGCATAATTTTTATCTATAATAACGTCTGAATAAGATTTAGACATTAAATGCTACTATAAACATATAACATTAATTCACTATAACAATGAAAAAAAAAAGTTAATAACAACATCATTATAGAGAATTCAATGTCAATATTCAAGTTTTCACATTAATGGCTTGACAAAAAAATTTACACTTACAATTATCTATTGAAAAGAGAGAGAGAGGAATGACGTTGTGAGGCTAAATTGCAAAATAACAATAACATACCCAGTATAATTCGACAAGAGGGGTCTGGGAAGGGTATAGTATACACAGATCTTACCCCTACCTCAGTAGGTAGAGGGATTTTTTCCAATAAACCCTCATCTCAGGAGAAAGCATATCAAATTAAGTCAAAAAAGGAAATAACGGAAGTGAAGAAACCATGGCAAGATAACTAGAGTAAATATGTACTCTAGACTCTAGAGATCATAATAGAGGACATTAATTTCTTCTATACCTCAATAGTCGACCAACCAGCTTTGCTCTTTCTGCTAAAGACGCTGCCAAGTCCAGGTGTTGAAGAAGACACAGCGGAAAAGAATGGGAATAGCGATCGCACAAGTGAAAAGATAGGGACCAAAGCAAATAGGGCCAAAGGAGGAAGAAGCCATCTGTTCTTCCCGATGAGCACAAGATACAACGTCGCACAAAAGCTAATGTTCATGAATGTTATGGAGGCATGCATGCTTTGAAGTCCCATAGATAGACTGTCTGGCAAAACGTGCGAAAAAGCCTCTTCCGCTTGACGAGAAGTTAAAAGAGAAACAAATGCTAATAAAGAATTGAAGAGTGATATTCCGTTTGAAACGGCGAATAAGGTGAAAGCCCAATTTTTTGAGAAAATGGGATACCCATTGTCCTCATAATAGCCGCCTGGAACTGTAACTGCTGCGGCAAATGCAATTGTAGCAACAAGTCCAGCTATCAGCGAGCATCCGCTTGCTGTTTGTTTCAACCATACGTCTCCTTGTCCTTTTAATCTTACATGTTCCTCGGTAAGTACTTCATGAGCAGTTTTGCCTTCATGGTTTAAAATTTCATAGTAAGAATGTGGTACCTTCTTCACTTCCTACATATATTACATGCATAAAAAACACAATATCAGTCAAAAAGCGGCAGCTAGGAAAGGTCGTATTCATATGCCTCACATCCCCCACCCCAACCCCAAATCTAAATATGGTCCCTGAAAATTTTGAGACTAACATTTACTCTGCTCATTTTCTGTGGAGTCTTCCCTTACTAGTAAAGCTGTTGCCATATAATTAATTATATTTTGAATTTCTAAAATAACAAGTTTTTAGACTAATTATTTTTAATAACCATGATTACTAAAAAAGACATAAGGAAATAAAGTCAAACTCTCGCAATTTTTAACCTTAATGACATTCCTACTTTTATAACCGCAAAAACATCATGATATGTTTAATTAAGATCATAAATTCTAAAAATTCTTTTTTCCTTTCTTCAACTTATACTCCCCTCCAATGATATCTTTTTCATGACCACTAGTAGAAAGTATTTTTTTTTTTTTGACCTTCAAATGCACTGGTCTTTAATTTTTGCCCCTCAAATTGGTGGTCTTTAATTTTTGCCCTTCGCCTAATACCATGAGGTTTGGGATTCGAATCCCGACTCAGTAAAAAAAAAAAAAAAAAAGAACCGCAATGTAGAGTTTCGTAGCAAAGTTAGGCCTTAAGTCGGAGTTTTACAAAATTCCAACTGAGTAAAAAAAAAATTGTGTTAATGCAAACCTCTATCTCAAGGGTAGAGTTTGGCTTATGCCTGATGACAAAGAATCGATCAAACTGATTAAGAGAGTTTGACTGCAAGCTCTTGCTTAAAACAGAGTTTCAAACTATGTTTGAAGGCTTAACTTTGGTCAGAATAGGCCTAACTTGGCTACGAAACTCTACCTTGTGAATTTTTTAAAAATCTTTGACTGAGCGAGAGTTCGAACCCGAAAGCAAAGGGTTTTAGCGAATGGCAAAACTTAAAGACCACCAATTTGAGGGGCAAAAGTTAAAGACCACCACTGAATAAGTACAATCGTGCAAATTGCCTGTAGAAAGTTGGATCACTTGCTGAGCAAGGATACTATTTCTTAAGTTATCACCTTAAAAATGGGAAAATTGATATGTATGCATCACTATGAATACTTATTGAAAGAGTTTTAGCTAAAGATTAATTGTAGTCCAAAAAGAAAGATAGTAAATAGTCAAATCCTGATTTTTAGCAATACTGCAAGATTTATGCACCCGACACTTTATTGGATTAATTCCTTTGATCATCTATTGTCACATCACCTCTGGAATTAGTGAATTTCAACGTTGCACCACAGAGATCCTGTTAATTCATTAATGGCAAAATCATACAAAAATCTCATTCTTGGAATCACAATTAAACTTGAATGTGAAACTTTAATAGTATATTTTGAGTGATGTATTTGAAATTAGTTGGAAACACCTAGACAAAGTTATACGAAAAAACTAAGGAGGATTGAGGTGTTCTCAACTGGTTTGGAGTTAAAATCCAGATATGAAAACGTCATTGTGACATGTGTATATCATACAAAGATTTTCATGGATATACATTAACTAGTGGCATTTAGCCCGGGCTTCCTAAGATAAAAAGTTAAATTTGTAATTATTTTTTAATTTTCCTTGCTCTTTGTGACATTAAGTTATACAAAGATTAGTTTGATAGTTTCGGCAAACCCTAGCACGAGCCCAAAACTAAGATTAAAAGTTAAATTTGTAATTCTTTCTTATTTATTCTCGCTTTTGTGATATTAAGTTATTCAAAGATTACTTCGATATTTTCTGCAAACTCTTAAAAAATAAAGACTTCCCGTATATTTAGATTGCATAAAAATATTTAAAAATTGAACAAAATTTCTTTTTTTGCCCTTAATTTAGACCTTTTTTTACCTTCAAAGAACTACGTGACATAAAGTCCTTAATTTCTAACATCATCTAATATGAACTACAGCGTTTTCTTCCAAAAATAAGAAAAAGGCTTAATGCATATGCAGCCCCCTAAATTTATCTTCTTTTTTTCATTTTGGCACCTCAACTAAGTGTTGTTCCTATTAAACCCCTAAACTCATCCTCAAGTGTGACTATCAAACCCTCTAAATCTGATTTTTATTAGAAGCAAAAATTAATTTATGGTAATGAAGGTGAAGTAATATTTTGGACGTGTGGTAATCTATTTTTTAGGTCATGCATGTGTCGGTTTCTACTGGTTCTGCTCTTTCACTGCCAGTTTAATTAAGAGTTTACTCTTTTTTCTCTCTCAATTGCTGCTAGACTTAGCTAAAAGATGACATAATTAAATTAGAATATATATTAGCATGTTGCTACATTGAAGATAGAATACTATATAAGTCGGATTGTGTTTGATAAACACACTTGAGGACGAGTTTAGGGGTTCAATAGGTACAACACTTAGTTAAGGTGCCAAAATGGAAAAAAGAAACAAGTTCAGGGAGCTGCATACGCATTAAGCCTAAGAAAAATAGTATGGTTCTAGAGACATCAATTATATATGCTATATTTATTTTTTTGTTGACATTTTAATGAGGTTACTTATAAACAGAGACAACTTTCAAATAAATAAAACTAAAATTTTACACTTTACTAATATTTGCATATGGCAATTAATTAAATTATAAAAAGTATATTGAAAATGAAGAAAATTAATTACTTTTCTTAATATAATTAGACTTTCGTTTTACTTTCTAAAAATCTACGGATGAGAAAATCCATTTTTTCCTTCTGTTAGTTTAGATGGATTTTTTTTAAAAAAATGTACATTTTAATTATTTTTTTAAACACAAATGAAGAATCAATGCTTCATGATTCATTTAATCATGTTCCTTATGCTAACAAACACTGCCTAATATTTTTTTCACCTACCCAAAAAAAAAGATACACAAAAAACATATAAAGTTTACTCCCTTTTGTCACAAGTTGTTTGACATTATTACTGCCCGGAAAACTAAAAAAATATTTCATTAACTACATATTTTTCAAAGATGTTCTCAACATTTAAACTACCTCATCAATTTCAGATTATAATTTCTTTTTATGTACTTTTAAGTGTCAATATATTAAAAAATATATTTATGAATTTATACCAAAAATTAAACTGACTGACCGCGTAGTACACCTTGCATTATTTTTTTAAGATGAATGGAGTATAAACTACAACATACATTGTTCGTTATGCATAGAAAATATTATTAAGTATGCGTACATCAAATTTTAAAAATAAAATATTATAACACACCAAATAATATCCCAAAAAAAGTTAATTTTGTTAAACATGACCGATATGGCTAATCAACGTACAAACCAACACAACACAACACAACATGCCAATGAAAAATTCGAATTTCAATATTGTTAAAAAATGATTAGATAAAAATAAATATTTTAGGTAACAATATCTAATCCAAATGAAGACCAATTTTATCTGTTAAATTTTTTAAGTTTCACAAAGAGTTGTAAATTAGAGAAATTTCAATTTTTGTGTGCAGAACATGTTTTAATTAAGGTAACTGCAAATGTGGTGTATTCTCTCATTCAAATTATGCATAGTGACATGTTTTTTTTAATTGACTTCATGACAATTCACAATTTCTTAAGCGTTTTAAAAGGACTTTAAAAGTTTCTAAATTTATCAAAATTAGGTGTGGCACCTCAAGTAATTAAGAAATAAAGTGGGAGTAAAATAAAATATATGAAGAAGTTAGTACATGTTACACCACCTTAAAAAAAAGTCAGTCTAGGGAGTTTTGTATTATTCATTTTTTTTGAAGTGCCTAAATATTTTTAAAACACCCTATAATAGATGAAACAATATAAGACAAATATAGAGATAAATTTGGAAGAGGCAACCTTTAGTTGACAACTCTTAGTTGTAATGTAATCAAGACTCTAACTAAGGATTACAAAAAAGTTACATTAACCCTTATTATATATAGTAATATACTTTGATAAATGACGCGATAAACAGACATACTTAGTGATCTATACTAACAAGCATGTTGATATATACAGACATATAAGGGTTGATCCACGAATAAAGTATTCTTCTGCCTTGGTTTTCAATCTGAAAATCATCTCTAATTCACCTTAAATCATCTCCAAACTTCTCCGACAATGATATTCATGCTCCTTAAAATGATTCCAATAAAAGTCAATATCACCAAATATAAACAAATCTTATATACACATATCTAAAAAATTGAATCAAGCTTTAATGATATTTAATGGTGTTTCAGTTCCTTCTTCAAAATTCTTTTTCACAAATTAGTAGAAAACTCTCGTTAGGAGAGAATATTAAGTAGCTAACACATATATTTTGAAATCCTACACAAGGTATTAAAAACGAAGAAGCAACACATTAATTTCTTTAATCCCGTGAAACTGATCCATTAATTTCTTTAATCCTGTGAAACTGATCGTGTAAATTTATCATTGCCAAAATGTGAAATTAAGTCCGATTTTGATGTTGAAAATTTGAAGACAGCGAGGTTAAAAAAAAGATGAACTTCTTTGGAGGGTTAAAAAAAGGGAAAATGATATATATCGATACTTTTCGTTATCTACAAAACATTACAATAAATTTACAAAATATAACGGATCTTCATTTTTCATACTTTTTTTAATTATTTTTTTTATTTAAAAAAATGATTTTTTTTCCGCTCAAGGCTTGAAAAATTCAGTCAATTTTTTTGTGTATAAAAACTATATGAAAAACATATGAAATGTGTATATATATGCGAAATTTTTAATACAGCTTTCATACACAAATTTTGAGCGAACTTTTTAAGCCTTGAGCGAGATATACACATTTCATACACAAAATTTTGAGCGATTATTTTAAGCATTAAATATTGTGTGAAAGTCGTATATAATGTTGTTGTAGTTGTGTTATTTCTCCAGAAACATAACATGAACTTTATACACAAAAAATGTGAGCAAAATTACAAGCCTTGGAGATATACATATTTCATACCATTTTTATACACAAAAATTTGAGCGAAATTGTTAAGCCTTGAACCATTTATACATATTTCATATAGTTTTCATACACAAAATTTTGATTGAACTTTTTAAGTTTTGAACGAGATATGCACATTTCATACACAAAATTTTGAGCAATTTTTTAAGCCTCGTTTTTTTTTTTTTTTTTTTAAGAAACCTTGAGTTAAATTTTATATATATTTTGTAAGAAATCTATTGCTATGTTTTGTAAATTGAAAAATTTCGTTATATTTTGTAAATACGTTTCTTAATTATATTATGTATATATATAGGTCAATCACCCTTAAAAAAACGACAATCGTACTAATAATTTTCCTTTTGAAGGTAATTCCCTATAGTTTTCCATGTTCATGGTCTATAAAAGGGGAAAAAAAAAAAGTTGAGCTATTTCGTTCCATTAAATAAACTGATTGGTGCTAAAATTTCTCAATATTTTCCTTCGTAACGAACAACCAAACACTCCTTTAATACTTCACCGACCCAATTCGTAAAACCCTTAAACCCAGCCGAAACATATAAATATAAAAATCAAACTAAAAGCGGCAAAACAAAAATCGTTAAACCCTAAACCCTAGTTACTGCCCAAAGCTTTTTATCCCCTTCATACTTGTCCATTCAGCTGTAACCAACTTAGAAGAAAGAAAAAATTGATTTTAAATTAATATCAGTTCATATATATCAAGAAACTTCAAGAATCAATAGAGAAAAAAAAGGAAAGAATGTCTTTTGATGGGAGTTTTCGTGTGGATTATGAGCTCCAGCGGTTTCTTTTTCGTTGCCCTGAGCTTGCTTCTATATCCCAATTCGATTCTTTATTAAACAGGGTAAAGAAAATCTAACATAATTATTTAATTTTTGTGTTAAATATCTTTCCTTGAGTATGAAAGTTTCAGTCTTTGTTAATTAATACAACAATATAGTCAAGTCTAACATAATCAACTAATTCTTATGTTCAGTATCTTTTCTTGAGTTAATCTTATGCTTCTATATCCCAATTGGATTACTTATTAAACAAGGTACTGAAAATCTAACATAATCAACTAATTTTGCGTTCAATGTCTTTTCTTGATTATGAAAGTTTCAGTCTTCGTTAGTTTTTTTTTTTTAGTCTTTGTTAGTTAATACAACAGCATTGTTAAGTATTTTACATAATCAACTAATTCTTATGTTCAGTATCTTTTCTTGAGTTAATCTTATGCTTCTATATCCCAATTGGATTACTTATTAAACAAGGTACTGAAAATCTAACATAATCAACTAATTTTGCGTTCAATATCTTTTCTTGATTATGAAAGTTTCAGTCTTTGTTAGTTAATACAACAATATAGTCAAGTCTAACATAATCAACTAATTCTTATGTTCAATATCTTTTCTTGAGTATGAAAGTTTCAGTCTTTGTTAGTTAATACAACAATATAGTCAAGTCTAACATAATCAACTAATTCTTATGTTCAATATCTTTTCTTGAGTATGAAAGTTTCAGTCTTTGTTAGTTAATACAACAATATAGTCAAGTCTAACATAATCAACTAATTCTTATGTTCAGTATCTTTTCTTGAGTTAATCTTATGCTTCTATATCCCAATTGGATTACTTATTAAACAAGGTACTGAAAATCTAACATAATCAACTAATTTTGCGTTCAATGTCTTTTCTTGATTATGAAAGTTTCAGTCTTCGTTAGTTTTTTTTTTTTAGTCTTTGTTAGTTAATACAACAGCATTGTTAAGTATTTTACATAATCAACTAATTCTTATGTTCAGTATCTTTTCTTGAGTTAATCTTATGCTTCTATATCCCAATTGGATTACTTATTAAACAAGGTACTGAAAATCTAACATAATCAACTAATTTTGTGTTCAATATCTTTTCTTGATTATGAAAGTTTCAGTCTTTGTTAGTTAATACAACAATATAGTCAAGTCTAACATAATCAACTAATTCTTATGTTCAATATCTTTTCTTGAGTATGAAAGTTTCAGTCTTTGTTAGTTAATACAACAATATAGTCAAGTCTAACATAATCAACTAATTCTTATGTTCAATATCTTTTCTTGAGTATGAAAGTTTCAGTCTTTGTTAGTTAATACAACAATATAGTCAAGTCTAACATAATCAACTAATTCTTATGTTCAGTATCTTTTCTTGAGTTAATCTTATGCTTCTATATCCCAATTGGATTACTTATTAAACAAGGTACTGAAAATCTAACATAATCAACTAATTTTGCGTTCAATATCTTTTCTTGATTATGAAAGTTTCAGTCTTTGTTAGTTAATACAACAATATAGTCAAGTCTAACATAATCAACTAATTCTTATGTTCAATATCTTTTCTTGAGTATGAACGTTTCAGTCTTTGTTAGTTAATTCAACAATATAGTTCATATAATTTGTTTTCAATACCTTTTATATTGAGTATATAAGTTCTATCTTTTATTGTTGATAGAAGGGGGAAAAGGGAAATTCTTTTTTCTTAAATCCTGCCGTCTTCGATTTTCCAACACTGAAAAGGGACTTCATTTCACAACTTGGCAATCATAATCAGCTAATTTCTGTGTTAGCTATCTTTTTTGAGTATGAAAGTTTCAGTCTTAGTTAATACAACAATATAGTTAAATCTTACTATAATTTTTGTGTTCAATAACTTTTATATTGAGTACAAAAGTTCCATCTTTATTGTTAATGGAAATTCGTTTTCTTAAACCCCGTCGTCTTCTATTTTCCAACACAGAGAAGGGACTTTATTTCACAATTTGGCAATCATAATCAGCTAATTCTATGTTCAATCTCTCTTTTGAGTATGGAAGTTTCAGTTTTTATTAGTTAATACAACAATATAGTTAAATCTTGCTATAATATTGTGTTCAATACCTTTTATCTTGAGTATGAAAGTTCCGTCTTTACTGTTATTAGGGTGATAAAGTTACAGAAGAAGAAGTGGTGAATGCCGTGGGAGAAATTGTGATACATCCAAAGTATACAATCCCTCTGGTTGGATGTTTTCGCCCGCTAGCTCGGAAAATTGTGGATAGAGCTGTTTCCTTGCTTAGTTTGGTACCGAATTTGAGGTGCAATGATGATGGTGACTTGATGGAGGTCGATCAAGAAGAAGATGGTGGAGAAGTTGAAGATTTAGATATTGAAGATAGTATTCATATAATTGATGTTTATGCTAAAAGAGGGAAGGGGTTTAAGCTTCATGAACTAGCTTGTCTCGCTTTTTGTAGAGCTCATGATTTGGTCCGTTCGTTATTGAGGTAAAGTATATTCTTCTGTTTGGTCCTTGAATCAAATCATGAAGTTTATTTTGAACAATGGGATATCCTACTGAATATGGATGATATACCATAAGTTAATAATCCACAGCACTTGAGTGCTGCCTTATTTAAGTATTATTTGTTTAGCTGTCCGCGGTAATCGAGGATAATATTGTATACCTATGAATTGCTTATGCATTTCTGTCTCAATTGTTATAGTAACAAGTGTTTCCCTTGGCGCAGGTCTGTCTTGGGTTATTTTGAGTTTGCTCCCCCTCCATTCGAAAGGTTTAGACAGAGGAAATCAGTTATGGAGGCAGTTGGTCTGGTATTTTCTTTCTTAATATATAACTTTTGCTCCATAATTTTCTCTGTAATTCTCATTCTGAATTTGTCTTCTTCTGTCTTGTCATTAAAAGCTAATTTTTGACACCATCCCTCTCCTTAGTTTTCTCCTTACTCCAATGCGACTGCTTGGTCGTTACATTCAGAAAACACTATGCTTGTACCAAGACTGTAGATGTTGATTGCTCCTGAGCTTTGAGGATATCAGTGAATTCTAACTTGAGAATGATGACCAAGATGTCTATGGTGTTTCTTGATTTTACAAAATTTTGATATAAACCAAATTTAATTGATAAGAGGAGTGTGGCATGACCTGGATTATGAGCATTATTTGTTGTATCCAGTAATTATATACTTATATGAGTTGTTGGGTTAATAAAGACTTCAAATTTGGCTTGCGTATGATATGGAGTATGTGCTAGTTGTGTCAGTAGCACTTGATGCAGTGTATGAGTTGCAAAAGAAACAGATAAGAAAAGGAGGAAAAGCTCCAATTTCTTACTAGAAGCATGAGAATAATTCAGAGGTGGGTGATGAATGAATAAAATAATACTTCCTCACTCCCACCGTCCCAGTTTATATGGCCTCAGAGTTTAAGAAAGTAAGGACTTTTGAAACTTATGGTCTAAAACAAGTCAAAGACATTTGCGTGGGGTAGGGCTATAATTATCTCATTATCTCATTATTAAGGGTAAAATGAAAATCTTTAAGTTAAATTATTTTTCTGATAAGGTAAATAATTTATTAATTAAATGATTTTTTGACAAGTTAAATAATTTTATTAATTTTAAATTTAATTGTTCTAAATATAGAAAGATGTCATTCTTCTTAGGACACACTAAAAAGAAAAGTGTGCCGCATAATTTGGACGAAGGCAGTAGCTTTTGTTCCATCAGTATGGCCCTTTCTGAAGTAAGGAGATATTATTGTCTTGGTTGTGGACTTGTGGCTTCTATGTCCTTTCCTAAAGTTCGTAGTTATTTACAGTGGTGGGTGGGTGTTGTGAATGGGCTTGTTTTTTTCTAGTGCTTTTTTCTTGTTCCCCTTAGGTTTATTTGAATTTGTCCTTGTATGATAAATATTTTAAATTTTATATGAAGCAAGTGAGTGTTTCTCACTTGCCTCCTCATAAAAAAAAAGCGTTTCTCGCTCGCCTAATTTCTTTTCTTCTTGCATTTTAAGCAGTCAAGTAGCCCACTTTGGTTTTGGGATGGTTTGTTGTCTCTTTACATGATCTGAGCATCAAAGATTGTGTTCTGTAAAATAACATAAAAAGAAGAAAATAATAGAGCTAGGCCCAATCATAATGTTGATTACAGAATGTTTGAGCCCCTATGTTATATTGTCCACGTATCAGATTCTGGGTGTGCAAGGGTTTTTAGGTGTCCCAAGTTCGCCCTCACCTCATGAGCTAGTTTGAGGTTGTTAGGCTAGAGCATTGGGATTTGCCCAATGAAAACAATTCGAAATACCTCGAATTTTTTAGAACAGGTCCAAGTCAAATAGCAATGATTCGAAGCACTTCTTTTTACACTATTTCGGAAACCCAAGGACTCAATCGTATGGATATGTAAAATACAGGATTTCCAATCCTAGCAGGAAAGGGAGGGAAACGGATACTCAATTTAAAGTGAGTAAACAGAATTCCATACTCGATCTCATAGATACATATAGAATTCTGCGGAAAGCCGTATTCGATGAAAGTCGTATGTATGGCTTGGAGGGAGATCTTTCATATCTTTCGAGATCCACCCTACAATATGGGGTAAAAAAGCCAAAATAAGTGATTTTAGCCCTTATAAAAAGAAAACTGATTCTTGAACTCCTTTCACGCTCATGTCACGTCGAGGTACTGCAGGAAAAAAAAACAGCAAAATCCGGTCCAATTTATCGTAATGGATTAGTTAACATGTTGGTTAACCGCATTCTGAAACACGGAAAAAAATCATTGGCTTATCAAATTATCTATCGAGCCGTGAAAAAGATTCAACAAAAGACAGAAACAAATCTGAATCTACTAGTTTCTTCATTATTTGCAACAGTTCTTTACTTGGGAGGTTGGAATCTTTCTATTCCATACATATTTGTTCCTGAGCTATTTGGCATAAATAAAAGGGGTAAAGTCTTTGGAACACTAATTGGTATCTTTATCACATTAGCCAAAACTTATTTGTTTTTGTTCATTCCTATTGCAACAAGATGGACTTTACCGAGGCTGAGAATGGACCAACTATTAAATCTTGGGTGGAAATTTCTTTTACCTATTTCTCTAGGTAATCTATTATTGACAACTTCGTCCCAACTTCTTTCACTGTAAAAGACCACAATATTCTAGATTCACGACTTGTCTCAAACAAGAGAAAGAAACAAGCATAAAATCTTTTTTTATAGATATTCTAAATATGCTCCCTATGATAATTGAATTCATAAATTATGGTCAACAAACAATACGGGCCGCCAGATACATCGGCCAAGGTTTCATGATTACCCTGTCCCACGCAAATTGTTTACCTGTAACTATTCAATACCCCTACGAAAAATTGATCACATTGGAACGTTTCCGAGGCCGAATACACTTTGAATTTGATAAATGGGACCACTCTGAAGTGACGTGAGGTACCACTTGAGTTCTTTAAGTCCTTAGCATAGGATTGGACTTTCTTTGTGGGAGCGGGCTATCATCAATAGGTATTTGCATTAACTCCTTCGTTCAGAAATATTATGGTGCAACCATAATAGCAGTGGAGCTTGTTTGTTTTAATAGTCACTTTTTGCTTCAAAATTTTCTCATCTATGAAAGTTTTTTGGCAAACCTTGCTGGTAATGAGGTATATGTGTGGCAAATACAAGCTGAAAACTCACCTATGGTCTATATACTAAGCGCTCAAGATTTTGTATATCTAGATTAGGATGGCTGCTAGTTGTCTTTTGAGCTTTACATTGTTTACACATTGCTAAATTGAGTACCTTAATTATTATTAGATTGTTTTCTTATGCAAGTTTATGATGATAAGTTGCTGTTAGTCCTAACTATGTGGTAATTATTTCTCCATTTGGATTCAAAATTTCCTTATTTTCTGTGGCTTTCTTCTCTCTATTTTTGGGTACAAGTATTATTTTAACCCAATTTAGCATAGCAAATTTTATAAGCTACCTAACTACTCTCTTATTAGGATGGAGCTGGTTTGCTGAATGCAGTACGAGTTTCACATCGTCTCCTTCTAGCAGAGCCTGAAGTTTTCGCCACGATGTGGGACTGGTCTTGCCTTTTGGACAATATAAGTCAGTTTCATGATTACTATTTGGGTAAAGATGAAGAACCAAATAGAAGTACGTGTGACATAATATGGTGTGGGATAAGAATACTGTCAATACTTTTGAAGTTAAATGACCGAGCTATAGCAAAATTCAATCTCTGTTCTCAAGAAGCGTGTTCCTCTTTACTGCGGTAAGTTATTGCATTCTAATTCATTGAGTAAATGTTCTCAACTGCTTGATGTAAGTCACAGCAGATCCTTTGTTTGAAAAGGCTACTGGAATTGGAGTTAGATATTTGATACCCGATGCCTGCTAGTTTCTTGGTTAATGCTCTAGTTTTGTGATATGAATAATATTTCGACTTCAAGAGTAGTTTTTCCTTCTTTCTGGATTCATGCTATTCTTCCATGCCAAGATTTGAGTAGTATGATATGCGGCATTTCATCTAATTATTAAAATTTGGATCTGAAACTTCTCACACGTTTTCTCACGTTTGAATTGATCTTTCAAATCCACAGCTGGGAAGAATATTGCCAGGATGTAGCACTGGAGAAAGCTGCCTGGTATCTTGAATCCTCACATAAAAATAATCGTGACTTAGCTGGTGGAAGCATGGGATTGAACAGATGTCGTTCATTACAATCTTCATCCTTTGATTCTTTAGTTCCATCCTCCTCAACCATTTTGGAGAATGGGCTGTTAAAGGGGGACAAGAAGGTGACATGGTAAGAGCAGACCTAATAATAGCAATCTCTGTTATAATTTGCTTGTAATTGGGCTGTATGCGTTTAAAAGTTGGCATTTACGTTGGTGATTCAGCAATTGGGGATAGTTCGGAAGTGGGTCAATTACAAAGTGGGGTCCTTGAGATCCTTTCTATCATTGGGGTCCTTGAGATCCTTTTATCATAGACCTGTAACTTTCTGGATTTCTTTGTCCATGCTGCTGCTTTGTTCCATAAATAGCATTTAACGTTGATCTTTTTAAAACATGCAGGGATTGTGGGAAACCTTTCATCTTGACTTCTGCTATGCGGAAGAGCTATGAGATGGTGTTCCTGGCTTTTAGTCAGAGGTGGCCAGTTCTTTTGTATGGCCCTGCCGGTGCAGGAAAAACTGCATTGATTTCAAAGTTAGCAGAACTTCATGGGGCTCGAGGTATTGTTAGCTGCTCCTTGTGAAATCAATCATCAATAGCATATGTATATTTTAGATAATGGAAATATTTTTTGTTGCTTGATTGTTGGCTGTGGATGTTTGGTTGAGCTTGTAAAGTTAATGTACTCGACTTCAAGACCAGAGGGATGTAACAAGTAAAAAAGACAAAAACTAGTCATGAAGTTTTTGAAAAAGGTTAAAGTTCGTGTTATTGTTCATTTCAGATGTTGATATCTATGGAAAAAAGTCTCATGTATTCTTTTCCCTCATTTAATGTGGTTAATTTGAGTCTTCCAAAAGAATTAAATAAAAAATGGCAGCATGCATTTTAGTAATTAAATTTAGTTTATTCCTTAAGTGACCGTTTGTTTCACTTTATTGAGCTTCGAATCTGAGTCATTCGGATCTCAACCTTGTAAATGCATTGTGCCTCTTTTAATTTCATAACTACACTTATTTTTCTGAACAAGTCTGATTCATCCGATCTTATATGTGTCTTAAAATCATTAAGACTTTCAGTTAAAGTTTCATGTGAAGATGTGCTGTAACCACTGCTTTATGAACCTCCACCTGCACCTCCAGCTTTCGCAGCTCATCCCACTGGCAACAACCACCACCATTGATCATCTCCGTTTGCTGCTAGCCACACCCACCCCCTGTCACGATCACCATATAACCGACAACATTAATCAACCAGGCACCACCACACAACCACCCCCACCAATCACCTCCACCTCCAGTGATCCATTACCATCACTCGCCACCACCACCAATCAACTCTATGAAAGAATTTAACCATCTGATGCTAAACGTTAAGGCGATGGGTCAGAGTAGCCCAAGATTATTTAAATTCCTTTGAAAACCCTTGCACAATTGATGAAAAACAAGTGTAACATTTTCTAACGGCCTTCCTTGCGTATAACACAGTTGTGGGACTTGCACTTGGATTTGAACTTTTTCTTCTTCTCATTTCTCTGTCTTTTTTTGAAGTAGAGAGAGATAGGTCAATATGAGTGAGCCTGGAGTAAAAGCAGATGAATTATGCTCATTAGCCTAATGAGGGGCCTCTAGCAATTTAGATGGTTCGATGAGTTGAATATACATATATGTGGGGTGGGGTTGTTGGTTGCAGCTCCATTGTTTGAGTTCAGAGGGAGAAACCAAAGGGATAGAACACGAAGAGAGAAAGCGATCGTGCAAATCGGCGCACCAAAATTTCTCTGCGGTACCTTGTGAAAGAGCCATAACCTTGGGACTTGAGTAGCCTAATTCCGTTTAAGTACCTTCAGAAACCCTGGATGACCGATGAGGAACAAGTTAAACATTTTCTGACACCTCATTGCCAGCCTCCACTTCACGACCTCCACCAGCAATCACCTCTGCTGCTAGCTACCGCTACCAATCACCACTGCATAGTCATCAGCTCTGGCCATTATTGCACTACCAGCACCCCTGGCAGCTACTCCCCCCGCTACCGTTGACCACAAACATTGCTAGTAACTTTTAGAGTGTGCTTCATCAAATGTTTGAGTGAACAGTCATCAAAAAATGTTTGTGAGTGAACCAGTAATTCATGCTTCAAGTTCTCTATTTCAAAATTGAAGTTGAAATACTGGTCAAAATTGTATAACATATATTCATTTACAAATAATATTTCATTTCCGAAACTGCTTTGAAATGCGTTCTTTTTCTTTATTTGAGCCGAGGGCATATCATAAACCTCTCTACCTCCGCAAGGTAGGGGTAAGGTCCGTGTATACACTACCCTCCCGGACCCCACTTGTGGGATTACACTGGGTATGTTGTTGTTGTATATGCAAATGGCATCTATGTCCAAAAGTCTTCGAAAATATAAATTAAGATTCAAACATCTTAATCTTAAAAAGAAATCAAACGTGGCCTTAATGTAGCTAAATGTAGTATAAGCTTCTGTTCATGAAGTCAAAATTAGTCAAACTGTACCGAGGAGGCATCTGATAGGGTAGCTAAATTTAGTACCGTATGACCCTTGAGTAGGTTTTCTTCATCTCATCATTCGCTTTCTATATGTTCGTGGATCTTTGTTGGTCCAGTCTGTTGATATGGCACAATTTGAGGACCAGAGTTGTTTTTATATTCTTAAACATATATTGCAAAAGACTCATTATATCTTTCACAAGCTGAATGTGGTACCATCACTGGATAGTCAAGTTGACATTTCTAGATTTGGAATTGATTTATGCATTGTCATAAAATTTTGAAAATTGTAAGTTGGATAGACATTTGATTCCCAAGTTTGAATGTGTACTGGTACAACATGCGAGTATGATTGTCTGTAGTCATCTACTTGCATAAACTGCTAACTACGCTTTTGCTTATGGTGCTTTGAAAAAGCTCTTTGTTCGTTCTGACTGTGTCTGCTGTTTTCTTCTTGATTTTTTTTCAAAAATACAAGTTTTATTCCTTCACATGGATGAGCAAGTTGATGGTAAGATGTTAGTTGGCACTTATGTCTGTACGGAGCAACCTGGTGAATTCAGATGGCAGCCTGGTTCACTTACCCAGGTTTCTTACTCGTTTGAGAAATCAATAGGTATTTCATTATTCCTACCTTGTCATGGAGTGAGGATTATTATGATGTGCAGGCTGTTTCCAATGGATTCTGGGTTGTCTTTGAGGATGTTGATAAAGCACCTCCTGATGTTCAATGCATCTTATTGCCTCTGTTAGAAGGCGCAACTTCATTCTTCACTGGGCATGGAGAGGTATTTTGGAATATTACCTTTATCTGTTCTAGAAGATTTAGTGTTATCATGGTTATCCTTTGATGCTTTTGACTGCATGCTGCTTTGTCTGAATTTGCTAATTAGCTTGATAGTTTATGTTTGTAATATCTTGACTCTCTTGACTTTACAATCCGTTAAAAAGCATATTATGAAGGTAAGTGGTGCCCTACTCTTTCTTATTGTGCAGTTTCGTATAGCTCTTCAACTAGCTTCTTGGAAACATCTGTTTTATTTCAAGTTAATTTTTTTTTTTTTTTTTGTAATTTTCAACCATTCATATGGAGTGCTAATATGTATTTCTTAATAACATTATTCTTATGCATATTTATGCGCGTTTAAATCAATTTGATAGTGATATTGAGTGTCCACTTTGATGATTGAAGTAGGGAGTGTCCACTTTGATGATTGAAGTAGGGAAGATGAGTCAGAATATTCTTTAGTCTTTACTTTTGAATGGAGGTGATATTATTTTTCTTCCCAAGCTGCCATTCATTGGACAAGTTGTGATTTTCTAAACTATATCTTTCCCATAAGGAATATATTCAGTAGCTTTAGCCATCATTATTCATATTCCATTTCTTGACAAATCTCAGAAAAAAAAGGATGTTAACAGACAGTGTGTCCATTTCATTCTTCTGTATCTTGCCTGTTTACCGGGGACATGTCCCTAGATAGGAGGGTATGGAGGTCGAGAATTAGGATAGAAGGGTCGTTGGTAGGTTCCCTTGCCAGTATTACTGCTATTATTGTCTTACTATTCTATTCTTCCATTATATTTATTACCTATTGTTCCCTTTGCTTCAATTATTGTATTATTTGTTGTTGCTACTGTTCTTTTCTCCATTATTTTCTATATGGCCCCTCCACTGCTGTATTTCCTTTTCTTACTGATTTTGATACGCTTTACTTGAGCCGAGGGTCTATTGGAACAACCTCTCTACCTTCACAATGTAGGGGTAAGGCTGCGTACACACAACCCTCCCCAGATCCCACTTGTGGGATTACACTGGGTATGTTGTTGTTATATCTTGCCTGTTTAGTTAGTTAAACAGATGATGTTGCTGTTTGCCGCCACGATTCTTCGTTCAAAAGGCTAGGCCCTTTTTTTGGCCTTCATGTTCTAATTGGCCCTTGCATCCTAGCATTCACAAGTTGATTGGTGAAATGCTATACTGCTTCTTGTGCATATTATTCTGATCATGAAAGAACGCCAACACGTATGAACCACTGCAGGGAATCCGAGTGCATGAAGGTTTTCGGCTATTTTCCACGATGACAAGCACTAAGATAGATATATTTATGGAAGGTTGGTATCATGACTTATAAATTTTGGTTTACTTATCCATATTCTATGTACCTAACAAAAAAATAACATTCTTCTTATACTTGTCTGATTTTTTCCTAGTTGCTAGTATTTGGATTCTGTCGTTACCCCAATCTTTCCTCAGCCTATTTGTAAAAATCAGCACGTGCTCATGGTTTCGATGCTCGCTGAGAAATAGATTCTGCATTCTATAGTTGAACTTCTTTTGCTGCTTGAGTGCCTCTCAAAAGTTCTGGTCGACTTTCTTTCTACATGTTCGCACTGTGATTACCTTCAATTAGAAGTAAGTTTGGGACCTCGAAGTTCTCAAAGCTCTTTCCAAAAATACCTTCACCACTGTGTCAGTCACTTGTGTCTTTGGGTGGTCTGGTCTTCTCCAACAATTGTGAGTCTTTTTCCAATTGTTGGCTAGCATTCTCAGACCATGAGTGAAGCTAGCTCCAAATTTAGAAGTGACAAGATTCTGATATATGACAACTACAAGCGCTTGTCCTTAGAATTTGTCAACTTTTTTTTGTAGCTCCTGTTAAAGATGGTCTCTAATGACCGTTTGCCATGGTACCAATACTAATGTTTTGCTGTTAATGTATTGGTGTCGATAAGACTTCATTTTATTGCAAAATGTATATCTTTTTATTTATTTTGCCCTTTTCTCATTATTTTTGGGTTACTCTCCATTAGAAGTTGAAAGTGGCATTGTTCTTTAATAGGTAAGAGTTCTGTTAGTGCACTTTGGCGGAGAGTAACGATTGCACCTTCAAGTCATCAGGACTTGCTGAAGATTGTGAACAAGTGGTATCCAGAATTGGAGTCTCTGGCAGCAGAGCTTATTGGTATAATAGATCTAGTTGTTCTTGATAAGTTGTCTACCTCTACAATGTCTATTTAATTCTTTGGCCACATCTTGCAGGAACGTTTGATAGAGTTAATGAGCTAGTAGGATGTCATTTTGGAACTGGTGCCTTTTTAAGTTCTCATGGAAGGTTTTCACTAAGGTAAGCTTTGTCATGATCCCTCATCTGAATTTGTAGAATATTATTGGCTATAACCTTGCGTTTCATTTGCAGAGATCTTCTCAAATGGTGCAAGAGAATTGCAGGTTTAGGTTTTCATTTTGACGGGGATGGTCTTTCAGCTTATGCACGCGAAAACATATATAAGGAGGTCTAACATGATAACTGATGCTCATTTCATCTTTCCTTGCCAAATATTTCAGTTATGCTAACAGGTGGATGATTTGACTCTGTAGGCTGTAGATATCTTTGCTGCCTTTTCAACTGCTGAAAAACGGTTGGCTGTAATGAAAGAGATAGCTAAAATATGGTCAGTAGGAGCCGTGGAGACTTTATACCCCATTAATAGGCCTGTTATTCAGGTATTTGTTATTTTGTAATGTGATATTTTCATATCTATAGCAGCTTCGTTTTCTTATTTGCAATGTCTCTGCAGGAACTGGCATCTGATTTACGTATTGGGAGGGTTCTACTTAAGCGTAACCAAAGGGCTGTGAGTGAACGAACTCTGAACTATTTTTGTTCGTTTTTGATAAAGCATGATATTTTCTTTTGTTCCTTTCTGAAGTTCCTTCTGATTGTTATAGACCTGGGAAGAGAAGAAGCGTTTCGTTGAGATTCGTAATTTAATCCACGTTCTTGAGAGAATAGCTTGCTCTGTCAAGTATAATGAGCCAGTTCTTTTAGTGGGTGAGACTGGTACAGGGAAAACCACTCTTGTGCAGAGTCTTGCGTCGAGACTTGGTCAAAAACTTACAGTCCTGGTATGTTCGGGAAAGATCTATGAACAAGAAGATTTGAATTTGCATTTAACAGCCTCACTGACTGATTTATATAATGTTGCAGAATTTGAGTCAGCAAAGTGATATAGCAGACTTGTTGGGTGGATTCAAACCAATAGATGCTCAGTTCATCTGTATACCCCTTTACAAGGAGTTTGAGAACCTATTTACTACTACATTTTCTTCCAAGGTAATTTTCGAGATTTTACTTTTGTAAATGTTGTTTCGTTCAGCTTAAGCAATATAACATTTTATTGTTTCAGGAGAACGGAGATTATCTTGTACGTTTAAGGAAGTTTGTTTCTGAAAAGAATTGGAAGATGTTATTAAGCGTATTTCAGAAAGGTGTCCGAAAGATGATTGAAATAGGAAGATCTGGGTCCGGTACAAAGCGGAAGAGACCTTTGGCTGATGAACTGATAAAGGCTTGGGAAACCTTTTCCGTGAAACTAGATAAAGCGCGTATGCAGATTGGTGCTTCTGGTGGAATGATATTTTCTTTTGTAGAAGGAGCTTTTATTTCTGCACTTAAGAATGGTGAGTGGATACTGCTTGATGAGGTGAACTTGGCTCCTCCGGAGACCTTGCAGCGAGTTATCGGTGTTCTTGAAGAGGAGACTGGATCTTTATGTTTGACTGAAAGGGGTGATGTTGATTATGTAAATAGACACTCGAACTTCCGCATATTTGCCTGCATGAATCCTGCAACTGATGCTGGGAAGAGAGACTTGCCCATTTCGTTAAGGAGCAGATTTACAGAATATTTTGTTGATGAGTTGTTGGATGATGAAGACCTTTCTTTGTTTATTAGTCAGTTTATTGATTCAGATCATTCAAATAGAGAATTGGTCAGTAAAATTGTGCAGTTCTATAAAGCAGCCAAGAAGCAATCTGATGATAAGTTGCAGGATGGTGCTAACCAGAAGCCCCAGTATAGTTTAAGGTCTCTTTACCGTGCGCTAGAATACACAAAAAAAGCAAAGAGAACTTTTGGACTTCCAAAAGCCCTTTATGATGGTTTTTGTATGTTTTTCCTGATTGCATTAGATGAATCAAGTGCAAAATTAATGAACCAATTGATTGCTAAATATTTATTAGAGGGCAAAATACCTCCACAGATCTCCTTTGATGCTTACTTATTAGATAGAGGAAATTCAAGGTCTGATGATTTGGTGGAGAGCTATGTTTTGACTAAGAGTGTCAAGGAGCATATTAGGAACCTGGCGCGTGCCATATTTGTTGGAAGATACCCAGTTCTACTTCAGGGGCCAACATCTAGTGGAAAGACGAGCCTTGTCCAGTATCTTGCTGCGATTACTGGTCATGAGTTTGTGAGGATCAATAACCATGAACACACTGATCTGCAGGAGTACCTGGGTTCCTATGTTACTGATGCAAATGGGAAGCTTGTCTTTCATGAGGGCGCACTTGTTAAGGCGGTTCGAAGTGGTCATTGGATAGTTCTAGATGAGCTGAACCTTGCCCCATCGGATGTGTTAGAAGCTTTGAACAGGTTGCTAGATGATAATAGAGAGCTTTTTGTCCCTGAGTTGTGTGAAACTGTCCGAGCACACCCAAACTTCATGCTGTTTGCCACTCAGAATCCACCTACCTTATATGGTGGTCGCAAAATGCTTTCACGAGCATTTCGCAACCGTTTTGTGGAGATCCATGTTGATGAAATTCCAGAAGATGAGTTGAGCACAATATTGACCAATAGGTGTAAAATCCCAGAAAGCTATGCTAGGAAAATGATTGCTGTCATGAAGGAACTGCAATTGCATAGGCAGAGTACTAAAATTTTTGCTGGAAAACATGGTTTCATTACTCCACGCGATCTGTTCCGGTGGGCTAATCGTTTCAGGGAATTTGGGAAGTCCTATGAAGACCTAGCTCGTGACGGTTATTATTTGATGGCTGACAGACTGCGAGATAATGATGAGAAAAAAGTTGTCCAGGCAGTTTTGGAACAGCAGTTGCGGGTTAGACTTGCTGAGGATGACATGTACAAGCAGGTTTTATCTCTTTTTCCTCTCCCTACTAATGCTGCAAAGTACATAATAATAAGTTTTTAACTCTTATGGTTGTTATTAATGCTAGGGGGTTCTCTAATTTAATGGGGTTTTCAGTTTTACCTCCCTTGACTTTTTCAAAAGATATTGCAGAATATTCTCATAATGAAATCAGTTTTTGCTTGATACTGACTTTTTAAATGTTCAAGAGCAAGTGTCAGCACACCCTTTGTGCGATGATATATACAAATGCTGCCTTTCTCAAAAAAAGAGCAAGCCTGTTGTTGGTTTTTTTTTTTTTTGGGGGGGGGGGAGTGGTGGTGGGGGAACTGCTTTCCTTTTTTTATTTTTATCGATTAAATACGATTTGGGCACAAAATCCACCCTTATACAATATTCCCCCCCCCCCCCCCCCCCCCCCAAAAAAAAAAAAAAGAAAACCTTACAGGATGATATGGTTTACTACGAATGAACAAAATCCTTCTCTGTTCCATCAAAGGCTCTTCTATTTCTTTCTATCTAGGGGGACTGTATTATTTTCTTCCTGAATTACTAGCAATACTCAATGCAGTATATTCCTGGTGATGTTTCGAAGTTCATTACTTTTCATGAAAGAGTAAAAGATGGAATCTATGTGGGTGAGAGAGAGAGACAGGGAGCAGATAAGGCTGCTAGGCGGACAAGCTATGATGGGGTGGGGAAGAAGAATGAATAAAGAAATGGTATTCGATTAGATGGAAATTGGTGTGGCGGGGTCATCACTCCGTGATCAAATTTTATTTTTCAGAAGCAGGTGACAACCTTAGGTGGGAAGAAATTGTAGTTAAGGAGCTCTTGCATTAAGCGCGCATGAGTCTATTCTTATTTTAGTTGGCATTTGATAACACTTCGTATTCTCATTTTTTTTAATCAACTACTAAGACCATGATCAAAGGGAACTTTGCTGAACTATGCATGCAGTTGAATCGTTGGATCTGAGTTATTTATTAGGTCGATCTCATATTCTTCGATTGTCTTATGTCACTTGTTTCAAATCAAAGACATGTCATAATGACCTTTCGCGTTTTTGTGTGGATAAAGTAACTATTTACTGAAGTTGTGAGAAAAAGACATCCGTAAACGGTAAGTTTACTAAAAAGTAAAGGTTGCCTGCATAAAAATATGGTTCTCTACAAAAAACATACAATCATATATGCGCATGGGAGTCGAGTTAATCAAGATAAATGTCATGTCATAATCTGTTCAAAGTCGTATTCCACCGTTTCAGATGGCCTTCTATTTGTTTGTGTCCACAGTACGACATGAGTGCCAAGGGGGTTACATTCCAAGCTATATTTCTCCTCCTATTCCTAAGTGCTCTGTTGTTCAGGATTTGATTTGATATTATTTGTTATACACTAAACATTTAGAACTATCCACCAAAGCTGGCTGGTCTGCAGTACGCAAACATTTGCACATGAAGCACCAAGTAACTTACTAGTTTGCCTTTTCAGATTTTTTGCTGTTATTATTTCTCATCTTGTCTAAGATGAACTTAATTGTAGCAACATGATCAGTAGTAGCCACAATGATTTATATGGAGAACGATCTCCTCCTTGATTAACCTAGTATAGGACTTCATGGAGAAGAGGCTGCTCTCCTTCACCTTCCATCTCAAGAAGGTGCTGTTCTGATAGGATAATATTCTGTCTATAGAGCAAGTGCCCCATTTGACCTTGTAATTCCTCCATTTCCTAGGTCTCGTAAGTTACTCCTAAACCTTAAATTACATATCCTTTTCCTGTTTTGTTCTTCATAGACCTAGTGAATGATTACCTCTCTCTGGCTCGAGTTATGAAAGTCCACATGTTATTTGAAACTTATCGAGTCACCACAGCACCATTGATGTCTACAGAAACTAATTTTGTGTCCACTACATGCCATGTAAGTGAAGTAACGGCTGAACTCTTCCCGTTTCTTCATGCTGCTTCTCCACAGACCACATGCAGAGAGTGTGGTGACGTTGCTCGTCCTCCATCCCCATTCCCAATAACAAATCTTGCCGCGATTACGGTTCTCTAAAGTGCATGATCTTTATTCTTGGACTTCCATAGCCACTTCCCTAGGATTGTGTTGCTGACCGTCATTAAATCTCATGCGTTAAGCCTTACTCTCCTGATGGGTTAGGTGACCACCTTTCAGTTCACGAAGTGGAATTCCTTGTTCCATCGTTACTGTTTCATAGAAATTCCACTGAACTTTTCCAACTTCTCAGTAACACTTGCCGGTGCACTCATAAATGACAAGTTGTACATCGTGAAGCATGAATGAGTACTCTTGGTCAGCCTCCCTTGCCTCCTTTTTATAGATATATCTTCTATGATCCCTCGAGTCTCTTATCAGCTCTCTAAATCATTGGAATATCTTGCAATTGAACACCTCTGCGGAGCTGCTAGTTTCTCAGTGTTGTGCACCCTTCCTACCGGGACAATCTCATAATTTATATTGATTTCAACCTGATACTATCTGGAACAAAACTAGTACCTTGACTCGGGTAGGATAATTGACGTGTGTCAGATTTGCTTTCATCTCTCTTCTATACTCCCCCCGTCCCAATTTATGTGGCACTGTTTGACTTGGCACAAAGTTTAAGAAAGAAAGTAAGACTTTTGAAATTTGTGGTCTAAAGCACACCTTAGACATTTGTGTGGTTGTAAATCATTTCATTTATTGAAAGCAAAATTTTAAAGTTAAGTTGTTTCTAGTTATAGAAAGGTGACATTCTTTTTGGGACAGACTTAAAGGAAAGTGTACCACATAAATTGGGACAGAGGGAGTACTTGTTTAATATTTCACCTTTTTCTGATTAGGGTTAAATGTTCTAAGATTTTTATATGGTACAGTAGAAATGTAGAATGATCCTTCTAGTTTACTTGGTTCTGTATACGCCCATGATAGTATGTGAAAACTGATTGCTACCAAATTGCTTGAATACACTGAGTGCTAATTTTTTGGGGTGCAGGAAGGAGGAGGCGGAGATAAGATCTTGGAGTCCGGCAAACATTCAGGAGTCACAGGACAGCTGGATAAGTATGTTCTGTAAAGTAGTTAATCTTGAAGTTCTTTTGGCTGTGGTTAGCTTCAACTCTTTTTTGTTGCAGAATTGTTTGGACTAGAAGTATGTGGAGGTTGTACTTTCTTGTTGAGCGTTGTTACAAGCTGCGTGAGCCTGTTCTCCTTGTTGGTGAAACGGGGGGAGGGAAAACTACTGTTTGCCAGCTGCTAAGTATCATTTTGGGTTCGAAATTGCACATTTTGAATTGCCATCAATATACAGAAACATCTGATTTTCTTGGGGTGAGCTTGCTTGCCCTGTTTCTTCTTTGATTGCAAAATTTGAGTTTATTGGTCGTCGTAGATTCTATCATCTGATTTATTGTCACTGTTTATGTATTTCATTTCATTCTTTCTATGTTTATCTTACGACAATGGCTGTTTATTGTGATACCCTTACCAGGGTTTCTATCCTGTACGAGAAAGATCGAGAATTGCTACAGATTTCATGCACCTTTGCGAGAAGTTGATGCATTCCAAGGCCATTGTCAACTATCCTGGAGATACTGTATGTTTATTTCCATCCCATATTCTGGTATGAGAAGAGATTCTTTTCTTTCATTATATAGACACTGATGTTTCTTGTCACATATATGCTCTGCAGATAATTTCTTCAGATATTAATCAAGCTTCTTCCACTCTTCATAAGCTGTCTGTGATTTTAAGTAGTTACAGGCAGTGTCTAGTTTGTCATCCTGATGTAACTAGTCAAGACGTCGACTACATTGGACAATTGAATTTGGACTTAGTTCAACTGCATCAGAAATGGCAGACCATTTTTATGTGGCAAGATGGACCTCTTGTTGAAGCGATGAAGAAAGGAGAGTTATTTCTTGTGGATGAAATCTCTTTAGCTGATGACAGTGTACTTGAAAGACTAAACAGCGTATTGGAGCCAGAAAGGAAACTGGTGGGTAACTTATATGGGTTATACAGATAATGCACATATGATTTACATTTGAATTCGACTGCCATCCAAAATTAAAATGCTAAAGTCAGGTCTTATACTTCATAGGTTGAAATTAGATATTACTGCATTTGTATCAAATCTTGCATCATCTGTCATATTTCTAGGAGGGTCCGGTGCTGTTGTTTTGATGCAGTTTACTATGCTTTTTTTTTTTTTTTTTTTTTTATGTTCTAGACTTGTACATTTTTTATGACAGAGCTAGCTTATGCTACTGGTTTGTTTCGGCCCTGTGTTCCCAGCTTGATTCTCTTGCTTCCTCATCACATCCCACCATTTCTTATCTATCTTGTTAAGTCTGGTCAAGTTTCTTTTGATTATCCGTTTCCTTTTCCTTCAGTGCTAATTTGCTCAGTCATTCTATATCTGGTATTTCTGCAGTCTTTGGCTGAGAAAGGAGGGTCTGATCTCCAGAAAATAACTGCTCATCCCGACTTTTTTCTACTTGCAACAATGAATCCTGGTGGTGATTTTGGCAAGAAGGAGTTGTCTCCTGCTCTTCGCAATAGGTTCACTGAGATATGGGTACCACCTATTAGTGAGTTGGATGAGCTTAAAAGTATTGCTCTAGAGAGGTTTGTAAATGCTAGGTTTTTATTGTCCATCAACTCCTAAAGATGGCTTGCTTCTCATGGCTTGAAATAAATGGTCTTATTTAATTTGACAAACTTCGTTTTGCAGCATTTCAAACGCAAACTTTAGTGTGCTGGTAGATCTTATGATGAAATTTTGGGAGGTATGCAGTTTCCTTATATTATATAATCATATTTTGTCGTAAAGGCTTTGCATGCCTGCATAGCCAGTTCTACTTTTATCCAAGCACCACTCGGGCTTATAGCACGTGAAACTCATCACTACCTCATAAGGGCGTGAGACCATAGCACGTTACACAATGAAATAAGAGGTCTTATTTGGGGTCAGACGTAGTTATTTACTGGCCAACTGTCTGAAGGTCGCATATATTTGTGTCGATTTCCTTTATTCTTGGTACCGAATATGTAACCTCTTTTTGCCAAATTAATTGTCCTGCTTCTTTCTGGGTTTGTCCAAACTATGCTTGTTGCTTGATAGGTAAATTTATTCCGACACGATTCATTACTTCTGGTCTGTCATCAAAAGGTTGTTACCATACCTGCCTTATACTAATAGACGCTCAGCCTTTTCAAAAAGATTATTTCATTTTCACTTTTATACTACTTTGATTGAACTTAAATAACCCTTTAATTCTAATTTTTTTAATTTTACCTTTATAGTTGTATTAAAACAAAAGTAGGCACCTGAATTGAGATGGAAAGAATTTCTGTTATCTTTGTCAAATTAAAAGCAGTCGGAGCGTATTCTTGCTGCCAGTGTTATGTCAACTGACAACATAACCGCTTCAAGCTTAGAAGAGGTAAGCTAGAGCTTATGTCAAATCGTCAAGTCAAGCTGAAGCCCTTTGGTTCTGAGCTGAACCATCTTGTGCTAAATTGCACCTAAAGCTATACTTTGGTTGTGGTCATTGTATTTTTGATGATTCTTTGTCATTAGTTTAGTTAAGTTAGCTTGATTTCTGTTACGGGTGTTACTCAGTTAGCTTGATTTCTGATACGAGTGTTACTCACTTGACACTGTTTGCAAAGGAAATCTAGTATTAACAGATGCAGTATCTCCCCCTTGTCCTTTTTTAGCACCTTTTAATCTTCATGACATTTAGTTTGACATTCTTTTTCTTAAATTCAGTGGTTCAACAATTTACAAACGGGAAGGGCGCTTACCGTGAGAGATCTTCTATCCTGGGTATCCTTTATTAATGTGACAGAGAGAATTCTTCAACCAGAATCTGCGTTCCTACATGGGGCGTTTCTTGTTCTGCTCGACGGCCTAAGTTTGGGTATGTGAACTTGCTAGCTTCTCCACCATTAAAGCTTTCTGTTATTTGGTTTAGCAGTATTTGAAATGTAGGTTTTGCATGTAAGAGTCATGACATCAACCATCTAGTACTTACATCTCATCTGTTGATGCACTGTTATCTCCTCCACTGGTTTTTTATTTGCCTGTGAAAACTTATTGCATATGCATGCTTGGGGGTGGATGCCATTCTTATAAACATGGCTTCTGCGTTACAGTTAACCAATATCAAAAAAAAAACAAAAAACATGCCTTCTGCTCAAGTTATCTTCTTACTATCTTGTTGCTCAATTATATCAGCCCTACCACTAGTTCAATTTCTAGAGATCTTTTCTGTGTATCTTGAGAAAGGATGTGTATTCTTGTATAGGTTACCATGAGCCTTTTACAACGTTGTTCATATGTTCCTGCTGGTTGACAATGTCTGTTCTGCTACCGGGAATTTTGTTTCTCTATTTTGCTCATTCTGTTAGTACTTATTTTACTCAGGTACAAGTATTTCAAGGACAGATGCTTCAGGGTTGCGAGAGAAATGCCTTTCGTTTCTTTTAGAGGGACTAAAGGTCTCATCTTATACTTCTTTACATAATAAACTATTTCCTTTTTTTATCAATCTATTTGAAAGATTTTACAGATTTAAACGTAAAAAACATAGATACAGTTAAACATTATTTTGCAGTCTTGAATGGTGGCTCTTCAAATTCCTGTCATCTCTAGAAAGGTTAAACGGATGAGGGCCTTCTAGAAGTGCTTTCTGTTCTCACAGAAGAGTTAGCTGGGATCCACCTTTTCAATAGGAATGATAGGATTAGTCTATTGTGTCGAAAGCCGCAGAGAAGTGGAGGGGAACAGAGATGATCATAATCTAGTAATTTTCCCAAGTTTGCTGTCCCTTGGGAAATGAAATACTACTACTAGATCATCCTGGTCTTCACATGCTCTTTCGAGGTACTTGTGCTGTTTCTTGTGACATTTCTTTCGTAACAAGTATTGCCTTTCCCCATTGTAGGAGCTCAATCTAAGTTTTGATTGCTCAAATATTTCCATGCTGGTGTCTTATGGTTGGGCTGATCCTGGAAGGTCTGCTGTTATAGGGTGCACTGATACAATGCAATGTGACAATCGCTTTGGGATTCCTCCCTTCTATATTGAGAAAGGTATGGTGTACTGGGTATGATCTAAACATTATCATGAGAAGTTCGGATGCTGATAGGAAAATAACATAAAAAGAAATCACTGCTCTACTGCTTTTAGTCACTTGGGTGGAGACGGTGTTATGATTTGTTAGTACTGTACGAGGAAATAGCTATATTGAACAAAGGGCTCTAAATTCCAGAGAAAACTTTATTAGTTTTTTAATGATTGTAACTTATTATAGCTACTAGCACTTGCTTCTTCCGTGCTCCACCCACTTTTTTCACGTCAAAGTCTTGTCAGAGTAAGGCTTAAGATACTCCAGATGCATTCTGGACATTCTGAAAAAAATGGGCTGAAGTAGTGATCTCTCAAGAGATGCCAATTCCTGACTAATTTTAGTTCCTGCAAGGTTTTTCCACTCAGATGTGTGGCAAAACCTTGTACCTCACTATTTATTCATTTTGGATTGTCTTTGTGTGTTTTCGGGCTGACAGTTAAAGGTGGAGACAAACACTTACGCGTTGCTTCCTTTTTAACTTTGTTACGCTTAAATCTTGCTAGGTGGCGATTGTTTTGCGGGTGAAAAATTCGAGTTTCTAGCACCAACGACCCGCAGGAATGCATTGAGAGTGCTACGTGCCATGCAGCTTGCAAAACCTGGTACACTTTATTGAATAAGGGAATTGTTGTTCCCTTTTGTTTATGTATAATATATACGCATGCCATATTTGCTGCCACTCTGAAACTCATTCCAAGAAATCCACTGGCCTTTGAAGTTCTCTGACTTTGTAATTTCACTCTCTCTAGTTCTGTTGGAAGGGAGCCCTGGCGTTGGAAAAACAAGTCTAATTGTAGCCCTTGGCAAATTTTCCGGGCACACAGTAGTACGGATCAATTTATCAGAGCAGGTCAATAAATCTATTGGGTTCCCACCTCCGATTTTTAGTAGTTCTCTTTTTTTTTTTTTAAAAAAAAATGTTGAAGTATCTCTTGGGTAATTATGTATTTTTACTGTATTTGGACATTGACATACACAGACAGACATCATGGACTTGTTTGGGTCAGATTTGCCTGTTGAGGGTGATGAAGGAATGCAATTTGCATGGTCTGATGGAATTCTTTTACAGGTGTGTTTATATGCCTTCAGTAGAATGGCTTGCTTACTCAAATCAAAATAATCTGCGTAAATTGCTGTATTTCCAGGCTCTAAAGCAGGGATCATGGGTGCTTTTGGATGAACTGAATCTTGCTTCACAGTCTGTCTTGGAGGTCGAAATCTACACTTTACCTTCATAATGTGTTAACTATGCAACAAGTTTAGTTTCTTTTCAGTTGGTATCTTATTCTCTTGACTCCCTCAGATAGTTAACCAGGTTTTTTATTTTACAATGAAAATAGGGGTTAAATGCTATTTTGGACCATCGGGCTGAGGTTTTCATTCCTGAGTTAGGTCGCACTTTCAAATGCCCACCATCTTTCAGAGTTTTTGCTTGTCAAAATCCTTCAAATCAGGGTGGGGGACGGAAAGGTCTTCCGAAGTCCTTCCTCAACAGATTTATGAAGGTCTGCCTCGCCACTGTTTAAAATTGTCTGCAGTACATAAGTTAATGAATGAGTTACTAGTAACTATCTTATGCTTCCTGGTTTCAGGTTTATGTCGATGAGCTAGTTGAGGATGATTATCTTGCTATTTCTAGTTCGCTCTATCCAACAATTTCACGTTCTCTTCTCTCTAAGCTGGTTTTATTTAATAAGAGATTACATGAAGATATAATGTTGCTTCACAAATTCGCTCAAGAAGGATCCCCTTGGGAGTTCAATCTTCGAGATGTAATTCGTTCCTGTGAAATCATAAAAGGTTTGTTTTCTTGTTCTTGATAGCCAATTCTCATTTCAGTCACACTCACACAGGATTGACCTCAAATACATGAATCTCGCTTTACAGGTGCCCCCAGTATATCAGAATCTGATTGCTTTCTGAATCCTGTTTATGTTCAAAGAATGCGCACAGCTGGTGATAGAGTGGAGGTCTTAAAGCTTTATGAAGAGATATTCAAAATGAAGCCCAGCATAAACCCTCATCCTCGGATTCAGCTGAATCGCAAGTATTTGATTGTTGGGAATGTTTCTATTGAGCGAAATTGTTACCTGTCACCTGGATTGTCCAATAGCGAGCTTAAAATTTTGCCTGGCTTCCGCAATAGCTTGGAAGCTGTAACACAGTGTGTTAAGAACCAGTGGCTATGCATATTAGTTGGACCTGCATCCTCTGGTAAAACTTCATTGATACGGTTACTTGCTCAACTGACAGGAAACATACTTAATGAATTGAATCTTTCCTCTGCAACTGATATTTCTGAGCTCCTTGGAAGCTTTGAGCAACACAATGCTGTTCGAAAATACCGTCTTGCCATTGCTCGGGTTGAGTCCTTTATAAATGAATATTGTGGTCTGCAGCTGGAATCTTCATGCAAGGAATTTATGAGGAGAAAACAGCTGTTTATTCTGTGGCTGTCCTTCTTATCAAGCATCAAGCATGACCCTCCAACAAGTTCTTGCTCTTCGTATGTTGATACTTGGAGGACAAAGTATATTGAGTCTGCTTCTACGTTGGTTAACATTATTGAACATCTGAAGTTGGTGGTTGAGGAAACATCATTGCCTTTGTCTTGGTCGATGAATGACTTGGATACAATTCTTGCAATGGTTAAGAAATTTGAAGTAGTTCACTCAAAAAGGACACATTCCTCAAAGTTTGAGTGGGTAACTGGCATGCTTGTAAAGGCTATAGAAAATGGAGAGTGGATAGTATTAGATAATGCAAATCTCTGCAACCCAACGGTTCGTACTCTCTCTCCCATGTCTTCTGTTCTTCTTTTTAACTTTTCTTTCCTTTTTTTTTTGGCAATCTCTATGGCGTGTAAAAATATTTATGCTTAAGTTGCTGCTTCTTGTTTCCAATAGTTATTTGGGGCCTCCTCTTGATTTGTGCAGGTTCTTGATAGGATAAACTCTTTAGTTGAACAATCTGGATCCATCACTATTAATGAATGTGGAACAGTGGAAGGAAAGCCAGTAATTCTTCAACCCCACCCTCAGTTCCGGATGTTTCTAACAGTGAACCCTTTAAATGGTGAAGTTTCACGTGCAATGAGAAATAGAGGGGTTGAAATTTTCATGATGGAGCCTGATTGGTTGTTTGATGACAAATGCACTGCAATTGAAATCGAGCTTGAGAATGCAAAGAGATTTATTACCCTTTCTGGGGTACCTTCTGGTAAGTTGGTTGATTTTATGGCCAATGCCCACATGAATGCAAAGGTTGAAGGTGCACTGCTCAAAATTAGGATCACACTTCTTGAACTTGCACGCTGGGTGCAGTTATTTCAGCAGCTTCTTACAAATGGCAACCAGTTCTCATGGAGCCTGCAAACAAGTTGGGAGCATACCTATGTTTCTTTATTTGGTGTTGACCGAGGGAAGAGTATTGTTGATCAAGCGGGAGTTCCTATTTCTCTAATACCAAAGTTTCAGGACCTTAACTCCTCTCAGGCTGGCTTGTTATCTTTACCAGGGGGATGGCCAGCACCCTTGAAATTGAGGGACTATCTATTGTATTCAAAAGAAACTTGTATAAGGCAAAATTGCATGTACCTCGAGTTCCTGGGAGCGCAGACTGCCTGTTATTCAACTTCTGCTGCATTACACAATGCACTGCCTCCAACTTCTGTGGTTAGCTCACTCGTGATGGACACAAGGCTCTTGCATGCCCTGATGTTTCCTAAAGATTCAAGCTGTCAAGCTGCTGTCTGTGGCGGTTCAAAAGAACTTAACTTTGATTTAGCCAGGGAAATGTTGTTGTATGCTGCAAATTGGGCATTTGAACAGGCTACGGAAAGTGATTACAAGCTTTATCTTCTTTGGTTTTCCCATGTTGGTTCTCTGTTACAGCAACATTCTTCATTCTTTAGTTTTTATGCCTCTATTCTGGCAAAGGAATTGGAACATCCAATATGGAATCAGATTTTTGGTTGTCGCCGTGAGATTGTCTCTCATACTTTGATCAATATGGATTCTTGTCCGATACCTTTACTTTCATTAGAAGTGGTTGATTTAATACCAGCTGACAATGTGTTGAAATCCTTCAGTGGAGTACTTGTGAACGCCATTAAGAGTGTTAGATTACTGAGGCTTAGCCATCTGCAATGGAGCACCGAGATAGGTTACAAATACAGTAGTGAAACAGAGCTCTTTAAACCTGTTTTGAGATCTCTTCAGGAGTTGGAGAAGAAAGTGCTTGAAATGTTTGTCCAGTCACCTTCTTTTGATGTGCTGTTCCAGTTGTATAGTAACCTCCTTGAACATCACACTATACTATGGACAGGCATTATTACTTCTCAAAACGAGTGCTTGCTAATTTCTTGGAGATCTTTGATGAAGGAAGTTTCAAAATTGTTGGAGTTTTTCCCAAAAGAAGTAGAGATGTTTCAGGTAAGTTGTCTTGGTTTAGCTTGTCACTTTTTGCCCTCTTTGCTATGCCTAATTCTTAATTTATTTGCTTCTTTGTTCTCCTTTTGTTTTATGACAATGAATTTTCACTCTGTTTCAACTTCTACTTATGTAGAGAGATGTAACGAATTTGGATAAGTTCTCAGAAAAATGGCCTTCACAGTCGCAAAAGTCCTTGTTGTGGGTCCATGGTGGTCATCCGTATCTGCCTCCTTCTGCTGAATTATATGAGAAATTGTGTCAGCTACTAAGCTTTTGTGAACGACTTTGGCCGGGAAAGAGAGAGATCTGCGAGCTAGGTAGTTTTTCTTTGATCATTTGGCTACACTTTCTGTTCTACTTTCGAGTTCTATGTCTGACTCAAATACTTTTGTAGCAACGGATGATGTAATTATTGAAGCGGCTCCATATTCTAATCTAGAACTACGGTTCCTCGCCATGCAAGGTACACTTCTTATGATTTGATACTGTTGCTATCTCCTGTGACCTGGTCGCATTTCATTGCCTCACATTTTATAATGGTAACATTTCATTGCCTCACATTTGTGCTGTGCACAAGGGCGAGAAGTGGGTTTTCACTATTTCAATTGATTGTTCTTGTCAAAGTTTCTTGTCTTATTTTGTTTTGGTAATACATTCATGAATCGGTTAGTGAAGTAACAAGATAAGGATCTAGTGGTGGTGTGGTTGGTTGGTTAGTTATATATAGTTGTGGCTCATAGCGGTTAGTAATTTGGCTTGATTTTAGGTTAGCAGAAAGCTTTTAAAGGATTCTGCTGTGTATTTTAAGCCTCAATATTTTTGTTGTAGACCTACAATAAATAAATAAATGTGTCTCTGTCTATTTTTTTAAGCTTTTAAATCACATTTCAACATGACAACAACATACCAAGTGACACATTTCAACATTGTAGTAAACAAATTCTTGGAATCAATGTAGACTTAGCTAAAGATAGGGCATAATGGTAGAAAATCCTTTTAGATGATATCTTCTAGTTGGGAATAGGTTTTAGTCATATTAGAGAACATCTGTTGTTATCATTATTTATATATATTTAACTTGTTTTTCACTTTTATTTTTATTTAGTATTTAAATCTAGAAGTGAGTATTCATATACCGACCCCAACTTGTTTGGGACTGAGGTGCAGTATATCAAGGTAGACTGGGTTCTGAGGTTCAAATCTCATTGCCACCCGTTGCAAAAGAATTTTCACGCGCTTGGCGCAAGAAAAAAGATTCAAGCCCGCATGTGAGCGGTTGTGTTGAGAGCTACAATAAACAAATAATGTGATGACCTCTTCTAAAATTGATTTATGTGTCATCAAATATTTGTTATGTCTGGTGTTTTAATCTCTCCTTGCAAACTTTAGATCATAATATACACTTGGTGATAGGATGTTTTACTCGTGCTGGATCTTTATCTGACTAAATATGATTCTTGTTAAGGTGTCTGTATGTCATCTTATGTCATGGCAAAAGTTGATGAAAATGGTGTCAGACCTGTTGAGCAGTTGGAGGAGATGTACCAGGTTTGTTTTTTTAACCATTTCCTTGTCTTCATGTTCATTGTGTGGATTATTTAGTATTATGGTAAGTGTATTCATTTCTTATGCAGATGCTTTCCAGAAGGTTTGATTTTGAAAAAGAGAAGCTGGAAGAGAATTTGAGGAGCATTAAGCAAGCCCCAAGAACATCCATTCTACCTGCTTGTTGTGTCTTTTTACCTGACATGTTCTGTCGAAGGTCTAGCTTTGATTGTTGGCTAGAGACTCTACCCATAGTTGATGATGCCAGTTTTTTCCTTGATACAAGTCTACTTCAGCAACTTTCCATAATCGCTTTAGCTGATGGGCAGGAACAATACAAAGTAAGATTTTCTCTTCAATGTGCTGCTCTAACTACCCTGATATACATTCATGTGGTTCACCCTGTAATATGGTATTGTCTTGTCCAATGAAACAGGGTTTAACTGCCTTGGCTGGCCTTATTGAGTCTGCAATGACTTTTTCTTTAAACTTCTCGTCAAGGCCTCCAACTGACTTTTCACCTCACCAAAAAATTTTGTGGACCTTAGATGCTTGGGAATCTATCTATAGAGGTCAGTAAAATCTTTGTAAATTGATCATTACTTTATTATAATATCTACCTACATAATTCCTTTTCTCTGTTTCAAACAGTGAGTGAGCAGATATCCAGTTTTGTTCTTGAGATGTGGTATATATGGCATTTATCTTTGTGGGCATTGTTGCCATCTGTTGCTGAGGTAAACAGTTTGATGCCTATATACTGCATATAGTTTTACATCTTCCAGTATAACATCTGTATTTATGTTGTTCCGGTCCTGCAGAACCCCTCATGGCATAAATGTGATGATATCCTACCTGATGAGCTGTTTAAGCCTTCAAAAATGACAGCAATTCAGAAAATCCTGTAAGTTGATTATTTGTTAGATTTGTGGGCGGCAATTCGGCTTGGCTGCGCCATATTTTTGTACCAGTAGCTAACTACGTGCTGAATGTAGTACACATGAGAGATACATATATAGAGTGGAGAAAGAATGAGAATTGAGAAAGAGATATATGTGTGTTTGTGTGTGTATATATATAGCGCGAGGAGACGGTGTTGCTGTTTATTTTTCAGTATGGTATTTTGACAAGTTTCATGTATCTTGGATCTGATGTCTTATATTTCTGTGTGCTACAGTTTCTCATGGTACTGCAAACACTAAAACAGACCGAACTCCAGATTCTTTAAAACAAAAATTTAAGTTTTATTGATGAAATCAGCACTAAGCTGGTGTTATAGATTTCATCCAGATAAAGCAGAAACCAAAAGATAATCCCCTTCCAACTGTGCAGGGATCTAAGAAAGTCTACCAAGGTTCAACATCATATACCAGTTCTCTATTAAACCAATAAATGATCTGCAGTCAGCTTTTATTTTAAAAAACATACTATAGTATCTTTTTGCCTTCAAACGCCTTCTGTTTCTTTCGTTCCATGAAGTCCACCAAGTTGCATTTGGGATAGTATGCCAGGTATTCTTCATCTTCTTACTTAGGCCCTTCCTGTTCCTCCAGCAGATAAACTCGTGTTTAGTCTTGGCATTCATTACCCATGATAGTCCCAGAAAGTTGAAAACTAGCCAGCATAGTTGTGATCTAATGCTGCACTGCAAAATAGGTGGCTGATACACTAGGTGATCCGCTTCCATGGCCATGAAGAAATAGATCTGCTTATGGCCTTGTAGCATGATATATAGTGAAGTCACTTGCATACCAGAAAAGTTGATCCACACCTCCTCCATCTCCCAGCATTGAATTGTCTTCTGAAACATATTTTCCACCTGTTCCTTCTCTGTTGTGTGCCACAGTTAAGTTTGATTCTTGTGCCATGTTGAACGAAATTGGAATTGCATCTTTGATTCTAAGTGGTGTACCTATTGTCTTGCCAAGAAGATGTCTCCTTCCATTGCCAATCTTGTATCCAATGTTCTGAAGAAAATTAACCACAGTGATCTGATCTGTTTGTGATTGTGGGCATTGCTTGGGCCAATCTAGTGAATTCTCAGTCCATAAGGTCCACCCACGGCCCAATCTTGTGCAGCACTTATTCATTAACCCAAATTTCCCTTTAACCACTGTCCATCATAGAGAATTTCATCCTGTTTAAACCCTTCATAATCATTTCATTAAAAGAATTGTGTTGTACTTGCCACAAAAAGTCTCTTCTCACTTTGGGAATTCTATTCCGTACCTCATTGGCTCTGGGAAGAGGTACATTACAAATGTTGGTATCGAGTCTGGGACACTTTTTCCGAGTAATAGATGAGCTTCCAGTTTGTCAATATTTTTCGCATCTTTCTATTACCTCTGGGAAAATTGTTACTGGCTTTTATCTTGCCTCTAGTTTAGGAAGCCCCAGCTACACTGTAGGGAAGTTTTCTGTCTGCATCCCAACAGCTGAATCCTCCATGCCTGCATCCTCGTCGCAGCAAAGCCTGTCTCTCTGAGTCTAGTAAAAATGAAACTTTCACAGGTCCGATAGGAGCTCATCAAACTGAACATGTAGATAAAGTCTTGTGCTTGATAGGTTCATTTCAGTGCTTTTTCTTTGAGTGTGCTTTACCACACCCCTTTGAGCTTCATTTACTAGAGTAGTGTGCTTTTCTCCCAGTTATATGCAATACTGAGACTACTTTTTGAGATAAAGGTAACTAATGTTATTAATGATCAAAACTCAACTTCCAAAGTGAAATTGAGCTGTTGAACATTACAGACTCCAAAAGTATAAGAGTTATCCTGTCCAGAAATCTACTGGCTCAAACATTGCCAATTAAATCTGCTAGTTGTCCTACATCCCCCCACATATTCTGTTTACACCAAAAAAAGAATAAACTAAGACAATTCATCCTAATATTCTGGAGGGGATTGCTAGTGTCTTGAGTTCCTTTCCTTCCAAATTGCCCACCAGTCGTCCTGACTATTTCTTCTACCCGCATTCCTCCAGCTGCACAGAAGCTCCATAGTGGAACTAGGCACAGCCCAATTTATCCCCAATATACAGAAGTACATTTGCCACGGATTTGTAGTTGTCTTACACTGTAGGAAAAGGTGCTCATTAGTTTCACTTTACATATAATGAAACATCTTGAACAAATCTGAAGACCTCTTGTCTGTAACTTATTTTGAGTAAGGCATGCTTTCCTGACAACCAACCGCACAAAACAAGATACATATACTGGAATATTGACTCTCCAAATAAGCTTCCAGGGCCAAATCACATTTTGGTGACTTCTGCGATTACATACTGAGACTACTACAACAGGCAACGAGCATGATGCACCTTATTTGGTCTGCTTCTGCATCATAAAACATTAGTGTCTCGTCATTGAGTAAGTATGAAATACTTGAGCTGCTTTGGTCTCCACATCTCTAATCCACCCGCTGAACAGCAAACTTTAGCATTTTACTTGGGCCTTCCATGGCTAGAATGAATAAGAAAGGGGAAAGAGGATCACCCTTGTCTTAAACCTCTCTGTGTTGCAAAAGCCTTCAGGTGAGCCATTATTGAGCACTGATCTCTTCACTGTGCTAGTCCAATGATTTACCAGTTCAACTGTTCCGTCTCAAGGCAGTTTGATCAAGAAGTCTCAGTTTACATATTAGTATTCTTGTCCTAGGTGAAGTTGGTGATACATTATTTAATCATATCATATACATTCTGGATATTATTTGCAATTTAGTTCTTCGTCTGTTTCATTTTATATGTTGGTGTTTGACTAGCTATGGAGTTTAAGCAATAAAGAAAGAGTTTAGGCCTTAGAAGTCTTAAACATGCCATGACATTTCGTCATTATAAAAGCATTTCTTTAAGGATAGAATGGGAAGTTCAAATTTAAAAAGTTTTTAGATAGAGAAAGGTGTCTTTCTTTTGGAACAAACTAAAAAGGAAGGCGTGTGATATATAGGGGAAAAAGGGAGTACTTTTTATTTGAAGACTTCAATACTCTTCCTTTTGAAGCTGAATCTTTTTTTTCCTAACTTCAAACTTTTCATTGAGCTCAGGAGTGGTAGATTTTGTATCAGAGATTACCCAATGCATAGCCTCAAAATGAAAGCTGCTTCCCGTTATCTTTGGCAAGGTTCTGTGGAAGTAGACACAAAGGATTTTCTTTTCTCGACTGCTCGGTCCCTCTTCCAGCAGGTATAGTCTCCTTTAGTTTGTATGTGTACTCTTCTCCAAATTTGTGTGATGTGAAATTTGTAGTTTATACTTCCTGCTGCTTGTGCTTTCAGATGATATTTGCTCACAGAAAGTCTTTCGAAGCGGAGAAGTTTGCTAAAATCAAGGCTTTCTTTCATTTTGCTGCCCAAAAAACAGAAAAAAGGACCATCTCGGTAGTTCTTTTCCTTTGGACCAATGTCATTATTTTCTTCCAGAGCTGCTATTCTATGAGATAGAAACTAAAGATCCTTTATCTTATTTAAAAGAATGTTCTTGTAACTGAATATGGAAAATTGGTTCCAGTTGAATTTTCAAATCTGGGATATCCACTTATATATTTTTATTTTAAGAGCCCGTTTGGATTGGCTTACAGCTTAAAGCTGTTTGCAGCTTATAAGCTGAAAAAAATAAGTTGGGGTAGTCCAACTTATTTTTTTTGGCTTATAAGCTGTTTGCAGCTTATAAGCTGCTTTAGATAAACTAAGTTAAATGGGTCCAATTATTTTTTTGAGCTTATTTTAAGCATAAAATGACTTTAAGCTGGCCAGCCAAACACTCAAAAAAGCTGAAAACAGCTTATAAGCTAACTTATAAGCCAATCCAAACGGGCTCTAAATCCTAAGTTTATTCATAACCACTTTCCCTTTTTATGTCATAGCAAGATGATGTACAGATCATGCTTTCCCTTCTAGCATCATCAAATCACAAGACAATCTCCTCAAAGAAGATGAAACCTTTTATTGTGCCTCTGCTTGAAGGATTGTATCTCCCATGCTCATCTGAGGGTGAGTGCGTTGGAATTGTCTTTTCGCGGAGTTTCACAACACTTGTTAGTCGTGTCTTTTTTTTTTGGGTCTAATGTCTATCTTTTTTTTTTTTTTTGGTTTTCTCGCTGTTTCTCTTGCAGGCTTCATGAATAGGATAGGACGTGTATGGTTGCTGATTGGGGCCTTCCGCTACCAGCTTCTGATTTGCTGCACTGATCTGGATCCAACTGCAAAATACAGATTAAAGTACTCAAGAGTGGTGGAAAAGATATCTTCTCTTCAGCTTGAAACTCAGGTAGGGGATATCTTCTCTTCAGCTTGAAGCTCAGGGATCAATCATTTTTTCTCTGTTCTGGAGTTGTCTGTACTCTACCCTAATTATCATTCTTGCTATATGCCTGTTTAACAATGTGGGAGGGTATAGTGTAGAATATTTAGACGTTTTAATATGCGTGACATCCATTGAGACATTTTCTATTTGCTAGAGTTTTCACCAAATGGTGTTGGGGAGTTAAACAATTATATTGGAAGAATTATAAATCTAGATGCATACATATTTGACTTACTAGACTCTTTACATGTTCAGAGGAGATGGGTCCAATCGCACTGCAGACAGTAGCACCCTGGTGCTGCATAGATCAATAAAATATTATACTTTCTTATCGCCTTCAACCCCCCTCCAAAATAAAAAGGAAAGAAGATGCATCTTGAACCAAATTGGTAAAATTTAACATAATTCATTAAAGGGGAAGGGTGGAGCTTTTAACTCTTTATTCACATTCAATATGTTGTCGCCAAGGCTCTTGGCTACAATGTTTGCACTGTTCCAAAAATCTTAGTTTGACTGTATAGATAATTGAAAGTTTGAGTATGTAACTCCGATAAAATATATTAGATAGTTGACATAATTCAGATTAGGGGGGTAATATAGTTGTCTCCGGTATATAGTAATTCATACATTCGTCCATGGATTATAATCAAGTCTCAGCCATGCTAATCTCATCTGTGAATTATGTTACCAAAAACCACCTTTTAGCCTTAATTTCCAAAGGATGTGCAAAGCCATTTTTTCTTTTGAGCCGAGGGTCTTTCGGAAACAGCCTCCATATCTTCCGAGGTAGGGGTAAGGTTTGCGTACACTTTACCCTTCCCGGACCCCACATTGTGGGATTTCACTGGGTATGTTGTTGTGCAAAGCCATTTCGTGGGCTAGAATCGACCAGATTTTGCAAAATGTAGTAACGGAGTTGGTACAGTGGAACAGTAGAAGTACTAAAAGGATTGATTGACATGAAATTGCTAAACTGTCATCTGAACGTGTGTGTCTTTTCCTGGCTTAAGAATTGAAACGGGAAAACAATGTATATGCGTTGAATAACTTTTCGGCATTCGTTAGGATGGCTTATGTGATATAATCATTCTTAGGCTAAATCGGGGAAGTACCCCACAGATGTTAAACTTTCCTCTATTTTAAATGTTTAGTGTAGATCTTAAACTTAAATATTTTACGTAAATAAGAATGCAGGTTTATTTTGATCCCTCATTATATGGGATGGATTACATTCTAAAAATAGTGTGCCAGTGGTATGCCTTAATATATCTGTATATTTTATTGTTTCGACATCCAGGTACGCAGTGATTGTGTCCATTTGGCTGGATCTTTTCAGTTGAGGGAACAGGATAGAGATAGATCTATGTTGTTGGAAGATCTCCATGCTGAGAGGAAAAAACTGCAAAGCAAGGTTAGGAACTTCCTTAATTATTTCAGTTTGTTCTTATCAATTGTTGTGTGTGTAGTTTTCACCTGCTTGCAACTTTCCATACAGCATCTTGTCTAAGGTAAGTTAAGTATTTGGCGACTGATAAAGGGAAAAAAGGGGTAAAAATGAGTATCTATCCGCACTTACCCCTGGTCCTTGTGCCTTAATTTACAGTGTTTGGTGACCCGAACACATTCAGTAGGCAGAATATTTCACATTTACAATAAGAACAATGCATTCCAATGTTCAACAGTTTGGGGTCATCATAACTTTACTAGTTTTGTGTTTGTTGTCTGCCTACAACCATCATTCCCTTTATGTAGGCTCGGGACTGTTGAATATTGTTGAACATAATTGGTTGTTCACAGCTTGAATCTTTTTCAAACTAATGACCAGCTTCAGTCTTACAATTCTTTACACTCAATTTTTTTTTCACTCTCTCTAGCAACTTTCGTTGTCGCTGTTTTTTATTTCTCACTGATCCCACTTGATCACTTACTTCTTGCTTTCTCTTGTTTTCTCAACTCAAGAGTGATTAAAATAAGTTTGGCTCTGGGACCAATTTTAGAAAATGGACCCAGTGGCCACTTTTTAACACCAAAAACTAGCTCCTGAGGTAAGAATTGTCCAAGACCATATAAAGTCTCAACAGGCATTCCCTTAACCAATGCGGGACACTCTAACAAAGTTACACATTTATTTTTTCTGCTGGTTGTTTGGTAGTGTATATATATGAGCAAGTAGTTCTAATGAATCTTTATCATTTCTTGGAAACATGATTTTACGTGGTCCAGATATATTCATGCCTGATGGATTTAGTGTGCCTTCTATCAGATTGTTTTCCGCTCTGAACCTGAGAAATTCAAGGGAATGATGGCAGAATGCAACAGCTTCTTTGAGACTGTCGTCAAAGAAGTTATGACTGCTGTTGGTTGGACGCAGAATTTTAAAAGCATAAGTGTGGAAGAGATATCTGGCGAAGTGTGCAACTGGCAGGTAATGCTTGTTCCTGAAGTAGATAATCGTCTATTGTTTTCTATTTGTTTTGGTATGTTTCCTACACATGTTATCACTGGAAAAAAAATAATCTTGTTTACTCTAATCTATTTCAATTGATTGGATGAGGCTGTGTTGGAATAGCAATTTATTGTACAATGTCATACACTGAGTTCATATTGCAGCATACGGCTACAAAAGTAATAGAGAAGTTATCAAATGAATACTCCTCATATATGGATGTAGTTCAGCCAGTCCAGACGGCTATATATGAAATAAAATTGGGATTGTCACTGGCTTTTTCCGGTGCCTTGAGTGAAAAGTATCTGGAGGAACTAGGGAAGTTTGATATGGAATCTGTTATGGTATTGTCTTTCATTTCTTTTCTCTTCTTTCTTTTTTGATAAATGCTTTTCAATTCTTTTCCATTGAACTTTATTTTCATTTGTAATTTCTTTTAATACTTTTTCTGCTATGGTCGAAAGGCTGTGGTTTATGGCTTTGTGAGATTCCCAAGGGGGTGTGCAGAAAAATCTGTTTCTTTTAATGTTGACAAGAAGTGCACTGAGCTTTTGTGCTATGATATTGAAGTTCCAACAAGCATCTCCGCTCTAGATTTAAATTTGCTGGATAATCTTGTCAACCATCAACGGAGAGTCAATACTGATAGTAAGGTATGTGACTCTTTTTTATTCTTGTGACTGAGTGTATCTTATAACGAGAATTTTTTTGTAATGTCTTCTTCTTTCGGCTTCTCATGCTATGCTCATTGCGTTACACTTCCAATTTTTCCAGGTGTCATCCTTGCAACTGAGAACTGAAATGTATCAAAATGTTCTGGTTCGCGTGTTGCATTCTGTTGTTGATGCCCACTTCATGGATACACCCTCCTTTAAGGTGAGGACGCTTGTTGCTGATTGTTGGATGTTTGTGCTTTGTATTTTTTATCCCAACATCATATGAACATAATTTGATATTTTTTCAGCTAACGGATAGGATATTTGATGAGTTAGCAAGCAACTGGATGCAAATGAAACTTCAAGTCAGAACAACAGAAGAGAATAGAGCTCAACAATTTAGGTTCAAACCACGTGCATTCAAGATAGATAACATTCTTGAGACTGACATATCAACTCTTGGTAGTTCAACTTCAAACGAAAGTTTCTCAGAATGGCAAGAGTTCCACTCTAGAGAAGAGTCTTCTGAGAAAGTACGCATACACTGCTGCTTTCTTGCTTTTATGCATCCAGTCATGGATCTTTGCTCTACTGTATCTCTTTTCATTTGATTATCAGTCTTAATGTATCTCTATCCATATAGCAGAATTCTGATGAAGAACCAGAAGCTGTCATGGACGATTGGAACTATATAGAAGACTCCAGTTTGAACGACATGATCCACGTTCACAATGAGTTATTCGGTTCGACTGATATTTATCAATCTGTAAGTATGCTACTTGTATGTATCGTCTTTCAATCTATCAGAGAGGGAAGCTTTAAGCTGGACAAAGTTTGTCTTTAGAATATATAAATATTAAATTACTAAGGAGCTAGAGTTCATTTGTTGCATTTTTATGTGGAGGTGGAATCATTTCATTGTCTGTGACATGTTAGGTTCTGATTCGACGATGAGGTATCTCTCTTCAAGCATGTAGATGCAACTTTACCTGACTGATAATTAGTGCCTTTTGATTTATTAGCACTCCTTCGTATTAGTCTTAATATCATCATAGATGCCCTGCACTACAATTTCATATAATTGTTTCCCACTTTCCTTTATGGTATGTTATATAGCTATTTGGAAGTATGTGTCTTAACCATGGGGAAGTCAATAAGTGTATTCTGCCTGTATGACTGAACATGATATGGTTCTTGTCCGTCTCAACGCGAGGAATTATTTTATGAATCCAAGATGACACAATTTGTACGAGAGCTATCAAACCTTCAGATATTTCAATGTTACAATAGTACACGAGCTATCAAACTCTCAGATATTTGGTTGATACATTGCCGTTCAGTAACTGAATTCACTTTTATTGTCATGCTTGAAACTAACGCTCATGCAGGAAGTTCTAATCTTATGTCTAATGCCTATTCATTCTGTACCATCTTTTCCTATTTCAAAAAGGATTAGCTCGTTTCTTTCAGTAGTCCAAAACATTTAGAATAAGGTAGAGCTAATGTTTCCATTCCTATTGACCTAAATTATTAAGCTAGATGAAGTTTAATGAAGACCTGCTCCTTGCTGTTTTCTTATTTCAGCCTTACTCGCTATGTGCTAAGTTTTAATCTCTGAACTTCCTTACGGGGCATGGCATGAATTATTTAGATATTTCTATTTGCATCAGAAGCTCAATTAGGCACCTATAGGATGTCCTTAGAATTGCAGACACGTATTTGTAAAATGCTATTCTTTTTGTTTTTGTTTCTCTGTATCCATTACATACTGGGGAAAAGCTGTTGATCACAAAATGTATGTTCTCTGTCTCTTCCTTAGAAATGCACACACTTGCGTTTGTAAAATGCTATTCTTTTTGTTTTTGTTTCTCTGTATCCATTATATACTGGGTAAAAGTTGTTGATCAGTATTTTTATGGTTAAATACTGATCATGGTGCTTGAATTCAGCCTGGACGTTTCCATGTATCTGATGCGAGCAGATTGTCTTCCTTTACTGACTCTTACTTGCTGGGAACAAAAATGATTAAAGGTAAAAACCAAGGCAACGGTTATTCTGTATGCTTTGGTTGTCATTATAATGGGAAATTGGCTAAGCTCTGTGGCATCTTTATGTTTGCAGATCTAGAAGGTTTATCATCTTCCTCTTTGGACGCGAAAATTGCACCAGAACACTTACTTCGCCTATGCTTAGAGCATGAAACGAAGTTCTGTTCATCAAATAAGTCAACCCTAAGATACAATTTTTACAAGGTTTTGATTGTTGATTTCATACTTCCTTTAAAATGCGTCTGCTTCTTTCCCCTCCTTTTGTTACACCTTATCAGGACATTCACTTCAAAAATGTTCTTCTGAATGATGTATTAGGAACCAAATTTCTCTATGTTGGCTAAAATGGTGGATCCATTAGCATCTCTTAAACAGAGAATTACTCTACTTTTGGAAGAACGGGATGAATATGCTCTTCAGAGAATCTTGGATATAATTGCAATGATCTTGGCTATGCCTCTTAGCACCCCATTGGCTAAGGTAGTGTATTGTACTATCATTTTTTAGTTTTGGAGAATGGGTTTTCATATTAAGGTGGAGAAAAAAATTGATATGTTCATTCTCTCTCTTCATCGTCTCCCCCTTTATTCTTCTCTTTTGGGGTGTTATTTTGGTTATCTTTTACTTGCATGCTCATGATGTCTTGTGAATTGCTGGTCAAATTCTCATTGTTTCTTTCTTCCTTTGAAGGCACTCTCCAGCTTAGAGTTTCTGCTTAGCAGAGTTCGTATGTTACAGGAAACTGTAGCAAAATTTCCATTGTCTGGTAATTTACAAAGCCTTTTTTGGATAACCATCTGATGATGTTGTATCATACTTTAGCTTTATACCTCTCTATAATCTTTCTGCCTTTTTTAAAATGTCTGTTTCCATAGATTATTTGGACCCCATATTTTCTCTGGTGTCCTCATGGTATAAGTTGGAATTTGAATCCTGTCCTGCTCTGCTTGATGAAGTTGAAGATCAGTTTGAGAAGAATGCGGGGAAGGTAACTTCTTTTTCAATTTTTTGCTTTCTTATTTACTCAACCAGTCTCCCAGCATGCATGATTTCTGCTTTGGCTCTTTCTCTCTGAAAGACTTCAGAGCACTTGAACTGCTGATATGAAATGTTGCTGGTAAACCAAAAGCTTGTTGTCACAACTATGCAGAGTAAGTCATGATAATGATGTGAGCTGCGAGTCCAGTGAAATTTATGTTATGCAGGTCAAGTGAAAAAGCTACATCTTAAGGCTATTATGAAATCTGGTGATTTCCACAATATATTGTTTTTAACTCAGGTCTGCCTGACTAACAATGCATATAACAGAAACTAGTCACTTCCACAGTATAATGCCATCCAAACTTCAGTATGCACTTCTGATGAAAATAATTCTATGAGATAAGTTGATAACCTTGGGTAGAATTTGCATGGACTTATAGGTTACGCTATTGGAAGGTTGTGGACACTCCTGAATTTGAATTCTACGATAAAAAAGGGCAGCCCGGTGCACTAAGCTCCCGCTATGCGCGGGGTCCGGGGAAGGGCCAGACCACAAGGGTCTATTGTACGCAGCCTTACCTTGCATTTCTGCAAGAGGCTGTTTCCACGGCTCGAACCCGTGACCTCCTGGTCACATGGCAGCAACTTTACCAGTTACGCCAAGGCTCCCCTTCAACTTATCTCATAGAATTCTTAATATTAGAGTGAAGTAGCCAATACTATTCTCTTGGATGGGTGATGTAACGGTCAATCAATGGAGTAAAAACAATATGATATTGTCCTATGACTTTAAGTTATCAATGAAATTCTTTGAGACTTGTTTCAATATCTATGACTATTATCTGCTAGCTCTTGTCAAGGATGTGACAGTAAGTTCTATTGCATCTTCCAAAAGGGTTAAGTGGCAACGTTACCTTTATCCAAAAAAAAGGGTTAAGTGGCAACCATGAGACTAGTTTTTGACACCGATGTTACTTGTGGTCTGCATTCTTTGATAACTAGGAGTTGGGAATTTCAACAATTTCATGTGGCACCGGTGAAGTGCCACATAATCAGAATTCTATAGAAATCAGATGTTGAGGTAAACGGTTTTCCGTGCCAAGTAGATGATAATCACCTCTCCCCCTCGCCAACTTAGATGCATAAGCTGTATGCTCGATTTGAATTTCTTTTGTCTGTGTAGTGTCGGTGTTACCAGAGGACTTCTTATTAAGTTACTTGGTGGCTTAAACATATTTGATTTTGATTTAACCATTAGCTCAAAGCAAAGTGCCACATAATCAGAATTCTATAGAAATCAAATGTTGAGGTAAACGGTTTTCCATGCCAAGTAGATGATAATCACCTCTACCCCTCGCCAACTTAGATGCATAAGCTGTATCCTCGATTTGAATTTCTTTTGTCTGTGTAGTGTCGGTGTTATCAGAGGACTTCTTATTAAGTTACTTGGTGGCTTAAACATATTTGATTTTGATTTAACCATTAGCTCAAAGCATGTGACTGTGCTTATAAGCAAATGAAGTTTTACTCATCTGTAGTATGGTCTTTCTATCTGCACATCTGTGTTTCTTTCCACAGTTGCAGTGTCTTTTGGATGCTATAAAATTGAAGAATTTGCAGTTTATGTTGTTGGATCACTTTTTCCTTGTATCATTTGTTGATTTTATCCTCAAAATGCAGTTGTGGTTCCCACTATATTCAGTTCTTCGACGTGAGCAATGTGCTGATACTGATGAATACAACCTATCTACAATTAGAAGGCATGTACACTCTTGGTTTTCTCCTAAAATTTAATACATTTTCGTCGCTAATGCTTGTCAAACATTCAGCCTGAAGGAGTTTATTGAGATGTCCAGCATCGGTGAGTTTAAGAAGCGCCTTCAGCTGCTGGTCGCTTTTCATGGGCATATAAGTACTGGTTTAAGGAACGGAACCTATTCAAGGTAGAGATAAAATTCTCTTTTATGTATGTGAACGTGCTTCGATTCTGTAATTTCAAGCCACTATATGGCATAATGAAACATGATAATCTTGCACGAACTCTGTACTTGTGTGTGTATAAATAGTTGAAAATGCTGATTGGAGAAAAATTGTGCAGCCTTTTTCTGGAAGAAAGTGTTAAAATCCTCTACAACAGCTTTGGCTTCTATGCACAATTCTTGCCAATGTGAGTTCTCTACTGGCCCGTTATAGAAGTTGATAATCCACTTCAGTCTCTTTTCCATCATGTCTATTTAAAGTGATATTTCTTGTTTATTCTAATTTTTCTTTTCTGTCTTTTTCTTGGGCAAGGATTTTGGAGCACATTGGAACCAATAGAAAGAAAATTGAGGCGGAGGTAAATGAGCTTGTTAAGCTATGCAGATGGGAACGCCTTGAAGATTACTTAAGCATAGAAAGCTCCAGGAGAACCAGGCAGAAGCTCAGAAAGATCATGCAAAAATACACTGTGAGTCATACTATTTTATTGACTCATCTCAAAGTTGATTTGTTGTCTCTCCATTTGTTGCTGCACTATTGGGACTGGAATAAGTGAAATCCACGGTAGGTGTGTCCCTTCTGGCTTGAGTTTAGGTAGCTCTTGTCTGATGATTTCCTTGTGCATCTGGAAAATTTAATAGTTAACTCAGGTGTTCTGTCTTGCTCTTATTGCCTCTCTTTCCTACTTTTCTACTTGTACATTTAATTAAGCACCCATTACTCTGAGTTTGTACTTTGCCATCTTGCTCTTTAGAATCTACCTTTGGGGCAGATTATGATGTCAGTGTTCTGCTATGCTTTGATATAACCAAACTTAACTTTCTAATTTTCTTGCGTTTTTTAAGGAAAGTTTATTTTTGAGCTTGTGAACATGGAATACAATTGTCAATTCAAATTATTTTAACATTATAGTGATACTTGTTGCATTCTTTGCCAATTGAAATAGTTTATCTTTATGTAAATATTTGTTTCAGCTTTTCTCATACATTTTGATTTATTTATGTAGGACCTGCTGCAGCAACCTGTTATGCTTTTTATCAACCAAGAAGCAAAACGAAGTGGGATAAATCCCCAAAGTATTGATGAACCTAGTCCCTTGGATTCTTTTGAAAGGAGCAGGGCTCTTCTAAATATTGTCCTAGATCAGAAGCAGTCAAATGTGGACAGGTGGTATTGTCTCCATGTTGATGTCTTTTAGTTAGTTTCCTTGAAGTCTTATTAACTTCCTGCTTTTCAACCACAGCCCTTCATGGTTTTCTGATTGGTGGAAGAAAGTAGAGAATGCTGTACAAGGTTTGCACCTCGACGTATCGAGAGATACTGATCTGTCTAGGGTCGTAAAAGGTTAATTATCTTCTTTTCCTTTTGAGTGTGTTGGTTCAGGCAACATATCATTCCCTTTTTCATGTTGTTCAAGATACTGAAAGTTGCATAGTTCAAAATCAATCAGGGGTTGCAAGTGTCATCAAGGATGGTCAGGGCTTCAAGTCTTCATGCCTGTTATATCTGGATGAGTGGAAGCAACTCAGGCAAACAATTGAGGAAGTATGTGTTACTGCTAGAGACTATGTTGATGTCTGGGCGGATGCAAGCAAGAAAATGGGGAAGAGAAGAGTATTCTCAGAGTTTCTGAAGCTCTTGGACAGCCGTGGTCTAACAAAGCACAGAGCCTTGTTTATGGAGGTAAATATAATTTAGTCCATGGTCTTCTGATAATATTTTCCTGCCCTTATCGCCATCATTTCTACATCCCAAGTATTCATTTGGACTTCAATTTTTCCTTGTAATTTATCATTTCCAGCTTCTGATCTGTTCTAGCTTTTATTCTGATGTCCTTTTTATTTGTGTACAGGAGCAATGGAGAGTCAATATATTAATGTGCTGGTTCCTCCAGCCGTCTTATGATGTTCGGCATCTGCTGCTAACACAAGGTCCACCGGCCTCTAAAGATTCTGAAGTTAGTCGCGGACAGCTCCAAGGTTCACTAGATGAAAGTTTGGAAACCAAATGGAAAACGGCTAACCTGTACTATTTTAAGAGCATCAACTCAGTGCATGTTTTGCAGCAAATTTGCCTGAGTTTCCATAAGGATTTTACTCTTGAGCAGGTAACATATGTTAACTTATGTTACTAAAAAAATATTAGTTTAGCATGTCAATTCTACCTCTTGGTTGATTAAATTTGATAATCCTGACTGCTGAAACACCTAGGTAGAGTAATGGATACAGAGTATCCATAAAGCCGATTCCAACGACTTTGGACTGAGCCATAGTTGATTTGTTGATTGATGAACCCCATTTACTGAGTCAATTCCGTTTTATATTAGTTTTACTTGCTCATTCAATTATTTATTTACTTTGGGTTGTTTTTATTTTAGCATTTGTACCTCTTTCTTGGTTATAATCTTACTTTCTTGAAATACAGGTTAACAAGTCAGGATCTTACATTGACCACCTCACTAGCATTCAACAAGAGCAACGGGAGGTCGCATATGCTTTTTCTCAGCGTCTCAAATGTTTGAAAGAATTGTTGTTGCCTTTGGCAAACTTATCTTCTGGTAATATCCCTCTCACGAATGCGACACATGATCAGCCATTCGCCAAAAATCAGGACAGCATATACAAGTGTCTATGGCAACAAAAGGTAGGCTAACTTCTTTGTCTGAATTGAATTTCCTCCCCCCCGCTCTCTCCTCATTTTGATGGGTAATTAAAAGTTTAATTTAAAATTTTGCAGCAACTCTTTGATAACTTGTACGCCATGTTGTATGAAGAGCGCTTGTTTGTACAAACTGTCGAAGATTGCCATTTGAATACTTGTCCAAGTGTTAAAGACAGTGCAATGCAGATTCGCCTTTTCATTGAAAAACATTTGGCCATCGTCCAGGAATCTAAGGTTTAAATACTCTTTAATTTGTCCCTATTTTCAAATAGATATCTGTACGTTCTAGAACTTCTTACCCTCAGACATGCTATTCAAATGTCAGTTGCATTAACTAGTTATGGGAATTTATGGCAGGATTTGTTGGATGGTCATCTTATTGTCTTTCATGGAGTTGGAAGAACGGAAGAAACTCCATTGCATCCTATTGCCATCACGAAGGACATGGAGCAGTTGGTATATAAGAATTTTGCTTTAGCCAACGAATTTGAGGTTGACTTTCGTGCTTTCCATAGGCAAGACGGAATTGGAGCAACTGTTAAGGATATCCTGCTTGGAAACTTTGAGAAGATATTTGAGAAGGTCTCGCAATGCTCTATGCTTTACTGGCAGTAACTTCTAAATAGTTTGAGAACTTTAACCTGATTTTGCTGACAAGTCATCAAATGATTTTGAAGTGTTTAATTGTGATATTTAGAATATAGTTGCATATATTATTGGCTACAAAATGCTTTCCAATAATCGGAACTTTTAACCATTTCAGACCAAGTTCATACATAATCAGTTTGAATCAAGAAACACGTTTGAAGAGAGGGCCCAAGATTCCATCCACTATACAGGAGATATCACTGCAATTCAAGCTGAATTTTGTAACGCGTTGGAGAATACATATAGAGCTATCATAGAAACTTTGAATGGTCTTGTGCCTTTGAAGAATGGCCGTGCTCCGTCTGATGATGTGAATATCAATGCATGGAAAATTCTCCTCGAGTCCGCAACAAGGCATCTACAATCAGACCTTAGTGATCAATTAGTGAAGACTATTAATCTTGGAGTAAGTGATATATGATCTTATTCATTAACCTTTACCATTTCAAAAAGAAAAGAAAAATGTATGGTCTTATTCATTATATCTGTCAGGTATAAATACCAGCTTCCAATTCTGATTTTCTCTCGTTTTTATTCAGGGAGAGTTATTGAACCATTACAGCGCCATAAATGCGAATTCCTATTCGGATGCCAGAGCACATGTAGAAAATCTGTATTCATTGTTGGATGTGATCATTGCCTTCGGTGATGGTCTTCTGCATGATTTTCTTATCATGCATAGAATGGTGAGTTTGGCGTGATTGTCCTATCCTGTTTCTGGTTATATGGTGATGTGTGCTTAAGGTCCATATATGAATGCTTCTTCCGATCAATTTTACTCCCTTAGCTCCCTTCTAAAATTTATGTATTCGTTTTTTAATGCTGATATTACACCCAGCCACCCCCCAACCACACAATCCCCCCAAACACACACTCACTCTCTTCTTTTACTAGACTAATTATTTTGCCCCATTTTAAAAAAAAAAAAATAGTGTAATTTGGTGACCTGGTCGAATTTCAACTTCCTTGGTAGATTGACTGGTTGATGTAGGATCCAAGGTATTCAATCAATGTTTATGTTAAGATTAGATGCAGTCAAAAACAGGTCTTCATTAAACTGCAGCAACCTTAGGGTATGCACTTCTCGTTTTGCTATAAGAAATCCTTGTGAGTAGTGGGTACTGAGAGCAATAAGAAACACAGTTAACTTGAACTAAGAAATAGATTCTATCGTGCTCAAGGTAGTAAAGTATAGATGGTATAGTGTGCAGGTAGTAAGATAAAGGACTTGTTACTGTATAATGTATCCCATGTTTGTGGGAACTTAGTATATAAGTGGAGCAAAAAGAACTTTTTGAAATGGGAAGTTCCTCTGTTATGTAAGATAAGCTAGGCTGAGTTTTGACCAAGTGGGATTGAATTTATTTATCGAGAGAGAGAGAGAGAGAGAGCTTATTAAGCAGCTAGACTAGTTTAATAGTAAAATCAGTTCTTGGCACACTGGTTCACACACTTTCTGGACTAGAAGACATTAGCGGAGACTGTATGTCGGAAGCCTAGTTTTGTCTCTATAGCTACTTTGTTTCACAAATCATTATTTGTAAACTTTTCTCAATTATTTTGACAGCTATCTATGATGACCCATGTGCTGGCAAACATTTTTGCTTCACTATTTGCCAAAGGTTTTGGTACAAAAGAAGAGGACACAGATGATGCCAACCAGGATTTAATTCAAGATAAAAGTGGAACAGGTATGGGTCAGGGTAGTGGAATGAACGATGTCAGCGATCAGATAAATGATGAAGATCAGCTCATTGGCACTTCTGCTGATGTAAGATATGACAAGCATACAAGTTATCTTTTGCTTTCATTTTTCTCTTCCAATCTGTTTCTCTTTAATTTACAATAAAAGTAATGGTATGGTTCACACCTTCTCGGTTCTTTTTTTTTTAGAGAGATGAAGAAAGCACTCTTGGTGACGCTCCAAGTAAAACTGACAAAGGAATTGAGATGGAGCAAGATTTTGTTGCTGATACCTTTAGTGTAAGTGAGGATTCTGCGGATGATGAAGAAGGCAATGAAGAAAATGAAGAACTGGAATCTGCTATGGGGGAAACTGGTAATCAGGGTGAAGCAGTTGATGAGAAACTATGGGACAAAGGTGAGGATAATCCTAGTACCATGGATGAAAAGTACGAGAATGGCCCATCAGTAAGAGACAGCGGTATCGACAGAGAGCTTCGAGCAAAAGATGATGCTGCTTCAGCTGATGATGAAGCTGGAGGACTCGATCTTGACAAATCAGAGGAGCAAGCTGATGAAAATGGAAATGATGAAACCTGCGAAGGGATGGAAGACATAAATATGGACAAAGAGGATGCATATGCAGATCCTACTGGATTGAAGCTTGATGAGCATGATCAAGGTCCTGAAGATGATTGTAATATGGATGAACCAGAGAGTGCTGAACCGATGGTGGAAGATGATTTGGACCAGCAAGGCAACCCTGCTGATGAAAATAATGAGGGAGGTGAAAAAGCTGATTCAGATGCAGCTTTTGATGAAGCGGACCCTGAGCTGTTGGATGAAAATTCTGGAGGAGCTGGTGAAGAAGGTGATCATGCAAATGACACAAAAAAGGAACTAACAGCACAAAATGGGGAGATGCTGCAGTCGGACACTTCTCAGTTTGTGGGTGATAATGTCCCAACCGGTGTGTCTGCGTCTGAGCCTAGAGGTGAATATAATCAAGCAAATTTAAAAGATGCAGCTCCTGAAGCGAAGGGATCTGATGTTGGCGGACTTCAGCATGACCTTGCTCCCATGAGAGGTTTGCCTGATGCCTCTATGGTTGAAACCATGGCTTCTGACTCTTCAAATGGACAAAAGCTGGGCAGGGATCAGCCTGAGAATCCTTTACCTCCAGCTGATTCATCACATCAAAGGATTCAGCCAAACCCTTGTCGTAGTGTGGGTGATGCCCTTGAGGGGTGGAAAGATAGAGTCAAAGTCTCCCTTGACCTCCAGGAGAACGAAGCTCCAGATGAATTGGCTGCTGAAGATGCAAATGAATATTCGTATACTGCTGAATTTGAAAAGGGAACAGCTCAAGCGCTTGGGCCAGCAACTGCTGATCAAGTGGACAAAAATGTACATGGAAACGATCTTGAAAGAGAAACTGTAACTACAGAGAGAGAAGATGACATTTCTGAAATGGAGATTGAGACGCAGCTGTCTGAAGCACATACTGTCAGTAATTCTGCATTAAATTTCAGCAATGACAAGGGCGAGGGATCGGAGATAATGAACACTGAGGAGCAACAGGAATCACCATCTGAAGTTGATATGAGAGCTGATACCGGTATCCCCAGTTTGTCCCAGAGTTTGGTCTCAGTGAAGAGGACCTTTTTGTCGGAGGACATTAATCGGCTTAGCGAGCTGTCGGTAGGTGATGACGACCTGGGCAAGGCCCGTAACCTTGAGGAGGTATCCAATGAGATGAGAAAGAATGCTGCAATTCTCTGGAAAAACTATGAACTTCGAACGACGAGGTTGTCTCAGGAGTTGGCTGAACAGTTGCGTTTGGTAATGGAACCAACTTTAGCTAGCAAGCTCCAGGGAGATTACAAGACCGGGAAGAGAATTAACATGAAGAAGGTAATCTTCAGTGACTGATGTTTCCTTTTTAATGGAGAGGATAATATTCTAATCTTGTACTATCTACTGCCAGGTAATTCCATATATAGCAAGTCATTACCGTAAAGATAAGATATGGCTAAGGAGAACTCGACCTAACAAACGGAACTATCAAGTGGTAATTGCTGTGGACGATTCCCGCAGCATGTCTGAGAGTGGTTGTGGAAGTTTAGCCATTGAAGCATTGGTGACTGTTTGCCGTGCGATGTCTCAGTTAGAAATAGGACAGCTGTCAGTTGCAAGCTTTGGTAAGAAGGGGAACATTCGCATATTGCATGATTTTGATCAGTCATTCACTGGAGAGGCTGGTATTAAGGTTCGTCTATATTCTCACACATGCTTCTTCCAATCTGTCCCAGTTATTGGCTTGGGTCCTTTTGATAAAAGGTGATCCGACATATTCTGATGTTTCCTTATATACAGATGATCTCTAGTTTGACCTTTAAGCAAGAGAACACAATAGCGGAGGAACCCATGGTTGATCTTTTGAAGTACTTGAATGACATGCTTGATGTCGCGGCTGCTAATGCACGGCTACCATCTGGGCACAATCCGCTAGAGCAGCTCGTTCTGATAATTGCTGATGGCTGGTTTCATGAGAAGGTAAATTTCTTTGGTGAAGTGTCGATGAAGTTGATATCTATCGCAATATTGTTTGCTCATTTTATTTTTACTTTTATTGTAGGAGAACATGAAACGCTATGTCAGAGATCTCCTGAGCAAAAAGCGAATGGTCGCGTTTCTTGTGGTGGATAGCCTACAGAAATCCATATTGGACCTTGAGGTAACCACTGATTTTTTTTTCTTTTTTGCATTAGGTCCTCGATCTTATTACTTTTCATGGATCTTGAAGTAAGAAAGTTTCCCAGCATGATTGGTTCTTTCACCCTTTTTTCCAGGAAGCTACCTTTCAGGGTGGAGAAGTTAAGCTTTCAAAGTATTTGGATTCATTCCCATTCCCTTACTATGTTGTGCTCAAAAACATTGAAGCACTTCCCAGGACGCTTGCTGATTTGTTAAGACAGGTGACTATACTACAACTGGCAATTGCTCTCTTTCAATTCGAGATTTGTTTTACGAGTTCTGATTATTGTCGATAACTAAGTACTAATCATGATCATGGTTTTTCAAAACGCAGTGGTTTGAACTTATGCAACACTCGAGGGAATAGGTTGCCAAATTTTACGTGTCAAAACCCCGAGAGGGATATACGTGTACATAATACCTTTCTTGGCCTTTTGGCTCATATAAGTGTACAGATGATAGCAGAAGCTTGGTAAATCACATCCTCGCAATCCATCTCCTCACCGGATGACAAGACAGTACAGCTTTGCTTGGCTTGAGCTTTATTTTTTCTGCTTTCGGAGGGGGTGAGGGTGGTGGAGGGACGAGTGTTTTTGTATAGCTGTAAGGCAAAATGTCCTCTTCCGACCTTCTTGTCATGTTGTGACTATATGGAAACTTACAGTATAGTGCAGAGGTTTAAATATGCAAAGCTTTATCTTCTGATCAGTTACGTGCCTTGAAATTTAATGATAAACAATCTGGTGGTTTTTTTTTTTTTTTTTTTGGTGCCGATAAAGCTTTTACAAATTCATGGGAATCCCAGATTCTAGCGATTCAATCATGTAAATGTTCTTGCTAAATCTTGGTGACGCGGAATGCAACTTTGACAAGGTGAAACATGAAGGAGTATTAAGCTTCATCATTTTATACCCGAACACTAAAATCAATGAGAAAAAGTCCAAATGGTTCTGTTGTTTTTTACTTTGACTTAAAATAATCCTTTATATTTATGTGGAACTCGAATAGTCATGTACTTTAATTCCAAACCGAACTTTCATTAGATTTGTAACAAAGACTAATCTGACATTCGACTCACCGGTTTTGTCCAAATTCAAGCCCTTATTCTTGCTTCCTCTCATGTACGACCAAGGATCAACTTTGTTCTTCTCAATTAAAATATCTTTTAAATCAGAATCGCATATCATAATCTTATCAATATTGTACTGTTGCATGATCAAGAAGCTAGCCATTGTGAGCATTGACCCATTGTTAGGAACAATGCTGTAAAAAATGGAAAACATTTCTGTAAAGTAACATACCATGCTTGCATTACACTTGGCTCTAGCCTTCATGAATAATGAACTCAAAAGATTCCTCGATATTCCATTATTGCAATTTATTTATTAAAATCTCTCTACCCCTTTCCTACTTTGATTTGACAAATTTGTACATTGGAGTCTCGATAATTTAGGAGAAGAATGAATTTTTTCTGTTTCTTGTTTAACAAAGTGATGATTTTTCCTTTGCTGAGCAAATATTAAACCTCACGTGAGGTTGTCTCAGTTAAATACCAACCAGAAGTTTGCATCACTTTGTTAAAAACATATGGATAATTAATGCTCCACATAAAAGATGTAAAACAATGTTGATCCAAAGTGCCAAAAAAGTGAAATATCTTGGACCTATTCTCCAAAATAAATCCTGCTAAAGTCCTAACTGTGATTTTAAAAACAAACATGTACTTTCTTTTTCTTTTTTGCTTCTCTTACTTGGACTTCAAGAGCTGTCACTTGCTCATCTGTTCAAAACTTATCCTCGGAAGCTAGAACTATGCAGCATGCCAAGTTATGAATAACGTTAAAAACTTTGTTCGGGTTCATCCTTAACGTATATACGTGTCATAACGAAGTAAACGTGGCTAAGATATAAGCAACCAACACATATTACAAGTGACAGCAAAACGTAGACATACCTTCGAAACACACAAATATATGCATTAGTATATATATATATGTAAGCCATTTCAGAATATACAACAAAGTGCTAGTAAGAAATTGGTGGTGTAATTGTGAAAATATTATGGCTTCATCAGTAGGACCATGGATGGGTGGTGGACGTCGACGTGGAGGTGGAGATTGGGCCAGCCCATTTTCTTCTGATTTATGGGATCCTTTTGGTGTGGGCTTTGGTGGTGGATGGGGCTTGAGGCGTAGTGCTGGTGGGGATGATGATGTTTCTGCCTTGGCCCATGCTAGTGTTGATTGGTGTGAAACTGATAAAGCTCATGTTTTTCGTGTTGATCTTCCTGGTTAACCATCCTATCTCTTCATACTTCTTCTTCTTTTGTTTCTTTCTGCGTACTAAAAGAATTGTTGTACTACGAACTACGAAGTTGATGCTCTTGAGTGAGTTAGTTTTGTTATACTTGTAGTGTGATTTTGAGAGGACGTGTAATATTTAACATTTTACTTGTGTTTTTTTTCTTTTTCTAAGAAACAATAAAAAAAAAAAGAGTTCCTTGAAGTTCAACATAGAAAAAGTAATTTTCATGAAGTTTGTGTTTGGACTCCAATATATTGGGGGGGGGGGGGGGGGGGGGGGGAACTGAAGATTTATGAAAGTTAGTGCTTCCGCCTTCCTGTACCCCAACTTATGATGTTCTAATTTACTTAATACTTTTTATTATAAAGGGTCAGTTGAACAAAGTGTATAATGTATGAAAAAACACATTTAGAATGTATGTTAAAGTTCACAGAGTTTAGATAATTCTCGCAAAAGTGAAAAATCTCACCTAAATTGAGACGGTATATAAGAGCACTTCTTTCAAGTAAGTATTTATGTAATGAGTATTTATATATTTTTCTTGAATTTCAAATGCTGAAGTAGGTACTCATTGAAGTAATATTTATATTCGTTGTGGCTTCTTAAATGGCAGGGGTGAAGAAGGAAGACCTGAAGGTGCAGATTGAGGATGATAACATACTGGAGATAAGTGGTGAAAAAGTAAAAGAAGAAGAACAAGGCACTGACAAGTGGCACCACGTGGAGCGCAGCCGTGGCAGCTTCCGTCGAAGATTCCGGCTGCCTGAAAATGCCAATGTGGAAGGCATCAGTTGTGGGCTTGAGCATGGAGTTTTAACTGTGAATGTGCCCAAGAAGGAAACACAAGAGGTTCCAAAAAATGTGAAGTCCATAGATATTGCTTAGATTACTTGGACTTGGGTTTGGAGTAGTGTGTAGTATTACTAGTTTGGCTTTGCTTTCCTTGTTAATAGTGTGTGTAAGTTTATAATGTGTGTATGTAGAATAGTGTGTGCCAGTTTATAATGTGTGTATGTAGCGCCTTTAAATAAGTGAGAGTCGATGCTATCAGTGTATATTTTTGTTTTTTTCGTAGTTTATCGGTTGTATATACTAATATATGAAATCTGTTTTTTGGCTTTTTTGCACATATGTTTCCTAGTATGTTGTCCAATTAAATCACGTCATGTGCCAAGCTGATTTTGATTAGTTCACAGTTCAGAAATGGTGGTGGAAGATTGTTTGGCAGATATGGGATTTTATGTAAACGGGGAAATGGATGAACATAATTCTTTACTCCCTATTTTCTCGTTTATTTTCAGATCTAAAATAAAGATCTTAATGGAACAGAGCCTTTTAATCTAATGAACTCGACGTTCTTCTAGGCTTAGGCTTGGATATCATCACCTGGTAAAAACAGAGAATATGACAAAGCAGCAACTAATAGACAACCTCAACAGGTTCAAAACCTTTCTCAATTGATGCTTTGACAGCATCCACCACAAGTTGTGTCTTTCTACTAATTATTGGCCACTTGTTCTCTGGTTTACAACATTGCCCTCTGATACTTTCAACAAGGTTAGAGAACTCCTTTACCATGAGAGCCTCTTGAGGTAGATCTGTGCTGACTTCTTGCTCACTTGGTGCAGGATATATCGCTAGCAGAAGTTCACCAAACTTCGAACCTTCCACCGTGTAAAATGGAGCAACATTTTCTTGAAACGGAATTACAAAGTCATGGACCCGCAGGTTTCCGTGGTTCCACTAACAACGATATCCATGGACATATTGGTTAGAAATGAACAATGAAAAGTTGCTACCCTTCCATCTTTCCAACTCAAAGAAGCGCCACAAGATAGGATAACTCCAGCTTCATTTAATTCTGGATCGCGCAGAGCTGTTACTGTTTTGGGCAGTTCGTAATCAGTAGCCCACAATATAGCGCGAATACTGTACCAACCAGCATCGCCTAGAGCGCCCAGGGCATCAAGATCGGGCTTCACACGAATGTGACTCAGCGGGGGCAAGAAAGGTAAAAGTGCTGTGTACCTGTTAATAAAACAGAAGATCATCTTCAGGGATCCATACTCGAAATTCAAGTCCATACTTGGATTAAAGAGGAAAGAGAAGTTGGTAGGGAAAGGTAGCAAGATCGATCATAAGCTTTCATTTGGGTTCTCGCAACTCCCATTTAACTCTTACTTTTTTTTGCATCAATTCTACAGAACGCACTAGAATCTTGAAGTTAATTTGGAATATGCCACCAATTAGGTAGGTAGGCATAAAACAAAGCATTGTCACCCCACACATCCATCGACAGACGACAGCCCCTTAAACTTGTCTATAAATTTCATTTAGACACTTAAACTATGACTTAATTATTTTAATTGATCACATGATAAAGTGTTTCCATTATACACTTCCGATCCAAATTTTAAAGAAACTCATATGCATGCTCTCTAGTGCACATTACGTTAGGTAAGTTAACCACTTGAACTTTGTGTTTTATACCCGCTACATCAAATTTGAGAATCTATAATTAAAAAGTCCAATGGCCCTTAGTCCAAAACACAAGGCCATAACTTGCAATTCACTTTAGGCTTACGATACAACTTACATCCATATTGGACATTTTCGCTGTAACCAAGAACTTGAAAGCAGCGAGAGGGTGAAACTACTACAAAGAAGCATGTGTAGAATATAATGTTAGAGGAAGATAAAACATCTAACAGAATTAACAAATTGCAGTAATCTAGCAAATTTTTACTCCCTAAACAGTTCATCATAGGCCATATTCCTCTGTTCCCCGCCTTTCCAACAATAGTAACTATTCACTACCACCTTTTTATTTTTATTTTCAAATTAGCAAAAAAAAAAAAATGTTCAAAGTGGATCATAAAATCAAACAGAAAAGTAGTCCAAACGATACAGAGCCGTATCTCAGTAGTTTCACGAGTACAAACAAAAAAACAGAAAATATACCGATTTGAGCATTCCAAAGCGTTGAGAATCAGACAGGAACTCCTTCATTTCAGCAGTACGAGGCTGATGCATCCATGTACTGCACTCCATTCAATTCACTCCTCCAGTATCACATCCAACTCCTTCACGTTTAACGCAACTGGCTTTTCCAGCAAAACATGCTTCTTCTTTTGGGCTGCCAACACAGCCCACTTTAAATGCAGGCTTGTAGGAAGAGGAACGTAAACAGCATCAACTTCCTGGTCATCCAAAACGGCCTCATAACTCCCGTAAATTTTCGTTGTTGATGGATAATTGTTTTCTTTAGCAAAGGCTGTTGCTTTTTCGATCGTACGGCTGCCTATGGCGGAGCGAGTGTGATGGCGCGTGATACTTTTCGAGCTATATTAGGGCAACCTAATATGCCGAAACGCACCGGTACCCGTGACTGGCGGACCATATATTTGTATTAAAATTTTTATCAAATATGTACAAATTATTAATTAAGAATCCATTAATTTTAAAAAAAAAAAAAAAATTCCGAACCCATAAGCTTCGAATCCTATCTCCGCCTCTAGTGACTGCTCACACATCTTTTTCTACTGTGGCGCAGTGAGTTCAAATAAGTTTTGGCCAAGTGATGACTGAACACTGAAGTAATGCAATGGCTTTAATATATTAATAGAATCTTAAACGTGACTTGAACACAACTTAGACACTTTCCGTTTCAATTTTTGAAAAACATTTGCACTTGTTCTCAAACATCTATTAATGAAACTTTTAGCTTATTGAGACTAATTTGTATTATTAAAGGATGTGACATATTTTAAGTAATTAACTTATCTAGTAATATACGTTTAAACATAAAAAATAAAAAAAAAATAAAAAAAAAAAATTTAAGTCGAAAGTAATTCGAGTTGCTAGGTATCTCCTTCACCATCCACCTACCTATGATTTGTGCAAAAAGAAAATGATTCACCTACTCATGGTCAGTTGAATGGTTTTTGAGATTCACAAAAAACAAATTGTATAGGTACAGTGATCTAGTTCGTACGCTAATACCATATTTTAATCTGTTGTAGCATTTTTTTATATGCTCCTAAGTATTATTTATCAAGAACCGTTATTAAAGTCTTTAAACATTAAAGTAATTGAACAGTTGAAAGTCATAAAAAAAGAAGACTTCCCAATTTCCGGTCTTTTTATACAGTCTTATCTGTTTATTATTTCTGTATATCTCGTATAAAATAATACATATATTCTCACATAATTTTATGATCAATTATCTTTTATCTCCAACCAAATATTTTATAATTAGTTATGCGACCAACCATCATTTTTTCTTATGAAGCCAGCCACACATTTATCTTGAGATGTTATTGGTGATCCAATTATAAAAAGAAAAATAACAAGAAGAAAGCAAAAAAGAACGAAAAAAGAAAAGAAAAGAAAAGAAAGGAGCAAGTACCTCGAGATCAAACTACAGAATTAGTAAATTATCCAAGTTGAACGCAAAGAAGAGTACAAGTTGGATAAGGTCTTTACCACTAGACTATATTTTTCCCAAGTCTTGTATGGTGGCATATTACTAGTAAATAGTAACCATTCCAAAGACTCAATACAAGTTTGACACACTGTCAACAAACTGAGATTACAATATTGGAAGAAGCCAACATCGCCTTTATTCAGAAATACAACAGCCAAAATACACTAATACAGCATTCAGATACAACAACATAGCATTCGATTTCGCAGAGAACATAATAACAGACAAGCTAATAGACAACCTCAACAGGCTGAAAACCCTTGTCAATTGATGCCTTGACAGCATCAACCACAAGTTGTGTCTTTCTACTAATTGTTGGCCACTTCTTCTCTGGTTTAGAGCCTCCTCCTTTGATACTTGCAACCAGGTTAGAGAACTCCTTTACCATGAGAGCCTCTTGAGGAAGATCTGTGCCGACTTTTTGCTCAGTTGGTTCAGGATGAATCGATGTACAAAGTTCACCAAACCTTGAACCTTCCTCCGTATAAAATGGAGCAACATTTTCTTGAAACGGAATTACAAAGTCATGGACCCGAAAGTGTCCTTTGGATCCACTAGCAATGATATCCATGGCCAAATTGGTTAAAAACGAACAATAGAAAGTTGCCACCCTTCCATCTTCCCAACTCAAAGAAGCGCCACAAGATAGGATAACTCCAGCTTCATTAAATTCTGGATCACGCAGAGCTGTCACTGTTCTGGGCAATTCGTAATCAGTAGTCCACAAGATTGCACGAATACTGTACCAACCAGCATCACCTAGAGCACCTAGAGCGTCAAGATCAGGCTTTACACGAATGTCATTCTTAAGAAATTCTGTGTCACCAAGATAAGCAAATGTGCTGTGCACCTGTTAATAAAAAATAAGACCATCTTCAGGGATCCCTACGGGAAGAGTCAGTGCCCATATATACTTGGATTAAAGAGCAAACAGAAGCTGGGTAGGAAAAGGCAGTAAACTCAGAAGCCTTCACTTGGGTTCTCGCAACTCTGATAAAGTATTCTGCATCAATTCTGCTTTCTTTTTGTAGACACCTAATTTTGTTAATTTTTTTTTTTTTTGTATGACATGAGAACCTGCAGCTGCTACCCTTTGGGTGCGCACAGAGTAAACCCAGCTCCTGTGTAATAGCTCGCAAACCATACAGGAGAGATAACCCACATATGCAAGTCCCGTGCGACGAACTTGACCCAAAAGGCAAATCCCCTGCTGTCGTAGACAAGGCACCTAATTTTGTTAACTTCTTTCCTTCTAACCATATTTTAGCGTCTAAATATTTTTTTCTTAGGTTGAACCTCACTTTTCTTTTTCTTTTAATCACTAAAGTCTCCATCTCGAACCTCGAGTTGAGATATCATATAACCAAACGTATAGTACATTATAGGGGAGTCAATACTTTCTCTATACTACAGTCTACATTACAGCTTTGAGCATGTGCATATTGAACACTTCTACCACATAAATCGAGGATGAAAACTTTACATTTGACAGATTACCCCAAAAAAAGTGCTATACTCAGTTATCATTTAGCCTTTTCTTGGTCGGATCCTGAAGTTGGCATTTGCATTTAATCGGTATTCAGAGTAGCTTTTACACGCTTTGAAAAGGAAAAAGCTTCAAGATTTACTTTTGCACTCACTTTTAGTTAATTTCACTTTAGATGAAATTGGTAATTACCAAAAAACAGTCTCACGTGCTATTTTTCGGATTTTATGACATTAGTATTTTGAGCTTTAATTAGCTCTTAATTTGTTTGTTAGCAAAGGAAAATAGAAAAAATAGAAAGAAAGAAAAAATACTCCTATATGGTTTCGTTTAAGTTAGTACTGTACGATTTTAGGCCTTAGGCTTTCAATGTAATATATTGAATGCTTTACATTTTGTTCCAATTATTTGATTTTAAGTTTGGTATCGTTATTTAATTCTTATGGTACTTTCTAGTTTCTAGTTATTTAAGTAATTCTTACAGTACTTCCTTTTCGTCTCCAATAAAATTAATCCACCTCATTACCCCCAAAAAATCCTTATCATTTTTCACGACTCTTCTATGTATTTCCCACCAAATTAAAAGGACCAGCAATAGTAAAATTTGGGCCCCATTTTTTCCGATCACTATAATTGTTTTTATCGTCGAATCAAAACACAATTACAGTAGTACTTAGTACACAAATTAAAAAAAAAAAATTAACCAAAAAACAAAAAGATTACCGATTTGAGTTGTCCAAAACGCTGAGAATCAGAGATGAATTCTTTCATCTTAACAGTACGAGGATGATGCATCCACATAGTAGAATCCATATACTGCACCCCATTCAATTCACACTCCTCCAGTATGATATCCAGCTCCTTCACGTTTAGCGCAACGGGCTTTTCCAGCAAAACATGCTTCTTCTTTTGGGCCGCCAATACAGCCCACTTTAAATGCAGGCTTGTTGGAAGAGGAACATAAACAGCATCAACTTCAGGGTCATCCAAAACGGCCTCATAACTCCCGTAAATCTTAGTAGTTGATGGATAATTGTTTTCTTTAGCGAAAGCTGTTGCTTTTTCGATCGTACGGCTACCGATTGCGCAGATAATAGCGTTTGGAGCGAGTGTGATGGCGCGTGATACTTTGCGAGCTATGTTAGCGCAGCCTAATATGCCGAAACGTATAGGTGATGACCCTGCCATTTTATTTTATTTTTTTGTTAAAGAAGGAAAGTGTGAGGAGTGTGGATAGTGGAAGAGAAAATCAACTAATGATATTTATAGTGTGAGGAGGAGTCCCGACCCCCAAAAAAAAAAAAAAATCTTTTGAATCAAAATACACCAAAAAAAAAAAAAAAGTTAAGACAAAAATACCTTTAGCGCATTAAATGACTTAACCGTAATGGCGCGGTTAAGTCCTTTAATGCAGTAAAATACTGCGCTAAAGGTACCTAACAAAAAAAATAAAAATAAAATTTTTTATAACGCAATAAAATACTGCGCTAAAGGTACCCAGTAAAAAAAATAAAAATAAAAATTTCTATAACGCAGTAAAATACTATATTATAGAAACAGTTAAAAAAAATTGGCCAACTTTATTTTTTGCAACACTTAGTGTTTTTTTCCATACTTTGACCAACGATTAGTCATGTGTCAAGATTCCGAAACGTTAATAGAACCTGATATTTTTTTCTGCGTACAACAATGTAGGCTCAATATATCAAGGATACGTAAATGTTCGGATGGTCATTTTAGGGATTGAAAAGGTACTCGAAGTAAATTTTGTTTGAAAACTTTAGATTTAAGTGTATTTTAGTCAACTTTATATGTCGAGAAAATTAGTCAGCTTTATTTTAAAAAATTGAAACCACAAAAGTGAAATTAGCATTCACAGATACATTGCCCCGGAATTTTTACGTTAAAATCTATTGCGTATCATCGTATTATAAGTAAAGAAAACTAAAAACTTCAAGCCAATTTGGAAGAAAATTGAAATAGAATAGGATAACAAGTGTTTTTTTAAAAGTTGGCTCGGCCAAACCGCCTTGTGGCCGTTTGTCTGCGTAGATCACGAAAAAATACGCAAGATCAAAAAAAAAATCGCGTAAAACGGACATCCCAGCGCAAAGTTATGATTATCTAAAGTTTGACCACTTTACAACTTTTCACCTTATATTTTTTAGAATTAGATTTATATTCAAAATAAAGTTATGTCTTGATTAAAAAATAACACGCTTAAATCAAAACCTTAAAAAATAAAACACTTAAACCTAAAGTTTCCAAACAAAACTTACTTCGGGTGCCTTTTTAACCCCTAAAACGACGATCCGAACGTTTACGTATCCATGATGTATTGAGCCTACATTATAGTACGCAGAAAAAAATATCAGGTTTTATATAAAATATTGACGTTTCGAAGTCTTGACACACGAATAATCGTTGGTCAAAGTATGGAAAAAACACTAAGTGTTGCAAAGAAAAGATTTATTAAAATAAGATGCTGCGATCTTTTTATGAAAAAACACTAAGTGTTTTTTAAGTGTGTTATTTTTTAATGCGTAAGTTGAAAAAAAAATCGCGTAAATCGGACGTCCGAACGCAAAAAATCGCGTATATTCAAAATAAAGTTACGCTTTAAAAAATAGCACACTTAAATCTAAACCCTAAAAATAAAAAACTTTAAGCTAATGACAACAAGTCTTCAAACAAAAATGGACGTCTATGTATATAGAACACTTAAACCTAAAGTTTTCAAACAAAACTTACTTCGGGCACCTTTTCAACCCCTAAGATGACGATCCGAACGTTTACGTATCCTTGATGTATTGAGCCTACATTATTGTACGCAGAAAAAAAATATCAGGTTTTATATAAAATATTGACGTTTCGGAGTTTTGACACACGACTAATCGTTGGTCAAAGTATGAAAAAAATAACCAAGTGTTGGAAAAAATAAAGTTGACCAATTTATCATTTAAGCTATTGTTTTTGTCATATAGGAATCTTATGAGTAGCAGTAGTTGTAAGGTTTAGAAAAATATGGACATTTTTTTTTATAAGACCTTAGATCCCATGATTTTTTAAGAAAGTCCTTGAGACCTTCTAGTTTTATAGATTATTTTACAGAAAACTCTTTTATTGTAAATATAAAGGACTTGTACATAAATATTATTTACACATTAATCTTTAGGAGATTAGTATATAGATGGGGTGACCATTTATTTATAAATCAATCAAGAAAATCATTCAAGTCTTGAATAATATAAAAAAAATTGACAAATTTCTCATCTTCCTTATAATCTAGCATATTATTAGTAATTTTGAGTATAGTAAGGCTTACTTAGCATATCAAGAACCATGAGCAAGTCGTGTATAAGAGCATAAGTAAGTTGACAGATACTGCACGGTATGCTTAGTCGAAATCTAACATCGTGACATGTCCCAAAATATGGAATAAGGGCTATGTATAATATAACTGAAATTCGTGTCAAGTCTGAGAGTATTTTTATGATTTTTCCTAAAAGAACTTTAGTGATGTCAAAATGATTTGTTTGTCTCATTCACATCAAACTTAATAAATTTAATTTTAATATTATTAAAAATGATCATTTACAGAACGTTGGATAAAAGAGTAAGAAATTAAAACATTTAAATAATAAATACAAAAAAATATAAATAATTCTCCCTCCGTCTTAATTGACTATGTGGCTTGATTTGAAGTACTAGGGTCAAATTAATTAATATTTGGTGTGAATTCGGGTATAAATTTTTTAATCTTTTGAAACTAAATAAAAAGTATTACAAGTCACAATATGTAATTAGCAATTTAAAATATTTAGAAAGTATTTGAGAAAATTATGGTCAAAGAAAATATCCTTTTAACTCTTCAAAAAGTAACTAAGATGCATAATTATGTAACTAAGATGCATAATTAAATATCTTTCATTTGTTAATTTGATACAAAGATTGAGTAGTTTCACTTGAAAATTTGTGAATTAAACGTTCGTGAGTAATTAGAAATTTCAGTTGAATACATCTTCAAATTAATTCTTCAATATTTCACTCAAAACTTTTATTTGTCGCATGAACTGTTTACAAATACTAAAATTTGTACATGCTACTTTCAAGTCATTCAACTGTATAGCTTACTGCCTGTTTGTGTGTACGTTATTTGTTTGTTTCTTGACGTGATCTCCGTGTGGAAGGAAGCAGAACCATATGGTGGACTTCCAAGAAATGAAGGTCTAAAACACAATTAAATTTGGTAAAATATCCAAAAAAAAATCTTTAGCGCAGTAAAATACTGCGCTAAAGCAGTTAACGGCTCTGTTTCCGTGAACTGCTTTAGCCCAGTATTTTACTGCTCTAAAAGTAGTTTTGTAACTTTTTTTTTTGTTGAGGTATTTTAATTCACTTGATTTTTTATTGAGTCATTTTTGTTCCGGACCCTTTGTCAATTGATATTCCCATAAAGTCCAACACGTGAAACATAGAAGAATATGTCAAGGTTGAAATTTAAATTGCCTATCCTTTCAAGAATATGTGAAGTCTTTCGTTTGAATATTCAGACCATAATTTAAACTTGAAAAGATTTACAATAGTTGAAATTAGAAAAGTAACTAACCATTGACTTGAAAATAAGCTAAGCACGTAGAAAATAAGGCAATTCAAAATGTTAAAATTAGAGAGCACCTAGTACATCAGTTGTATTTAAAGGTATCAAATTTAGCTTTATAACTTTAGACAAGTGATCATTTATTTATTGACTTTATGTAACTCTCTTATGTTAACACCCCTACTCCTAGTGTACCAAGGAGGAATTAAGCTGGATTTTGATTATTTTTATCTTTTTAGTAATTTAAGTTTAAATTATTGCTATCCTTTTGTAAAAAGAAGAAATAAATATTAAAAGAATTGAAACGAAAGAGACACGCACTGAAGGAGAGAAGCGCCGACAGCGTGACCTCGCCGGCCTTCCAGAATATATTAAACATATTAAGTTGAAAGAGGATTTATTGTCCGTGAGAAAAATCCTTAAATATTGCAAAGAATAACCACATACCAAGCTTAGTTTTCTTAAAAAATGTTTATTTTTAAAAAGTGAGGTGTTTGATTATGCTTTTGGGATAAAATAAATTTTTTTGGGGAGTAGCAAAAACTGTTTTTCAAAAGTTAATTAATGTAGCTTTTTCCCGGAAGCATTTTTTTGAAAAATACTTTTGAGAAAAAATACACTTATTATAAGCATTTTTAAAAGTTTGATCAAATACTAATTGATGTTCAAATTTGAAAAAAGCATTTTTCAAATAAGCTCATTTTAAAAACTTGGCCAAAAATGTTATAAATCCATCTTAGCCACCTGTTTCGCATCTCATCATGAGATCATACGATTGGACGAACAATATCTCATCCCTGGGAAATGTGGATAAAATTTAACTTTGGAATGGATCGCCTCTCCTCCAGTATGTAGGATTTCTCCATTTTCTCAAATACTGCCTTACATTCCCGTTTGTCCATGAGAATTATTCACTTTTTTTCGAAAATATTTTTTTGACTTTACGTATTTGGCCATAAAATTTCAAATACAACTTGAAGTTGTATTTAGAATTTGGAAAACAACCAAAACTTGTTTAAGTTGTTTTTCACTTTTTTTCCCCATTTTTTCCACTTTCAATATATTCAAACAACCAAATATAGCACCTTCGGGTGTGGCTGAGTTGGTTTGAGGGGAGGCTTCCTTAAGGGAGGTTGCGGGTTCAAACCCACACCCCCCCCCCCCCCCAAATGCCTTCTCAGTTGAGCCTGTCGCACAGGGCTTGCCTAGTGCGGTTAACCTCCCCTGTGGGGTTTGCAAGCTATTCCACAGTGGGGGGTTTACCCAGTGCGCACCCAACGGGTAGCGGCTGCGGGTTTTCCTGGAGTTTCCAAAAAAAAAAAAAAATCTTTGCAAAAACTATAACACAACTCCATCTTCAACTCCAACTCCAAAATAAAGTGAAAAATATTTAATTTTCATGTCCAAACGCCTACTTAATTTGAGACATGTCTTTTTTCTAATCTAAAGGATCAGATTTATTTAATTAATCAGAAGTGTTCAATTATGGTTAAAAATTATTTTCTTCTCCTCTCTCCCTTCTCAATTTGAGAAAAAAATGTTTCTCCTGAATCTTTCTAAGAAATAGAAAAGTGTAGAACAAGCCACTTTTAGGCCGCAAAAAAGTTCCTTCAATTTTTCATTTTTGGAGTCTAAAAGCTCTAATTGTCTCTTACGACTTACATAAATAATGACATGGCACAATGATTGATTTTTGAGTTCTTGTTGGTAGTGTTGTTTCTTGTAATGGCAATTTTTCTAATTGATTTTGTCATTTTTCGAAGTGATTTGGATTTTTGAGTTCTTGTTGGTAGTATTTGTAATTGTGACAGGTAAAACGACACTTGGATGAATTCTTGGAAGTATGGATTTTGCATCTCAAAAAAATTGTTTGGCCACTCTTACAAAACAATTTCCCCGAGATAACTTTTTATGGTTATATTATCGAAATGTCGTACTCTCACATGTAGATTTTTTTCGAAAAAATAGAATCACTCGTGACTCTCCTCGTATCTCTTCTAATTCAGTTGTTTGTCATCTCTGGCCCATTCTATTTACCAAATATTTTTAGTTTATTTCATCCGACAACTGCACATTTTTAATACACCAAGAATAATATGTACTGAGAACTTCGATAAATTCTTCTTTGGTACGCGCTAGTCATTTGCAAAGCTTTTACAAATTCAAATAAAATCTACATAAATAAAAGTTCAGTTGTTAAAATAGGTGGAGCAATATCTTAGATCCCAGTTAATATGGAAATGTGCTCAATCGATTGATTTGAGTTTTTTATTTTAAAAAAAAATTGATAATCTTGCAGTATTTGCGGTCACAACTGTTTGTGAATGTAAATCGCTTTCCTAATTCTATACATTTCCCACTCCCAACCCCACCCCACCAACAGTTTCAGGCGTATTTGATTTCTTTAATTTTTTTCCTATAATCTGAAGATTATAAAATACAGTTATGTAGTTTCAGCATACAATTGAACATGTTACATGCTGGTTGGAGGAACTAGTTGTTGATACAACAATATTAATTTCTTTAATTTATTGGGGTTACATTTTCTCCGTTCGGTTTCAAAGAAGGACAAGATTTTGGGAAAATCACGAGATTCAAAATTCAACTAGAAAAGAACTACTTGTCCATACAACTAGCTGCCAGTTGTCACCTATGTTTTGTTTTTTTGGTAGAAAAGTTGTCAGCTATCTCTTTACACGAAAAACACTTTTCAAGGATTTGAATCAATAGAAATTATCCTTGAAATTACATATTCTTTTTGTATGTTATGAATAATTTGTATTGGAAAAAAAGATGTTAAGAAAAAGGTAACTATTCACGGTCGGGTGAGATGGTGGTGGGGTGAAAGTGGAAGCAAGATGGGGCGTGAAAAATATGTTATACCCAACTCTCTTTTACTAACGATGGCGGAGCCACATAGAGCCAAGAGTGGTCATCTAAACCCCCTCGGCAGAAAAAAACACTGTTTTTATAAGATTAAAATTATTTTTTATGTGTATATAGTAGATGTTGAATCCTCTTAGACTTCTTCATATGTTTACTTTTTTATATTTTGAACCTCCTCGAAGGAAATTCTGACTCTGCCACTGTTTATTAAGCTTTCTGATTTCTTTCACGCTTTAAATTACTAATATCAATGAAATCTACTTTATAATTACATTTAAAAAAAAAAAAAATCCCGTAACATCTAAGAAACAACGTGGGGCTCTAAAGGATTCAAATTGCATCCCCTCTTTCCCAAACTTTTACATTATTATCTTTTAAAATTCAAATTCGTCCAAATCCTTGCTCTCCTCTTTTTTCTAGATTTGTGGATTGCTACACGAAGTAACAAATACACCAACAACATAACATATTCAATGTAATACACAAGGGAGGTCTGGAGAGGGTAGAATCAGAGTCGGTCGTAGGGTGAAGCCCACAAAGCATGGGCTTTAGGCTCTCACCTTTCGAGGACTCCATTTTGTACATAAAACAGTTCACCTTTTGTAAAAAAAGAAAAAAAAATGTACTATTGCATTGTTTTATTAAAAAGGAAAGAGAACTTGTTAAACCACTTATTTGACCAAAAAAAAGAAGCCCTAAATTCAGATTTTTCGAACGTATAGATAGTGGATGTGACAAGATAATTATATTTTCTCTTTCACCTTTTTCAAGATTGTGAAAAACTTTTCTACTTCCTTTCTTTATCTTTATAAAATACTTTTCTTTCTTCTCTTTCCAACAAAAACTTCACCTTTATTCATCTTTATTCCTCAAAAATATTTTCTTCTTGACAATATCCCCCCCCCCCCCCCCCCCCCCCCGAGCAACTATTCATGGACATTATGGGGAAACCCTTTACGAAGGAGATACATTAGTTACATTTATATATGAAAAATTGAGATCTAGTGATATAACACAGGGTCTTCCATTGGGTCTTGGAAATAAACAAGAGAAAAGTGTGGCAAAAAATTATTAATCTACTTTCTGGAATATCAAGCAGTGTTGGAACTATAGGAAGCAACAAATAATTATTTTCTGATCATGTTCTATTATTTCAATTCTTTAGTATTATTTTTCATCTAAAGTTTAGTTTTCTTGATAATTTTGTGACTTAGCATATATTTCTCTATTATTTTTTATTGAGATTTTAATATGTCTACTAGAAAATGTGAATCCGGTTATTCAAAACTTTAAAAAAAAAAAAAAAAAAAAAAAAAAAAAAAGAAGAGAAGACTTGAATCTTTAATACAATCCCAAAAGGAGCTCTTGATAAATTTGTAACAAAATAAAAAAATATAGTAGAATGTTCTTTAGATAAACAAGTCACTAATCTAGTTGAATTAGATGGCAATGCCACTCAAGATAAAAAGGAGGGAACTAATGAAAAACCTAACATAGTGTAACATCTCGTAAATCCGAATTAGGTGTGAACGTATGAATCTAGTATAAAGGTGATATTTTAGCCATACGAATCCATTTGGGATGAACTCGGGTGATAAACAGTCATTTCGAAGTCAAACAAAAAATTGAAGTTCTTAAGGCCTTCTAAATTCGTCTAAGTCTAAGACAGTATGTACTTATGACCAGTTTTTGGATATTTATGTTAGGAATTTGGGAAAACTTCCTTCTTTAAAGTTGTAGATATTTGAAAGACCTTTCCAACGATATATTATGGAGGTCAACCGGACATCCGTACAAAGAATTATGGCCATTTTATTAAAGGTGGCAGAGCTGAATCTTCATTCATGGCCAGTTTTCGAGAACTTGCGTTAGGAATTTGGGAAAACTTCCTTCTTGAAAGTTGTAGATATTTGAAATACTTTTCCAACGTTATATTATGGAGGTCAACCGGACATCCGTACAAAGAGTTATGACCATTTTACTAAAGGTGGCAGAGTTGAATCTTTATTCATGGCCAGTTTTCGAGAATTTGCGTTAGGAATTTGGGAAAACTTCCTTCTTGAAAGTTGTAGATCTTTGAAAGAAATTTCTAACGGTATATTATGGAGGTCAAATGAACATTCATACAAAGAGTTATGACCATTTTACTGAAGGGTGATAGAGTTGAATTTTCACTGGAAATTTCACCCAATGTACGCCCAAGGAGTGTTGGACGTACTTTCAAGTACAGGCCATACATCCTAGGACGCACATTTCCCATTTTTGGCAGAAAACTCGTTTAAAATGGGTATGGTCTTATTTTGTTCCCATTTTTCATTCTCCCAAACCCTAAGGACGAAATTCTTCTCTCCCAAACTCAAGATACTCTAAGGTAAGTCATTCTAAGTCATTCCAAGTTAATTCTAACATGTACCCATGATTACTAATCAAGAATTCATCATTCCTAACCTAGGGTTTTCAAGAAAACCCACATAAAGATCAAGATTCTAGCTTTTAGAGTTCTTCTTCAAAGTTTAAGTTTTTAATTCAAGTTTTGGAGCGATTAATGTATGTAGGGTGCTATCTACGTGTGGGAAAATCATTGTTCTTCCCCATGCTTCTTATTCTATAAAGTATGAATCTTTACGAAAACTAGGGTTTCTACACCATGTTCATGACAACCCCAGGTCTATGTCCATGAATAGGTTATGCATGAATTGCTATTATTCTATCATTGTGTTCTTAATAACTCCATATGATTATTGAGAATCTATCCGTAATCCATGAACACCCATATCTCGTATTCAATGGGTTCTTGCATGCATGTTTTTAAATAACAATCCTTATTTCATGAATATCCTACATGTTTACAAGTTTTCATGCAATGATATTATATAATTATCTTCATGTCATGATTCAAGATACATACATGCTAAATACAAGTTATTTCATGAAACCATGATTACAAGTTATTTCATGAAATCATGTTTACAAGTTATTTCGTGAAATCGTGATTACAAGTTATTTCACGAAAATCATGGGCTTCTTAGCCAACTATATCATGTTCATGTTTTTGGGAGTTGCACATATTGTCGAGAAGGTTTCATACTTGAAACTACGTATGCCAACGTGGGATAAGGATCGCTCCGCCCAGTAGGACGATTCCTTCATATTTTCTCCATTGAGGGATTTGGATCCATTTATGTCATGTTCACGTCTTGTACCCCGGTAAGGTACAGGATGGCTTAGCTGGTCGAGGCAGAGATCAAATGCCACGTGTCAACATGGTGGTCACATGTCGGTTATATTAATGCTCTCCCAACTTTTAAAATGTTTTTACCCATGTTATATATGTATTTATGTCCATGTGTGATACACATGTTCATGATCAGGTTTCAGTTTCAGTTCCAGCTCTCATTATGTTATTTCATGTGCCATGTTTATTTCATTCAGTTGCTTTACATACCAGTACATTCAATGTGTTGACGTCCCCTTTCTATTGCCGGGGGCCTGCATTTCACGATGCAGGTACAGATACATAGGACGACGGATCTACTCTATAGGACCACCCACGTATCAACTTTTGGTGAGCCCCATCTTCTTCGGGGTTTAGTCATTATTTACTTTATGTTAGTTATGCATTTAAGGTATGCTGGGGGCCTTGTCCCAGCAGTTACGTTTAGCAGTTCAGACTCATGTTAGAGGTTTCATAGACTAGACAGTTATGCTATGTCAGATGTTTAGATCGTATAGCCATCTTTGGCTCATTATCTATGACAATCCACATTCATGTTTTCTTAAAACAAGTATTTTATTTGATAATTATGATATCCCATGTTTAGGCTTATCATGTTTATGTCATATTCCGCTCATGTATGCCTCATGATGATTCAGCAAGCCATGTGGTTCGCTCGGTCACATGCAGTAAGGCACCGAGTGCCGTGTTACATCCAGGCCATGACTCGGGGCGTGACACATAGATCCTCAAGAAAATCAAGAACTTAATGAACCATATGATTGTATTCCTAAAGACATAGATGATCCTAGTTATTGGACTAATATTTATACAAAGTTGAGGGATCTATTAGTAGAAAAGGGACCAAATAGAATTATTGAGAAAAAATTTCCAAATGATAAATTATCAAGACATTTTTCAACTACCCATTATTTTAAAAAATTAGCAAATGGGGAAATACATGAAAGAAAATGGTTAGTTTATTCTAAAGACTTGGAAAAAGTATTTTGTTTTTGTTGTAATTTATTTAATACAAATTGTAGTATTAGTAACGCTAAACTAGCAAGGGAAGGTAGTGGAGATTGGAGAAACCTTAGTGATAAGCTTAAAGATCATGAAATATCAAACGAGCATATTATTAATATGGTGCATGGATTGATTTAGTAATGAGATTGCGCAAATAAAACGACTGATAAAGATGTTCAAGATCAAATCAATAGAGATAGAGAGTGCTGGAAAAATGTACTGTCAAGAATTATTTCCGTGATGAAAACTCTTGGAAAAAATAATTTGGCATTTGGGGGGGAAATGAAAAGATATATCAAGAAAACAACGAATTTTTTTTAAGTCTAACTGAAATGATTACAGAATTTGATCCAATTATGCAAGAGCATATCAGACGAATTAAACATGATGAAATTCATAATCATTACCTAGGATATAAAATACAAAATGAATTGATAAATTTGTTGGCAATTGAAATTAAGAATAAAATTATTACAAAAATTATGGAAACAAAGTATTTTTCAATCATACTTGATTGCATGCCGGATACTAGTCATCAAGAATAAATGTCTTTTATAGTGCAGAGTGTGCACAGTTCAGCAAACTCCAATAAAGATTACTAAATACATCTTGGAATTTTCAAAAATGGATGATAAAAGTGGAAAAGGTCTTTTTGAAGTTATTGTAGATGAGACAAAAAATATTGGACCTGATATTGATAGTTAAATAGGACAAGGATATGATAATGGATCTAATATGAAGGGGAAACGCCAAGGAGTTCAAAAAAAACTTCTAGATATAAATCCTAGATCATTTTATACTCCATGCGGTTGTCATGGTCTAAATTTAGTACTTTGTGACACGGCTAATTCTTGCACAAAAGCTATATTATTTTTTTGGAGTGGTACAATGTATATATACATTATTTTCTTCTTCCACTAAAAGGTGAAAAGTCTTAAAAGATAATGTGTTTAGCCTAACTCTTAAATCATTGTCAGAAATACGGTGGGAAAGTCGTATTGAAAGTATTCAAGTCACAAGATTTCAAACTCCACAAGTAAGAGATGCTTTACTAAAATTAGTAGAAGTTAGTGAGAATTCAAAAAACTAAAAGTGAAGCAAATTGTTTAGCAACATAAATAAACAAACATACCCAGTGAAATTCCACAGTATGGGGTCTGGGGAGGGTAAAGTGTACGCAGACCTTACCCACATCTCGAAAGATAGAGAGGTTGTTTTCGAAAGACCTTTGGCTCAAGAGAAAACATGACAAGAAAAGGTCAAATAAGCACAAATAGTTCAAAGTAATACGAAAATGAAACTAACGAAGCGAAAAAGCCATGATAAAATAGTCTGAGAAAAAAAGAAGCAGTAGCCACCACAGATCAATACGATAATTGAGGTACAAGAAACAATATATAGTTGCAAGAATCAAAGGACAATAAAATGAAGATCAAAACAGCGACTACTGGTACGAAGGGATACATGGGACTACCTACTAGCCTTCTACCATAATCTGAGTCCTGCATAGCCTCCTATCTAAGGTCATGTCCTCGGTAAGCTGGAACTGCGCCATGTCCTGTCTAAGCACCTCTCCCTAATACTTCTTCGGCCTACCTCTACCTCTTCTGAAACCGTTCACAGCCAATCTCTCACACCTCCGCATTGGGGCATCTATGTCTCTCCTCTTCACATGCCCAAACCATCTCAGCCGCGCTTCCCGCATCTTGTCCTCCACTGATGCCACTCTCATCTTGTCTCGGATATCTTCATTCCTAATCCTATCTCGCCTGGCGCGCCCACACATCCATCACAACATTCTCATTTTCGTAACTTTCATCTTTTGGACGTGCGAGTTCTTGAATGCCCAGCACTCCGCCCCGTACAACAAAGTCAGTGTCACTACCACTTTGTAGAACTTGCGTTTAAGCTTTGGTGGAACCTTCTTATCACACAACACTCCTGAAGCGAGCCTCCATTTCATTCACCCTGCACTAATACGATGTATGACATCATCGTCAATATCTCTATCTCCTTGTATAATAGACCCAAGTACTTGAAACTTCCTTTCTTTTGGATGGCCTGGGTACCAAGCCTCCCTTCCATATGAACTTGAAAATTTTGAATTTTTATCTGGTATGATATATTGTTTGAGGTTAACACAGTTAACAAATCTTTACAATCAAAAGATATGCACATTGATGTTGCCATAGATCAACTAAGAGGTTTGATTTCTTTTTTTTTTTTTTCAAAAATATAGGGAGGAAGGATTTATAACTGCTATGATTTCTGCTCAAAGAATTGCATCTGAGATGAATATGGAACCCGAATTTCATAGTAAACGTGTACTATAGAAAGAAACAATTTGATGAGAATGTTGATAGTGAAATCACAAAATCTCTTGAAGAATCTTTTAGAGTTGATTACTTCTTATACATAGTAGACCAAGCCATTTTTTGCTTCGCAATAAATTTGAGCAATTCGAAGCCTATGAAATATTTTGGGTTTCTATTTAGTGGTAAAAAATTGAGATCACTACATGATGAAAATTTGAAGAAAAAAAATTTGCCTTAACCTAGAATCTTCTTTGAAATATAAGAGTCACCTGATATTGATGGCTTAGACTTACTTCTCGAATTAAAAGTGCAAAAGGAGATAGTACAAGTAGATGAGATAATACTCTAATCGATATACTCAATCGGATAAAAAAAAATTGATTCTTTACCAAATGCCTATATTGCTTATAGAATAATGTTAACCGTTCCTGTAACAGTTGCCTCAACGGAAAGATGTTTTTCAAAACTAAAATTGATAAAATCTTACTTAAGATAAAAAAAAAATGTCTCAAGAGTGATTGATGGATTAGGTATATTATCAATTGAAAAAGAGTTACTAGAAGAAATCGATTGTAAGACGATTATTCATAACTTCGCATCTCAAAAAACAAGAAAAATTGATTTTAAATAGAATATATATATATAAAAAAAATATTTCCAATAGTATTGAGCCGCCTCTGGGTAGAGTGTACGCAGATCTTATCCTTATCTTGGAGGTAGAGAGGTTATTTCTGAAGACTCTCGGCTTGAGGAAAAGTAATTCAAAGCAGTTCTAAAAAAACTAAAATAACGAAAGTAAAGAAGTCATGACAAAATACTACTCGTATATATCAAAAGCATGACAAAGCAAAAACATTCGTCTCTTTTATTCAAAATTTTAATTTGAAATTTAAAGGAATAAAGTTAAATCCATCTAAATTCTAAAATAAAGTAGAAAAACATTCGTCTCTTTTCTTGCTTAAAATAAACGTGTACAAATGACGCCAACTGAATTTTAGTAATTGTCATATAACTTTTTCTCTCGTCTTGGAGAAGTAATATTCTGAAGTTCCAAATAGTTCCTATTTCTACACGTATCCATTGAGTTCCTCAAGGCCACGAATCCAATCCCGTCCTCCTTTTTCACCCCCGGTTCCCGATATTTCCAATTATCCTGTTTCGATTTTCTATAAGCAAATCTCAAATAATTGAAAAAAAAAACCATAAAATACCCCAACATTAACTAAAAAAATAGTATAAAAAGAAACTTTTTAAAAAAATCAACAAACATAAGCAAATACTCCCAATATATGTGATACTCCCTCGTTTCAATTTATGTGAACTTATTTTTTTATTAGTTTGTATAAAAAAAAAACGACCTCTTCCTATATTTGAAAATAATATACCTTTTTATGCAATGATTTATAGTCACACAATATATATGTGACTCATTTAGCACCACAAATTTAAACTACTCTTATTTCTTAAATTTTATACCTAGTCAACTAGGTTCACAAGTATTTTTTTTTTTCGAGAGTTAATTTGACTAAATTTTGAAGTTAAATTGTATTAGACTAACTCAATATTCTAAAATTAAAATTTATACATTTAAAAACTATAATATAAGTTTAACTTTTCTCATATTAATTTGATAAAATAACATATCTTAAAATGTTAGTAAAAATTCATATAGTTTGAATCTCGAGAGCCAATAAAAATCAGTAAATCTACACAAATATATATTTTTTAAAAAAAATTAGAGATATGATTATATTATGGACTACGAGTTCAACTTGCAGCCTCACATAACGGTCCTAACAGACACACCTACTCGAAAATACTACTGTATCTCTCCGCCACAAAATGCTACTCGTCCCGCCACAACCATCGGCGTTATTCACCGGCACTTCATTTTCCGACCGCCGTCTGTTCCGGCGGAGCAACTTCAATTCCGGCTCCCGCCGCCGTGTAACGCCGCCTGTTGCGGCGGCAGTTGCGCGGGAAGTAGATGATTTCACGAAGTACTCCGGCTACGTTTTCGAGCTGAATCCGTCCTATGAGGATTCTCTTACGGAATACAATATCGCGAAAATTGCAGCGTTTTATCAGAAGAAACCGTTGATTGTACTTCGTAGGCTTGTACAAATTGGCTCTACTTTAGGCAAGTGGTTTGCTGTTAGGTATTTGGATACTGTTAACGAACGCGCCGATGAAATGTTCAAAGTTAGTATTATCTCTGTAACATTTACTCTCTGCGTCCCGATTTATGTTATAATTTGATTAGACACAGAGTTTGAAAAAGAAATTAGTAACACTTTTGAAACTTGGAGTCTAAAATAAGTCATATATTTGTGTGACCGTAAATCATTTCATTAAGGGCAAAAGATAAAGTTTTAATATTATTTTTAAATATAGAAATATATCATTCTTTTTGGGACAAGCTAAGGTAGTATTAGAGTAATGCATCTTGGTTATGTGAAGTTGAATTAATTTAGTTTTGTTTTGGTTGCTGGCAGATTAGAGCTGCAGAATTGAGGAAGATACTATTACAGCTTGGTCCGGTAGGGCTTATTAATTGAACTTGCAAATTTTACTGTAATAATTCTCGCAATTAGCTTTCCTTTTTTTTTTTTTTTTTTTTTTTTTTGTATATTTTTAATAAGGAAGTGGCAATAATAAGGTGTCTGACTATTATTACTAGTAAGAAGCCAGACTATTGAGTAAAGACTAAGAGACTGAATTACAAATTAGTGAGTGTATACTTGATTCCGAGAATCTAACGAAAATGCAAGAGAAAAGATGCATCTGTAAGTGTTTTTCAATCTATTGCCTACTAAAGGCACTTCTCGTTAACATACTATAATTAGAAATTAGTGTGTGTATATTATAGATAGACTTGGACTTGACTTAGGGCTTGAAATGTAGTACTTGAAAAAATATTAAGACTACTTACTTACATTAAATTTTATTTTGGTAATCTTTTTGAATTGTTAATTGGGGTTTCTGAAAGCTTACAAGCTGTTGAAACTATATTAAATGTTTATGATCTTCAAAAGAACGTTCGTCCACTTTCAAATTAGTCAATTCAGATGACTGATAACAAGTTTGTTACATCCCAGGAACAACATTTTTAACTATTCCCATAGTTAGGCAATCACTTTCACTCTCTTGAGGATCACGTGTTTATATGGCTCAAACCTTCTTTTTCTAATTCTTTCTTCTTTATTACTTTTCTAATATTTTCTGCTACTAGATGCATTTTATGGCCATATTTTATTTGCATAAGTTTTAACTGTCAGCTAAAACTTCTTACCGCTAGCAATTCCTAAGAACAGTATGCTCAATGTGACAAATTCTAAGTTTTGGCGTGGATAGTGGTGCAGTGACCTTATTTGTAACAAACTAGTCAAATTTCAAACGGACAGCAGGCATTAGACTTTGGGGCACTACATGCTTGTGATTCCAATAAGCAATCATGTAAAACATTAATCCCGTAGACCATGCTCAGTCCATGGGCTAGACCATGTCATCCTTTCCAATAGGAACCTACATATGCTAGCAGCTAGCCTATGCATGTGAACTTAAGGTCCTTTGAACATATGCTACTTATTGAATCTTTGAAACTAACCCAAGTGGCAATAACTTGTGATTCCAATAAGCAATCATGTAAAACATTAATCCCGTAGACCATGCCCAGTCCGTGGGCTAGACCATGTCATCCTTTCCAATAGGAACCTACATATGCTAGCAGCTAGCCTATGCATGTGAACTTATGGTCCTTTGAACATATGCTACTTATTGAATCTTTGAAACTAACCCAAGTGGCAATAACTGAAATTAAACTCCTAGTTACATTACAAGCTTCCTAGGTAATCGACTCCATACAAAAGTAACTTTCTTATAAGAACTGATCAGAGGCATCAAGAGGAACTTGCAGCATGGTGCAAACTGAACTTAGCAATACGAATCAGCTCTAGCCACATGCTGCCTCTTCGGTGGCACTGCCATATTATGTATGTTGGTTACCTGTGCATTTTCTTTCCATGCTGAGGCTTGGATGATGTCAATCCCTAACTGCCTACCAGCTCTGCACAAAGTTCAAGCTGTCATGTTGAAATGTTTAATGGCTAAGGTCTTGGATAGACTAATCTGGAACCTTGGTCTCTGAATGATGGATGTGCTTGAGAGAATTCCTGCTCTCTCTGTCATATCTTATGATACTTTATATACTACTAGTTTAGCTAGTTACTTTATCCTTGGTTTTTTTTTTTTTTTGGGGGGGGGGGGGGGGGGGGGGGATGGGATGGGTGGAGTGGTTTGGTTTGGTTCCTTCATAGTCAGGCTTACTTGAAGGGCTTGTAAACCATTTCTACCAAATGAAAGTGTGGAAAGATTGTTACATAGACAATTGCAAAAGGATTCTTTTTGCTAATGGGTTCCCTCCTTTCTTGACTTGGGAGGAATGAGTCAATATATTACTTGTATGACTTGTAAGTTCTGAGGTGTCAGAACAGATTTTTATCTAACCTAAGAATGTTAATTCTTCATCCTCGAGCAGAAAATTGCATGACTACTCCTCCAAGTGGTTTGGTTTGGTTCCTTCATAGTCAGGCTTACTTGAAGGGCTTGTAAACCATTTCTACCAAATGAAAGGGTGGAAAGATTGTTACATAGACAATTGCAAAAGGATTCTTTTTGCTAATGGGGTCCCTCCTTTCTTGACTTGGGAGGAATGAGTCAATGTCCTACTTGTATGACTTGTAAGTTCTGAAGTGTCAGTCAGAACAGATTTTTATCTAACCTAAGAATGTTAATTCTTCATCAGAAAATTGCATGACTGCTCCACCAATAGCTTGCTTCTAATCTTTTTCAGTTTGAAATACAAACGCACATCGAATCACATTTTAGTACTGACAGGGAAAGATGAAATGTGCTAAAATGAAAATCAATCTGAAATGAGAATATTTGGACTTCAATAGGCAATTTTCGTCTATGAATTATATTGAATAAATTGGGATTTTCTTAGAAGGAAAGACAACTGGTCTTATTAAAGGTTTGGGGATGTGGCAAGTCATGATATATATTTTATTTAGGAGGCTCTTTCTTTGCTCTAAGATGATGTTTCTCTATGATTATAAACAAATTATTTTCTCTAAAACTCTCCTACTTCCTTCTTCTCCATCAGGAAACATATCTTTCTTTCAGTTAGTGAAAATTCCGTCTAGACTTTTCTGATCTACTCTGGCCTAATGCCTTTACATTTCCTGATTTACTCTAGTCTTCTGAGCGCTCGCATTAGTAATTTATAGGTCTGTACTAAACTTTTTTACGCTAAAATTATTGAAGCACAAAGGTGCAATTATTGGCTACCAGTTCTATTCGTATTATCTCAAAAAGAATGATTTAGACTCGTCCTTTTTCATGATTCGGACTCTTCCTTTTTCCTTTCTCAAGACTTTGCTATTTGTTATTATTTACTGCACATAATGCTACGTTCTGACTGATCTACAAGTTTCTTTTCCCACAATTCCTCTTTTTCTCTACAGTTCTTATTCTTACCTATTTTTATTTTTTTTTCTGTATAAATTTCTTGTGCATCTTTGTTCGATACTTGTACAATATTCCCTTTGCCATTATGATGAATTCTAATATGTTTTTTGCAGGCATATGTTAAAATTGCCCAGGCTATCTCATCTCGACCAGTAAGTAAAGCTTCGTTCAGCTATTCAGTTTCTCCAATTTTATGGATTCATTTCCACCCAACATCCAGTAATTTTCTGGGAAACCTGAGGGAATATTATTTCCCACCGGACTTGTTGATCTTTTGTAGAGGTTCTGGTATTGAATTATGTAGGATACAATAGGGAGCTTTTGCTCGTCATGCTTTATACTTAAAATTTCTATGACTGACTTCTCTTTAAAAGACGGCATTAGCTCCCCTTTCTTTTTCTGTTATTTAATATTTGTCAACAAGTTTGACAAGTGTGAACTTCAATAACACAAGGACTCACAAAATGAGAAATTCTTAGCATTATTGCAGGTAGCATGCTGGAACATATATTTATTTTGTATTTAGTTCCTTTTTGACTGGATATATGTGTTGGTTCCTGAAATTAAAAGCATCATGGAAGCATATTTTAGACCTGTAAAGAGAAAAAAAAAAAAAAGAAAACAAAGTGCATCTTTTACAATTAACGTGTCTGCTAAAGAAACTACTTGAAATTTAAAGGGTTCTAAATTTTTCATTCATTATTCACTCTCCTAGCTTTGCAACTATTAACGTCCTTAAAACCTCATGAACCAGAATTCTGAGTATGTATCCATAATGTTCATACCCAGAAGCTGATTCATTTTACGCAACTAATTCTTACTTCTTGTGAAATAGTGGGAAAATAAATTCAAGTAGCTCTATGCAAGGATTAATTGTTTGAAGTGCACACTCATTGTAATACACTCATTGTAATAGCATCCCATATTTCACTAAATCTAGTGATGTTAATCAGATTTATATTTCTTCTAGGATTTGATACCACCATCCTATTTGGATGAGCTATCTCTGTTGCAAGATCGGATAACACCATTTTCCTCTGAAGTAGCTTTTCAAATTATAGAGAAAGAGCTCGGCATGCCAATAGATGTGATGTTCTCTGAGATCTCACCTGAGCCTGTCGCAGCAGCATCACTTGGACAGGTCTGTAAAGCAGTGGGCTTCTGTTTCTTAGATTAAAATTAGGTGGACTCATATTGACTCTTAGTATAAGCCAAACGTGAAAGAAACTAAATGTGAGTTCCAATTTTTGAAGGTCTATCAAGCTAGGCTTAGTTCTAGCGGGGAAGTTGTTGCTATAAAGGTGCAGAGACCTGGAGTTCAAAGTGCAATCTCTCTGGACATATTGATTTTACGTTATCTCGCCGGATTAATAAGGAAGGCAGGAAAATTTAATACCGACCTTCAGGTACTACAATACAAGTAAATTCCTTGCTGAGAGAGAAAAAAAGATATGGGATTTGGAACACATAACATAAATGGTTTAGGCTGCTCTGCAATGTTAGCGTGAATGAGCATCTATTTCCAACATGACAAGACGTATTCTTTGCAATTACTTGACCAGCACATTTTTTGTCAATATACAGGCAGTTGTCGATGAATGGGCCTCAAGTCTTTTTCGGGTATGCATTTATATCTTAATCTTCCTGGGAAAATCTATTATGTTTGTGGCTTTCCATATACTTGCTCTCCTATTAGATGATAATTGACATCAAAGTCGTAAATCCCATGATAAGAAGCCCTTTGGTGTGAATGAATATGTTTACAGTATCTTTAAGGCCGTTTCTGTTGTCAACTAACTGGTCTAGTTTTATCTTGGGATTAAGGCATAGTTGATTGACTGTTAACTGATGTCAGCTATATAATTTGATGTCTTGTACTTCAATTCCTATCTATGAGTTTCAATATTTAGTGTTACTTTACGAATTCTGGATTTAAAATTTGGTTAACTGATCAAAACTTTCTGCTTTTTAAGTTCGTATTCTTGGTCATGCAATAGGAATTCTTTTTCCTTAATTAGCCTGTACTTAAGTTGTGCAAATTATTGTGGGTTGGGAAACACTGCCAGAGCATAGGCTTGGGACATTTATACAAAGAACTAGTTTCGGTCTATACATAGTAGACCTACTACGGAGACTATATTTCTTTTGAAAAGATGAATGGAAATTTATAGGGAGAAAAAGAAGGATCTCCACATTGATATTCACTTAATCAAGAGGAAACATATGATAGTGTCAAGGAAGAATCTTTTTGAGGAGTAAGGAATCCATAAATTACATATAGATGCATTGATGCAAGATGATCTGTCATGCATGTGACAATAGTTGGGGGAGATACAGCAGAATTTCCTTTACACCAAGGCCTTCCTTGATTTTGTACTTGTTTATCCTAGTCGTGGATGAGTTAACTAATAGTATGAAGGACGAGGTTCCATGGTGCATAATATATGTAGATTATACAATTGTGTTAATTGATGAAAGTAGTAAAGGAGTCAACCAAAAGTTAGAACTATGGATAAGCACTCTAGTGTCTAAGGTTTTTAGGTTAAGAAGGTAAAGAGTATATGATATGCAAGTTTAGCTTACATAAGAAGAATGAAGCTGAAGAGATACTAGATGAACGTGCATCCATACAAGATTGGAGAATTACATCTAATAAAGGATGCAAGAAGCACATAGAATTTAAAATGCGAAAAGATCACTTGAGATGGGTTTTCCATGCTCTGCATAGACCTACAGATGCAAGGTATAAAAGTATGACATTATGATGATTGACGATGGGGGAAAAGTTCGACTTTCACATGGAGGATAGTTTCTCAAATAACATAAAATATCTCGAAATTAATACAGATTTGGCTAAGAATAAAACAAAAGGGAAATAAGGTATCCATATAGGCAATACCAACTAGTTGTGATTAACGTAGTTATAGTGCGAGATTTAGAGATCCCTAATTTTCCTTGAGAGTTAATCATTAATTATTGAAACAAAATGGACATAGATAGAAAAATATAAATATAGATAGAGGATTCATTAAGCTGACCCCAACTAATTTAGGATTGAGGTGATACTTGATTGAGGATTGATTTAGTAGTCTGTAATCCAATTTTTGTGAGGTCATGCTGCACCCAAGAGAAATGGAGATGATGAGGGGAAAGTATCCACTTGATTTGAGCTTAGAAGAACATGTCAACATTCAACTACCTTTTTTACATGAACATTTCAGATATTTCCATGGTAATAAACCAGAAAATATTTGACCAGTACTAGTCTGGTAATTTGACCCTTCGATATTGTCTTAATTTTTCATTTTAAGTGGACTATATATATATATAATCAAAATTAACAATAACTACTTTTAATAATAAGGATGAATATTCTTAGTGCTTTATATTGAATACAGGTGATCAAATTGAATGCAGGAGATGGACTACAAACAAGAAGCACGGAATGGAGTCAGATTTCGGTAAAATAGTTGATCTATTTGACTGTGACCTGTATAAGATATCTGAAACCTGCATACCTATAGTCCACCTTTAATCCGGTCTCATTTAGAATGTGATGAGTGAGTTTGCATTTTTAAGAACCTTACGGATCAGAGATTACTTCCACTGTTTATTGTGGTTAACAACAAGACAATCAATTGGCTCCAGGTCTTTATCCATTGGGATACTGAAGTTTATGAAACTCAATAAGTTTTTATCATGAGATAAATATCCAAAATGGGTTAAAAAAATTCCTATGAAACTAGGGCTAATTTGTAGCATTCTGTTATGGATTAGCTATTGCAATCACTTCAGTTGATGTCATATTTTCTCGTCAAAGCTTTGTAATCAGTGATCCTTCTGCTGAATTAATAATATAACAATTTGCAATTTTAAGCCTTTTCTCTTAAATTAATGTGAAGAACCTAGAAACCTCTCTTACAAAAGTAAGATGTACAAGCGTTTTGTTTATGCATCTTCATTTTTATGGATTATGGTTTTGACCCTTTCCCTTCTGCAAGTTGAGGGGAAAATCCAAAAAGAAAAGAGAAAAAAAAGCCTCTAATACTTTTTAGTAAGCAGCACGTAGGCTGAGAAGTATTTCTTCCTATGTTCTTTAATGAGCCAATAAAAAGGGCAAAACTGGGAAAATTTTGGAAAACAGAGAGCGAGGAACTTAAGAAACTCCATCGACAAATCTTGCTTACTGATTTTTCTTTGTTTGGTTTTCTGATGCATCGAGACCAAGAAGAAATGAATCCTTTCTTCCTGCAAATGCAAGGCTAAGCTAATTTGGGACGTAATAAGAGGATGTCAAAAGGGTGAACAGGTATTTTAAAAAATAAAAAAAGAGGGAAGGGAAAATTCAGTAAAATAGTTGAAAACATGACAAATATAAGGCAAAAAAAAAAACCGTATAAAGGAATGTGATCTCAATCTGATGTAACCTGCACAATTATTTAGGATCAGGTCCATCATGAATGACCACTCATTGACTGTGTCAATAGAAAGTCTCCGTGCACCTTGTCAAATTAGTTGATTATCATTGTTTGTAGCATTCTCATCAGAATGACAATAGCAAAATTTTTGTAATTTCCAACAGTTTGATTATCTATGCTTCATCTAATATCATTAGTATCAGATTGTAGGCTATTCTTTAATTTGTGATTGCACATTCATGCATCAACTATGTTAATAGGGAACCTTATTTTATTAGCAATAGTCTAAACATTTCATAATTGCATGAGCAGGCAATTGTATGGTGCAATAAAAGATGTTGTGGTTCCTGAAATGCATATGGCAGAGACAACCCGGAAAGTGCTCACTATGCAGTGGCTGGAGGTAAAACTACATGCCAGGAGCTAAAATCTTACAGTCAAGTGATAATTACATTCTGTGAGCTCTTAAGTCTGTGACAAGTTATGTTAGGCGTTTTCTTATCTTTCCATAATGCAGTTAGTTTCCATAATGGAGCTAGCGTTCTTTCACACTAATGTCTAAGTCAACAAAGACAGGATTAGTTAAAATCCTGAATTAAAACAAATACTCCCTCTGTTTCAATTTATGTGAACCCTTTACTATTTGGGGAGTCTATAAGGTGGTTCTTTGACCACGTTTTCCTTACATTTTTACATTTTTTCTAAATTATTTGAATTATAAATTATCATGACTTATAGTACTTTTAATGTAGTACAAACTTGAAAAATCTATGTTAAAATTTAAGGTCAAAGTTATAAAGTTTGACCCTCGTACTCCGAAAAGGTTCACATAAACTTAAACAGAGGGAGTATGAATTTTGAAGATTTTCTTACGGAAGGGCAATGGTTTTGAGACATTTGGTCACTTCCTAATCCTTGCTTCTCAGATTGAAACATCTCTTTTTGTTATTCCTGTTGGCTTGCTGACAGTCCCTGACAGTCACTCCCTGCGGAAAGAGAACAAGATTACCTGATTGAGAGTTTCTCTTGATTAACGTATTCAATAATTGATGTGCATTACCTTCTGGCTGGGGGATAACAGTGCAGGATTAATGAGTTACATCCAAAGAGGTTTAATTTAGACTAATGTTCACTTGCATAAAATGTTTGAGAATCTTGTCTTTTCCTTGAAGAATTTCGTCTTTATCATTAATGGTTCGTTACGCTGAGATATTTTAGAGTTGAATAGTTGCTCCTAGCGCTAATGTGTTCTTTTTGGGTTCACTGACTTATGTATGCTCAACGTGGAGAGTGTCAAGTATCGTTTTTTTTTTTTTTTTTTAAAGTTCTGATGAGGTGGAATATCTTATAGCCAACAAATAGTGTATGTTGTCTCCTAATGTTATGAAGCTTGGACATCTTGCTCATGTTGCTACACGTTTTTCTTGGCTAGGGGCAAAAGCTGGCTGGGATCAAGGATCTTTATTTGGTTGAGGTTATGTCACAAAACTCATTTTCCTCAAAGTTTATCTGTTGTTCCACTTTGAACCATACTTTAAAGTGAACTTAATGTTTACAGGTAGGGGTTTATTGCTCATTCAGTCAACTTCTAGAGTATGGATTCTATCATGCAGATCCACATCCCGGAAACCTTCTTCGTACATATGATGGGAAACTAGCCTACTTAGGTACTTCATTGATTTTAATTTTTCTTTTATGCATGTAGGGTGTGAGCTATCAACTAAATATATCATGTTGGTAGCCTTCTTTACATGCTACTTCTCTAGTTATGTGACGGTAACCTTATGTATTGCTACTTTTCCTATATATGATGGAACCTTCTGTATCTGCTACTTTTCCTTTTTCTCTCACTCTAGCATTAGTTGCCTTTTTCTGTAAGAAGAAGGTAAAAACGAATACTTTGTTTAATATCATTAACTATCCTCAATGCTGGTTTTAGCTACGTGAAAATGCTGCTGGAAACGCGTGGTAGCTATCTTCCTGAAAACTCAAAGTAGCTTATGAATATCTTATGAAGTGTATATGTGAAACTGGTCATATACACTTGATTGTTCGTGATGCTAGCGAACAAACTTCTTTGGGTTGCTTTTGGTTGTCTCCTTTTCCTTGTAATTCTATTTGTTAGGGTTATAATCTCACATCGGGTAAGAAAAAAAAAAAAAAAATCTCGCATCAGGTAAGTGTTTGGGATTTGGTCTCCTTCTATCGTCTTTGGATAATCCTCACCACTTGAGCTAATTTTTGGGCTTAAGTTAAGCCGATGGTTATTTTCTTAACGTGGTATTAGAGCCAGACCTATTGGTGATGTTGCGCCATCCAATGTTGAGCTACCCAAGTTATAGTACTCCAAGATCCACATGTCCAGTCGGAGGGGAAAGGTGGGTTAGAAACCATATTGATTAAGTATAGTGGTTGCAATCTCCTTATATGGTCTTGGAAAATACTCACCATTTGAGCTTGCTTTTGGATTGACTTAGACCTACGGTCCATTCTCGTAACAGTTAGTCTTATGGAAATTTTGAATATTTAGTACCAGTTGAGTACCTTAGATTTAGCTACCTATCATTTTCTTTTTACTTAATCTTGCTCTTAATCCCAGATTTTGGTATGATGGGTGAATTCAAACAAGAATATCGTGATGGTTTCATTGAAGCATGTCTCCATCTAGTGAATCGTGATTACAGTGCATTGGCCAAGGACTTTGTCACTCTTGGGTATTATTAATATTTTCACTACTCAATGAGAGGTCACTTCTTAATATTAGAAAGTTGTTAGTGTTGATGCATATATTCTTTGACAGGCTTATTCCACCCACAAGTGACAAAGCAGCAGTTACAGAAGCTCTAACAGGTTTTGTCCTTTATATTGACATTTATTAGCTAAACAGTTAAATTCTAGACCTCAAAATTGATCTAATTGTTGGATACTTCTTTACTGATATGAACTTCCCTTTTAGGTGTTTTTCGGAATGCTGTAGACAAAGGAGTCCGCAATGTAAGTTTTGGGGATCTTCTTGGGGATTTGGGATTCACCATGTAAGTGCTTTCCATGATTTCTTCTTCAATTGAAATTGAATATATATTTGGTTTCCTACATTAACCTTTTATTATGTGATGTAATTTGGTCTTATATCACTTATGCGTAAATCATATCTATCTTCTAAATTGGTACAGAAGATGTATATGGAGTTTGCTATGATAAGGATAAACCCCGGGGAGGGGGACTTCTCTAAGTAAAAATGAAAGAAGGACGAAACATATTTGAAAGACGTGTCTTTTTAAAGGCATTGATCCTAATCTAATTCATCGAACATTATTTTAGTGGTCAACCTTGATCTGGGCTGATCTGATAGATTACTGAGAGACTAATACTTGTGCTTCTAACACCAAAATCTGAAGAGAGAATAGCCTGAACGCATAAAGAAAGAAGAGGAACTAGGATAATAAAAGCTAATACAGAATTAGCGTATGAATTCATTTTGATGCTTATACTCCTTACATTAAATATAAATAGGAAGACTGTAACATACTGCTTTCATTTTTTATTATGCCATTGCTAATGCATAGCCACATTAAGAAACCATCCTAGTTAACCTTAATGGCTCTTTTGATTATTAAAGTATGCAAGCTTTAACAGTATTTGCTGACATTCTTCTTGGTAGATGAAGTATGACCACCGCTTTCAGTAATCATCCAGAGTAATAGTAATATCTTGCAAAGTTGGAGTGATAACCTAGGAAATCTCAGCAGAGGAAAACTGTGAATCCTTCTCATTTGCCTAAGCTGTGGGCAGAGTTTAACTGGTGGGACGTAGCAGGTACTTGGTAGATTAATTGAGAACAGACAAGCAGGCTGGCTAAGACACCGCTGTTAAAAGGACTTACTTTGTGAAGTAATGCTTTGTCCACTGCCTAGAGGGTCATTCACCTGGGAACTTTGCTTTCTTTTACTTATGTCATGCATCATCCCACCAATTGCAGAATCACATTTGTTTAATTTTGTCCCAGTGTGATATTTATCAAGAATCTTTGTGATCTCATTCTCTTCTTGATTTTGACATATGGGTACGCAAAGAGTTTGAGGGCACAGAAATAGTATTCTTCGTCAAAATATTGATCAACTTCCCACATAAGTAGAACTAAATGCTTTGGTATTTGCTGTGACGAGATGAAGTGGTGATGGTCTTTAATTATCTCTGGAAACCAAAGTATTACCAGCGGAGTTGTGCGCATGTTGCACATTAGACTAAATGGCTCTTCGAAGCAGATGAACTTGCTTGGGAGAAAATATGGGAAACCCTAGTATTCATGTTGAAAGCACTGATGATTATGTTCAGAGAGGTTCTTTGTTGTCTAGATAATGCTTTAGCAGATATATGGCTTTTCTTATGATGACACCAAATGCTAGATCGATCATTTATTCTTTGCAACATTATTAATTTTATCATTATTATTATTATTATTGTTGTTGTTGTGTTGTTGTTGTTTTTGTTGTTGTTGTTGTTGTTGTTTTTATTATTATTATTGTTTTGATAAGTTTTGCAAAACTCTTTGATTGCAGGTACAAATTTAAGTTTCAAATACCTTCTTATTTCTCTCTTGTCATCCGAAGGTAATTTTGCATGAAAAGTTTCATAACAAAAAGAATCATTAGGGATTAGTTTGTTTTGTATTTGCTTGATCTCATTTATTTTGTTTGTGGCTGATGTTATTCACTGGTATTTTTGAGCATCTAGCCTTGCTGTGCTGGAGGGCATTGCAGTTGGCATCAACCCAGAATACAAAGTTCTGGGCAGTACATATCCATGGATCGCTAGAAAAGTCCTAACTGACAGCTCACCGAAACTGAAAGCTTCTTTAAGAGCACTTCTTTATAAGGTATAAGCAAATGAGGTCTCTCATTCTCTTTCTTAGCACCCATTCCCAGCCTTCCTCTTGCTGAAGCAACTTGACAGACCTCGTACTAGTTCATATTTCTGACCTCCATTCTGATTTTTGGTGCCACAGCGGAACCACTGACAATTAATTTTCCTAGAGGAGGAAAAGGTTAAAAATCTTTACTAGTCGTATTCATGAGTTCAGATGATTTAATTGGAAATGATCAAATGAATCTTCAAGTATGTCACACTTGTGCTTTGTCCACAAAAAGGGCCTAGTTCTCCTCCTTCAATATGTTACAGGAACTAGGGATTATAATGTGCAATGAACTAGGTTCCCATCGTGTATGGATGCAGCTATGCTGGAAATGACTTTCTTTGCTCTCCTTTTTCCTTGTTGTTGTGTTTGGGAATTATTAAGCATAGTACTTGGTACAAACTTGTTTCCAACTAACTATGAATACTTTGAAGGGGCATTCTTCTGAAAAGGAGATTAAAGACTAATTTATTAACCGTTAGGTAGAGAAATATCAAGCTTGAAGCCTGAGACAGTATACAGAAGTTTTACTGGTTGTTGATCCTATTAACTTTAAAAAAAAAAAAAAATGATAATTGCAAGTCCAACTGTTATGTACTCGTGATATACTCTAATTACGTACTTTGATTATAGGATGGTCAGTTCAGGATTGATCGACTAGAGTCACTCTTTTCAGAGGTAAGCTTTTTGATATGTTTGTACGTATCACTTTTATATTTTGTAAGCATATGCCTGACAGTTAATGAGTGTAAGTTAGAAGCCGTAGCTGAATTTCTTGTTTTCTTGATATTCGAGTTACATATGAGAAAATTGGAAAATTTTAAGTATTTCATCGTTTCACCATGTTAGCTTTTTGTTTCTGATATACAATCTCTCTTCATAACAGACTCTCCGTGCCAAGACAGAGAGAACCCTGATAGAGAAGCAAAATGATGGAACTGATTCGAAGGTCGTGATCAAGCAAATTCTTTCTTTTACACTTGATGATAAGGTATTCTATCTCAGTAAATATTACACTATTAAGCAGATCAGAGACTGGAATACAGGCAGAAAAAAAAGAAGGGAAGAAAGGAAGAAATACAGACACACTAATTAGTTCATTTTCATTTGTTTTATATTCAGGCTGCCTTTATCAGAGAAATTCTACTTGAGGAGTTTGCAAAGGTAAGGACTTGTGTTTTGATATTACAAAATGCAAGCAAACCTTTTATGAATGCACAATGCCTTCTTTTGACTAAATTCAAACAGGTGATGAATACCACATGGTAGCAGCCAGAAATTCTATAGCCTTGAATGTAGATGAATCGGAAAAGACCCTATACCAATATAATAGATATAGTTGTTTGCTTAACTATTTAGGAAGTTTCAGGTTCATAATTTTTCGGTCAATTTTTTTGATTTCATTGGATTCTAATGACAGACTAACTGTTTCCATCATTATCACGTGTAGCCGGTTATTGTTTCTAATTCTGATATTATTGACACTTGGGCGTTCTCATCTTTGTTCTTTTCCAAAAAATTATAGTTCCAGTAGAAGTACTAGAGAGAAAAAGATAATGGGAAGGTGAAGAGAAGTTTTGCTATCATGCTGGTCATTTTGGGATGGAAATGCATCTGACAATGCAAGACCCAATACCTTTTAGAACGTTAGAAACTGCTTAGTCATTGAATATGACATGGAAACTTAAAATATCCTGTCTAGTTCCCGTAATCAGTGCTTTTGATGTTAGAGTGTACCTTCCTCTGTTTGAAGTGGAATCTCTATAGATGCTAACGTGAATAATCTAAGAAACTAACATTGGTGAATTGCCACTTCATTTTTGATGTTTTGGAGAGTGGCTAACGTAACTCCTTTTCCGAGTTGGTTGAGTTTCTGCTGGTGTATCCAAAATTTCAAGAAAGTCTACTCGGTCACTGTCATTCAAGGCCTCTGCGCTTGTTGTATTTGGAATTTACGCTTTTTCCCAATTTACAGGGTATGGATGCACTTGGTGTTGCAACTCTCAATTCAGTAACAAATGCAGTTGCAACTAGGTTACCGTTCTCTCCCTCCCGACCATCTTCAATGACTGAAGAAGATATTACTAATCTAAGAAATTTGCAACGTCTATTACTGTTGATATCAGGACTTAGAGAGGACAAGAACCCCAGCATGGTAAGAGAATCTTGCTAGTAAAATGGATGCATGTTTTCTTGCAGTGATATAAAACCACCACGGTGCACCAATCTCCATTATGTGAAAATATCTCATGAAAGTGTTGATATGGATTTGCATGCACGTTAATATCACTATCCTGTTTACTCCTTTTAATATTAGAGAGAGACTACCCACAGCATACTCCCATAACATGCATGTATTCTCAAAGAAAACAAATTCAAATACATGCATAGATACATGAACAACTAGGATATAGGAGCTTGGAGACACCAGAGGCAGCATAAGTTTAATGTTGGAATCCAGTATTTTACTCCCATTAGCTTGTCGTCACAAACTTTACATGTCTTTCAGAATACTGAAATTCCATTGCAAATATGTATGTGGGCCCTTAAGTACCAACTGTTTGCCTTGCTTAGTATCATGACTGTAAAGAAATGGAAATAGGGCCTAACTCCACCCCAAAAACTAGGTCAAGATACATTTTTAACATGGTATCAGAGCTGGATCTATCCCAAATCTCGTTTCCCGATATTGGGTCATGCTCCAAATGTCCAGCCCTGGGCATGGGGGGTGGGGTGTGAAGAGTCTCACATCAGTGCTTTAAGGGATGGGTGGTCTCATTAATATGACAAAAATGCTTGCATCTTAGGTAGCTGCTGGAATCATGTTTATTGATGCATGCTAGAACATGGATGGAATCCAAGAATATTTTCCTCTCCAGCTGAGATTTCCGCTTTAAATTCACCAATCTTGGTCTCCAAGCTCCTAAGCTAGTTACTTAAGCTCCAATCTCCCAGTTACTGAACTGTTATGTTATCTTTACATCCTGTGCATACATGATTTAACTATGGATACCGCATTATTGATCATCAGCACCAAATTCATGTTTATTATTATTGCACAATTACTTGATATGTTAGTAAAACATGGACTTGTAACTTATTCTTTGTAGAAGGTTAATGGAGTTAGCACATCCAACGAGCAGATGATATCTTTGAATGGAGCACCTGTAGCCCTTCAGCAATTTGAAGCTGTCCAAGAATTTCTACCCCTCCTTTCAGTTCTACCTGAGGTAAATCTCAATAGATTTATTTTCTCCTTGATATAAACCAATTTTATACTGGTCGCCTCTGTATGATAGCAATGACATAGAGATCTCCATTTTCCATAATTCTAATCCAATCTTTTGGCTGGCGTTCATAATGAAAAATGTTTCACTACTTTCTGAAAAAATGAAAGGTGAAAGATGTCATGTAGGCTTAACTGCGTAAGTGTGCTTGTTGATCAGAAAATTGCGCACACTGCACACCCCTTGTTTACCTCCCTTACACAAACATTAATTTCCCCACCAGTAATTTAGGAAGCTGTACGAGCTGAGTGTGTTTTGAGTGTACGATTGCTGTCAGAGATTAGATATGTGAAGACAGGTTTTTGTAACGGTGATAATGCTTTTATAACGGTGATAATCCATTTTGATATGTTAGTTTTCATCGTTGTCCTCTTATTACTATATGAGCTACGCTTATTGATCAATCTCTTTTTTCAGTTGAACTCCCTTTGGCAGCAAATGGTAAATACGTGCCAAATGGGCTAATAGATTGGTTTGGGAGACACTTCTTTATAACTAAAAATAGATGCGCTATGCGAAGCCTATTTTAGCTTTTGTGTATTTACTAATGGATATGCATATTTTGCAGCTTCCCCAAGATATGCAACAACAGTTACTTCGGTTGCCTGCTGATTTAGCTGGAAAGCTGGCTTCCCGAGTCGCTGCAAGGACGTTAAAGAGGGTATTCTTGTGAAATATTTCGGATTATCATATTGTGGAAAAAGCAAGACATTCGATTTAGGTCCTCGTCAAAGAGCTTTTTGGGGTTTGTTGGGACTTGGGGTAAGCAATTATCTAGTCAAATTGGCCATTCCAGAATGAAGAGCTCTTGGTTGTTTTAACTTAAAAGACGGAGAAGCTCAGTCCCCTGAACCTTCTATACAGTTGCAAGCAATGCAACGTCATAAAAAAAATATAGGTAGTATAAATACAGTATGGAGGCAAAATGTTGCAATTCTCCTATTACAAATACACTCTGGTACCTTGCAAAATTTTACTTGACCTACTGATTTTTTTTCCTTGTACCATTCGAGCCCAGTGTACAAAATTGTCTACACCATAATGTAAAACCAATAAGATCTCGTGAATGAGCTGCAATGCTTGGTCACGAGAATTCAGTGTACGTATTTCTAATAGAATATCTTCTTTTTGTTCAAATGTTGCTACATTAAGGTGTTGAAGTAGCTTAAAGGCGCTATTTGCCTCACTGGAAAGGCGAAAAACACTTTTCCACAAGGAATATAGAGTTGCATTGGCTAATGATGCATGCGGTGGCTGATGGCATTGGTGGCTCCGGATCATGCATATTCCGGACTACTGTTAGCACATAATTGATGAAAACACCATAATATACGGGGAGGAGAAGATCAGGAGTAGTTTTCTGATGGCCACAAATGGTTGTGGCTTGAGAGAGTGAGATGCTCGTTGTCTTTCTTCTTTTCTTCTTTTATTTCTTGAGAGTTCCAGGCAATAAACCAGGGAAAAAATGTCGATGGCCATTGACAAAGGCAATGCATTATCCCTCTAATGCAACTGGAGCAAGAACCATATAATTGCAACATTGAATGCGTTCAATTTCCTCTATCACCTGCGAAATCTTCATAAAGCATCCATCGTGACACACACAAATATCCGTCTGGTTGAATCATACTACTCTTTATTTGAAAAAAGATCCAAGTAATTGAACTTCGCAAAGATTTGAGAAATAAAATTGTTAAGGAGGAGAACAGTTTAAAGTTGGAACTTGAATATGCGCAGTTTTAGTAATTGGTAGGACATTGAGAAACTAGAAATTACATAAAAGAGTATTGCAAGTCGTTAACTTTTCATAGACCGCGCTGTTGTCATACAACTATAGTGATAAATCCTTTATAGTCCGCGATATGGTTATACAAAAACTGCAGGATGGCAATCCCAATCCAGGTCAAGTGTATCTCAATAGTTTGGAGGTGCATATCCTACTAACTACGCTTTAGGCGAAAATCGGCTACCTCCCAGGTAAAAAATAGGATACCTTTTCATTTCTTTTCTCCGTTTCTGATGTTATAATTGTCTGCAATTTATTTGCCTTAGGACTCTCATTTTCATCATTATGAATATGGAGAATCATTGCTTATTCTTTGACAGCACTAATAAACCTTTATAACACCAGCTAGTCAAATATTCCGACTAAAACAAAACACTCCGGGCTATGCAATATTGATCCAGTAGAACGTATTATGTGCCTGCTAAACCTAAGGGGAAAAGAACAATCTACCGAAGCAAATTTACCAAGTAAAAAAGGCAAGCATTTACCGCGAATATTCAAGCTACGCCTAATTAAAACGCGTTAACATTAATCATACAAAAGATCAATATCTTCCACTGGAGTAGCTCGATCACTAGATATTTTAACAAAAATAGATAAGCGCCAATATAATATACTTGAGCCTCCAGCTACATCACCTCGCCCCTTCAGTGAGGATGATAATATTCATGAGCTAAAACCACAAAGAGAAACTGGAGATATATGTCAATATTTTGGGGATAAATCAAACGTATCACCCCACTTTTTACGCACAGTTATCTCCAAATCTCAATTTTATTTGTCTTTGTTTCAGGGATTTCTGCGGTCTACGGCCCGAGTTAGAGGGAGTAAGGGGAGCAGAATTGAGACGTTCATACATCAGCTACACTTGCCTATTATTGGTAAAATATGTGCTCAGCTTTCCATTGATACTGGCAAGAAGCCACATGATAAAATAGAAAAGCAAACTCTTCACATGTTTAAGACGATATATATCTCCCCACCATCTGGGCAGAAGTTCCTATTAACACCCACAAGATTGCACAAAGTACTCCAAGTAAAGAAAAACATAAAAATCCATATTTGGATTTGCCCGAACTACTTGAAGTTGCAGAGGTATTACCTGTAGCAACATTCATGTTCGCGACATTTAATTTCATCTTACTAAAGCTAGACATACGCTCAAAGGCCCTGTTAACTACTAGAGCACTTTCAGCAGCTGAAGCAGGAGTTGTGGGTATAGAATCCACGAAAGCCCACAAATTAGAGGAGAACCACGACTGCGTACCATCATCCTTTTTGGCTAGATTTTGATTAGCGCCCATAGGATGATTTGCCATATTATTATCATATACCACACCTAAACAACATTGCCAAAACTTGCTAAAGTTAGAAATAAAATCTAATACCAAAATTAACAGCAGAAGAGCTCTTGAAGCTGGCTCAAACTCCCCCATTTTCCACTTGGGCAAAAGAGTTCTTGCCACACTGAAGATGACATGGTTATTCAATACCATCCATCTGTCCAGGAGCTCCAGTAAGTCAGATAACATAGAGAATGTGTTTATACAAATTTGAGAAGTATGATAATATTATGGCATTAGCCAAGCAAAACTGTCAGCATTGCAATATGGAATTCTTTGAATACCTGAAGATGCTTGATGAACAACTGATTGATCTCCTTCAATGGGGTTAAAGACGTTGAATCCTTCATCATGTGTCCATAATTGATTTATCTGGTTTTCATGATTCAAGAGCATCTGCTGGTTGTTCATCATGTCATTTTGGAAAGTGCTCATGAATGTAGTGGAATCTGGGTATCCAATCCCGTTTACAAAGTTGTTCACGGATGGTTCAGCACTTTGCCCCACCATTGGTGTCTCCACATTATCAAGAAGCAAAGGTGCATCATGATACAGGTCGAACTCTGTTAAGCCATCAAAGTCATCAAACTGCACAATCTCCGGTTTTCCAGCAGGGTTGTCAAAGACTTGACTGTTTGGTGTTTGATTATCAAAGTTTTGGACACTTGGTTCGGGCACAAGAAGGTCATCCATCTCCAGAAAATCTTCCAGGAAATCCTCTTCCACCACGTGTAGTGGCTTTTCAGGATTCAAAGGAGAAGATGAGACCTCTGGTGCCTCGTGCAAATGTAACTGTGATGTGTCTGACTGTGTCAGGTCAAAGCTTGCCCTCCTATTATACTGCTGGCAGCTTGGGCCGGCGACAGCACAATGATTGTACAAATTAACTTCCCTCGAAGACTGATCTAGCAAGGTACTTTCAGTATCTTCCTCTTGTACAAATTGTTCCAATGCAAAATTGTTATCTACGGCAAAAGGCTCAAGAAGCACAGGCTCATACACAATACGGTTCAGCAGTTCCTCAAGTACATCATCAGTAGCAGGAACTACATTAAGGTGCTTTGCAGAATTCTCCTGCTGTACATGGACTTTGGAATTCGGGGACTCATCATCAACCCAGTCCTCCTCTCTAAATGGTGCACCGTATTGCTCACCATTCTTGGGGCCGGGCCCACTCTTCTTGAAAACCTTGTAAAGTGCATAGTAGTCCTGTGCAGTCTGGCACCTCTTCAGCTCGTCTTCATCCATGGTGTATTCATGCATCACCCAGTCTGTTCGTTCACCTACTGGTGCTCGTCCTCTATAAAAGACCAGCGTCTTCTTGACTCCAACAGCACGAGAGTTACATGTAATAATACGATCTTTTCCAGTAGCTTTCCAATACCCGTGCTTTGTTCCCCTGTTTGACCGTGCTCCATTGGGATATTTTCGATCTCTGGGACTAAAGAAGAACCACTGCCTGTCCCCAGTTTTTAACTTAGACAAATCTGCAATTCCAATTCGCAAAAGAAACAGTCAGTTACAAATTGAGAAGATTCAAACATGATCCTAAGTCTATCAACACAAATATGACTATCAGTCAGCACCAATTAACATCAGACAGTAGAAGAGAATAACATATCAGCAAAAAGCCATCAAAACAAAGAGAAACAGGAGGAGTTTAGAATGCAATATCTATGCATGGAACATTAAATGCATGTTAAGTACTGATGATGATAATTCCTCTCTCATCTTTCATAAATAAACTACCAAGACCTTAAATATGTCCTAGATCTCCATTCTTATTTCTCCATGCAAATTTCAATCACAATAACACGTGACTCAGAATAATTTTGTGATAAAAACTAATTTCCACAAATATATATTTGTCAAATAAACAAACAAAAAATCACAATAACTAACAAGAAACGAGAAAATTCAACTATATAACAAGTTTACTTCCACTTTATCCGTCGACCAGTAAACACCTTTATCCAAAGAGACAATTCAATAAAGCAAAATGGTAAATTTCATGCCAATCAACAAATTGAACACACAAATACTCCAGAGAAAATCAATACAGCAACCAGATAAATACAACCCACAAAAAAAAATCATAACATCAAAACAGTAACCAAAAAGCCACACTTCACACACCAAAACCCTACAAAACACCCAGTCACACATATAATCAAATCAAGTCAACACCCAAAAAACACATCAAAATCTCTTCTTTTTCTTCTTTTTTTTTAATTTTTTTTTTAAAATGAAAAAATCACCAGATAAATCACAACCCTCAAAAGTACAATCACAAAATCAACAATACCAAAACCACACACCAAAACCCTACAAAATATCCAGTCACACAGATGATCAAATCAAGTCAAGTCAACAACCAAAAAAACACATAAAAATCTCATTTTAAACTCATAACAAAATCTAAGAATTCACAAGTAAACACAAAATCAAAACAGTACCAAAAAAACACACTTCACCTATCATAACAATACAAAACACATACGCGCCCAGATAATCAAATCAAGTCAAGTCAACAACCAAAAAAAACACATCAAAATCTCATTTTTAAACTCATAACAAAATCTAAGAATTCATAAATAAAATCACAAAAATAAAAACAGTATCCAAAAAACACCCAATCACCAAGATATGATCAAATCATGTCAACATCCAAAAAAACACTTTAAAATCTCATTTTTAAACTCATAACAAAATCTAAGAATTCATAAGTAAATTCACAAAAATCAAAGCAGTATCCAAAAAACACCCAATCACCAAGATATGATCAGATCAAATCAACACCCAAAAAAACACATAAAAATCTCATTTTTAAACTCATAACAAAATCTAAGAATTCATAAATAAAATCACAAAAATAAAAACAGTATCCAAAAAACACCCAATCACCAAGATATGATCAAATCATGTCAACATCCAAAAAAACACTTTAAAATCTCATTTTTAAACTCATAACAAAATCTAAGAATTCATAAGTAAATTCACAAAAATCAAAGCAGTATCCAAAAAAAAACCCAATCACCAAGATATGATCAGATCAAGTCAACATCCAAAAAAACACATAAAAATCTCATTTTTAAACTCATAACAAAATCTAAGAATTCATACCAGGCAAATCACAAAATCAAAACAGTACCCAAAAAAAAAATACACTTCACACACCAAAACCCCTACAAAAACCCAAACACCCATACAATCAAATCAAGTCAACACCCAAAAAAAACAAATAAAAATCTCATTTTTCATCAAGAACTCATAATAACAAAAATCCAAGAATCCATACCAGGCAAATCCTCAGGTTCCCACTTGTACACATCAGTCTCAGCAATTGCATCAAGCAAAATACTTCGCCTACAGATCTTCCTCTTTAAATAGTACACAACAAGTTCCTCATCTGTTGGGTGAAACCTGAATCCAGGTGGGAAAACATTATTTTCTCCAAAAACATCAATTTCTTTACAAGCTGATGATGATGATGGTGTTGATGAATCCATCAAAAGCTTCATTTTTTTTTTTCAAATCTACAAAATAATCTAAATACCCACTTCAAGAATCAATAGAATTTTCACTAAATTTTAGAGGAAAGGTGAAAAATAGACAAAATTGAGAAGGGGGCAAACTCTAAGAATTTGGGGAGAATTTAGAGAATGACCCTAAGAAGTGGGGAATTGAGTTGAGAGTTGTTTGGTCAAATAAGAAATTGCGAAGAAAAAATATACCCCGCGGTTTTGTGGAAGGGGGGGGGGGGTGAAGAGTAGGAATCTGGTGTGACCATGCTTAGTGATTTAAAGTGGGGGTTCTTGGATTAGTATTATTTAAAGGTTCTTGAAAAGGTTCAAATATGGGATTGAGCCTTTGTAAAAGGGTTCAACCTTGAATATACCCCTGATGTTGTAATATTATTGTTTTTTTTTTATTTATTTATTATTTTTTAATATGTGAACATCTTTTATAAGAATAAAGGATTAAATTTGTTCCTGAATAATGCGAAACAATTCAGATTTGCTTTCAAATTTTGAAGAAGGGGTTCATTATTGAGTCCGGAACCAAAATGCCCCCTAAAAAAATATTTTGAATTAAAATACCCCAATAAAAAAAAAGTTACAAAAGTACTCATAGCGCACTAAAATACTGCGCTATAGCACTAACGGAGACGGAGCCTTTAAGTGCTATAGCGCAGTACTTTACTGCGTTATAGAAAAAAATTAATGTTTTTGGTACTTCTATAACGCAGTAAAATACTGCGTTATAGAAGTACCAAAAAAAAAAATCTTTCTATAACGCAGTATTTGAAGTACCAATTTTTTTTTTTTGTATAACGCAGTAAATACTGCGTTATATAAACAGTACAAAAAAAAAAATTGGCCAACTTTATTTTTTGCAACACTTAGTGTTATTTTTCATACTTTGACCAATAATTAGTCGTGTGTCAAGATTCCGAAACGTCAATATTTTATATAGAACCTGATTTTTTTTCTGCGTACAATAATGTAGGCCCAATACATCAAGGATACGTAGACGTTCGGATCGTCATTTTAGGGGTTGAAAAGGTGCCCGAAGTAAGTTTTGTTTGAAAAAACTTAGTGTTTTTTTCATACTTTGACCAATGATTAGTCGCGTGTCAAGACTCCGAAACGTCAATATTTTATATAGAACCTGATATTTTTTTCTGCGTACAATAATGTAGGCCCAATACATCAAGGATACGTAGACGTTCGGATCGTCATTTTAGGGGTTGAAAAGGTGCCTGAAGTAAGTTTTGTTTGAAAAAACTTAGTGTTTTTTCCATACTTTGACTAATGATTAGTCGTGTGTCAAGACTCCGAAACGTCAATATTTTATATAGAACCTGATATTTTTTTCTGCGTACAATAATATAGGCTTCCGCTTCGTCCACCACCGCTCGCGCGTAATACATCAAGGATACGTAGACGTTCGGATCGTCATTTTAGGGGTTGAAAAGGTGCCTGAAGTAAGTTTTGTTTGAAAAAATTTAGTGTTTTTTCCATACTTTGACCAATGATTATTCGTGTGTCAAGACTCCGAAACGTCAATATTTTATATAGAACCTGATATTTTTTTCTGCGTACAATAATGTAGGCTCAATACATCAAGGATATGTAGACGTTCGGATAGTCATTTTAGGGGTTGAAAAGGTACCCGAAGTAAGTTTTGTTTGGAAACTTTAGGGTATTTTATTTTTTAAGATTTTGATTTAAGCGTGTTATTTTTTAATCAAGACATAACTTTATTTTGAATATAAATATAATTCTAAAAAATATAGGGATAAAAACTAGTTGTAAAGTCGTCAAACTTTAGATGGTCATAACTTTGCGCTCGGACGTCCGTTTTACGCGGGTTTTTTTTTTGAACTTGCGTATTTTTTCGAGATCTATGCGGGCAAACGGCCGTAAGGCAGTTTGGCCGAGCCGAATTTTAAAAAACCTCCTTTTATCCCATTCAATTTCGATTTCCCCCCAAATTGGCGTGAAATTTTCAGTTTTATTTACTTATAAGATGATGATACGCAATAGATTTCAACGTAAAAATTCCGGGGTAATGTAGCTGTGAATGTCAATTTCACTTCTACATAAAGCTGACTAATTTTCTCGACACATAAAGTTGACTAAACTAACCTTACAGTCAAACACTAAGTTTTATCAAACACTTCGGGCACCTTTTCAACCCCTAAAATGACGATCCGAACGTCTACGTATCCTTGATGTATTGGGCCTACATTATTGTACGCAGAAAAAAATATCAGGTTCTATATAAAATATTGACGTTTCGGAATCTTGACACACGACTAATTATTGGTCAAAGTATGGAAAATAACACTAAGTGTTGCAAAAAATAAAGTTGACCAATTTTTTTTTTTGTACTGTTTATATAACGCAGTATTTTACTGCGTTATACAAAAAAAAATTAAAAATTGGTACTTCTATAACGCAGTATTTTACTGCGTTATAGAAAGAAAAAAAAATTTTGGTACTTCTATAACGCAATATTTTACTGCGTTATAGAAGTACCAAAAAAAAAAAAAATCTATAACGCAGTAAAATACTACGCTATAGCACTTAACGGCTTCGTCTCCGTTAGTGCTATAGCGCAGTATTTTACTGCGCTATGGGTACTTTGGTAACTTTTTTTTTTGTTGCGGTATTTTGGTTCAAAATATTTTTTTTGGGGGCATTTTAGTTCCGGACCTTTCATTATTCTAGCGATAGTAATTTTTTTTTTTTTTTAACACTCAGAACCTCCAACGGGAATGTCTCTATCCCAAAGCACAAATCAACCACTCTCAAGCCTTAAATCATCTCAAATAGATCTCAAATGATGAACAAGTGCACCGCCAAATTCTCCCCTTTGTTAGAACTCCATAGACGCAATTTTAACTTTTAAATCATTTGCAACAATATTGTGGCGATCCAGTAGTTGAGGGGATCTTATGATATAGGTAAAATGGTAACAAGGGAAAATGGCAAAGATGATGTGAGAGAAAAAGAGAGAGATTGTATGAATTGGTTTTTGTGTGAATTTTTTGTGTGTTTTTTATGACTGTTATCAAAGTGAAGTGGTGGTAGAATGAGTAAGCTTCAAGTGTTGTTTTAGAAAGTTAGGAGAACTAATTGATACGGGGCAATTTGCATGATTGTACTTATTCGGGGGGTGATCTTTAATTTTAACCCCTCGCTTAATACCCCGAGATTCTAGGTTCGAATTTTGGTTCAGTCAAATAAAAATTCGCAAGACAAAGTTTTGTAGCAAAATTAGGCCTTTTAAGACAGAGGTTTTAGCCCTTAAGGCAAACTTTTGTCCAAAATTATACCTTAAGGCCTCACTTTTACCCGAATAGGCCTAATTTTGGGCAAATGTTAGATCTTAAGGTGGAGGTTTCACAAAAGTCTTGCCCTGCGATTTTTTTTTTTTAACTGAGCGGGGGTTCAAACCCAGAACTTCAGGATATTTTCGATCACTTTTTTAAGCAAAGGGTAAAAATTAAAGACCAGCAATTTGAGGGGGGAAAATCCAGTGCGTTTGAAGGGCAATCTGCACAAAAAAAACATTGATATGGTAGTGATTGATTTAAAGTGATGATGCACTACGAGTGGGAAGAATAAAATTTCTACAATTGTACAACATTTCGGTATAAATTTAGGCTATTTTAGAGACAAATTTATCTTCTTCTTTTTTTTCCTTGTGAAAAATGGTCATGTATTAGAAAACATCTATTATTAGTAAATAAGGGTATATTTAAATCAATATTATTACAGTAGAAATATATTTTACCACAATTATTAACAGAGGCAAAATTGAATCATTTCACAAAGGTCAATAACATATTTGAACCTTTTCTCTTAAAGTTTTAGTTTAGAATTTTAAGAGAATGAAAATTTGCTTTTAAAAAAAAAAAAGAGATTGTTTGGTCGTGAGAAAATTCTACAACAAATAGAAGCAGGTGAGCAGACATTTGGAAAAGTTGCGACTAGTGGAGTAATATTTTGTGAGGTTTGAATTCTTTTGTGCCTTGAAGACTAAAGTACAAGGTTGTCTTTTTGGGGCAAAATTCATGTATCCAATAATGGGATTTAAGTGTCAGCACGATTGGATAAATACTATTTATTGAGAAAAAAGGTTTTAGAACAACGATCATAAAAAGAAAATTGTTATGAAATATTAAATGTGGATGTCCATCACTTTAGAAATAAATTCTCACTTTCACTACACAAATATAATGTCTCTTTCATTATTTTCCACCATCTTAATGGTTCTTCCATTATCTTCCACCATTTTAATGGTTCTTCCATTATCTCATATTTTGAATGACATGTTTATTGTTACCCTTTTATATGCCTCTATGCACCACTATAAATAGAGGCATAGGGATTCATATTGTAGATACTTGAACACATTTGGATGAATAAGAAATCTCTCTTCTCTTGTCTCTCTTTATTTTTATTATTTTCATCTTTTACTATTATTACTCTTTCAGCTTAGTTTTATAACACGTTATCAGCACGAGTCTCTAATCTTTTATTAGAGTTTAATCCATATTACACTTACCGTGTTTGAGAGTTTGACGGTACTGAAAATAAAGTGAACGATTCATAGTGAATGCAGTCAAGCATGCTTACAATTTTTCATGAGGTAAGTGATGCCTTAAACTAATAGGCTAACCAATCCCTTCCGGACTTGATTGGATTCTTTATCGGTCCATTTACTCTGTATCATTTAATCATATGTACATACACCATACATTTTATTTTATATAAAAGAAGAACTGAAATTTTGGTAGAGTTTATAAATATATATATATGACCATCAGCAGTGGTAAATATTTTGGAGGCTTACTGTGACTATAATGGACAATATGTTAGAAATTCTCTACATTATATATATGTTTCGATTTGCTCCTGAAGTAGCAATATCTTAAAAGGGTACTAAGCTATCATTATTTGATATGCTTGAGACACGTTCAGATATGCTCCATTTCTGAAGAATGAGAACTTTTGATAGGTATCACAAATATAAATCCATTCCTGAATGTGACAATATTTAGTAAAGCTTATAATTACGAACATATACTTGGTTGTTAATATATCAAGTCTCACCTCCAGAAGAGGTAAAATAATTGAGAAAAATATTCTATGTTTTACTCTCGAAGCAGTAAATTCAGAAATCTACTCCTCAAGTAATAAATTCAGAAATCTGCTCCTGAAGTAGCAAATTTGAACTCTACTCCGGAAGTAGTAGAACTCTTAAATTTACTCCCGAGTTAATAGAATTTTAAAATTTATTGTAGAAGTAGTAAAACTTTGAAATTTACTCTTGAAATAATAAACCTTTGAACTTTAATCTTGGAATAATAAAATAGATAGGAATTGTTTCTCCTTTACAAAAATAATGACGTGATTGGCTGAATACTTTTAAGTTCTTTTTATTTTTGTTTAAATCAGCAGTCATGTTCATATATAATGCAATTACCATGGTTTCTATAGCTACAAGGATAAATATGTGATGATTATATTAAACTACTATGGTTTTGTTTTTTGAATTACTTCTTTCTTTAACGAAAGTACTTAAAGGATTAGAGCCAGAGGCAGATTTAGAGCTACAGAACCTTATAACCGCATCCTCGAATGAGATTCCTAAAAGTCCCTCCGAATTTCTACAAGCATTTTATGTGGCTTCCAGATTTTTATATAAAGGTTAATATTCTATACGGGTCTATATATTAGACTATTATTATCGCACAATCTTTTTAGTAACTTGTTTCAAGGTGTATTAATTCTATAATATGTGAATGTAAGTGCCTGATTCAACTAGAGGCAATTTCGTGTCATACTTAGCACCAAGTATTATGCCAAGAAATAATTACACAATAGCCATGGGATATATTAGATAACTGGATATAACTTAGTTTGATGTCTTTCTCTGCCCTTTCATATGACATTTCATCCGCATGTTACATTTGATATTAGAAATACATGTTAGTCAACGCATGCACCAATTTTCTTAAAATTGGATCTCTGTAAGATCATTTTGAAGATTTAAGATTGTGTTACTATAGGATTTTACTGCGATTTATACTAAAAAAAAAAAAAATTGTGGACAATACTAGGTTCACTTAAGTTCCAACAGATTTGTGCCTGAGAGAAATAATGAGCTATTGAAAATTATCATAAAGCGCATCTAAATGATCAAGTTTTATTCCCCGAAGTGAATAAAGAAATACTACAACACACCTCCTGAAGAGATAAAATAACAAAGGATATAAATGTTATTTCGTGGTATGAAGGTCATTGTTGCTTGTACCTGTCGTACGTCAAATCATCTTGGATACTTTTATTATGTATCATTCTAAGGCAAAAGGATGCAAAATTCTGTAGAATACTTTCTACCAGAACCACATTAATATATTATGTTTACTTACTGATTTTCCAGAAGAAAATGACAGTTCATACAAAAATTTCCTGAAGAAAGAAATAATTATGTGGTTGCCGACAAAATATTCGGATGTTGGCCAGTATTCTCCCTGAAGGAGATATTTACCATAAAAGGATCAAAGACTGTATAACTTAATGTTTACTTTTTGTCATTTATGAATTTAAGAATGTCTTTATAATATTCATTTGGCCGTAATTTTTTTTTTTTTTGTCATGACACCAGCAGTGTCAAAGCAATATTTGGTAGTGCAAAATTAGTGACCAAGGTCTCCAGAAGAGCTTAATTATTTGTGCACAAGAATCATGACCCAGCAGTGTCCAAACATTATATGATTATGGAAAGCATATTGAGAGCTCCTGAAGAGTTTATCTATTATTATGTCATTCTTCTTGTATCGCAATATAAAAAAGTTGTTATGATCAAAATATAAGTTGTAGTAAACCCGAAGTTTACTGATAAAAATGATTAATACTACAAAGGATTGGAAGATTGAATATCTTCAAGTTACTACGGGTAAGAAATATATTTATGAAAGGTTGCCCGATTTGTACTACAAATATAAGCATGATGAATCACATGAACAATAAACCAGAAGTTTATATTGATATGAAATTCATGTCATAGTAAACCAGAAGTTTACTAAAACAAATTGCACATGACACGGTAAACTTGAAGTTTACTAGTATAATAATTTTATGAGTCGGCATGAGCGATTTGATCATCCCAATTCAAATATGATGTGCAGATTGAGCATTTGACATATATTGAAGAACTAGAAGATTCTTCAATAATTTATTGTTGTTGCTTGTTCTCATAATAAGTTGATTATACTGGTTAAAGTTGGGATTGAGTTCCCTAAATTCTGAAAAAAAATATAAAAGGTGAATATGGGCCGGTTCACCTGTTATGTGATGTCTTAAATAGATGCATCGACGGTCACATGTGCTTTTATTGTCAACCCGCAGTTTGACATATGCAAAGTTACTTGCTCAAAATAATTGAGTTGAGAGCACAATTTTCAAATTATGTAATCAAGAGAATTCATCTTGTTAATGCTGATTTATATCCAAGTTGGTTTGGCGTTAAATGCCTCTACTAAATAGCTAAACCATTACTTATGAGAACAAAGTTTTATGTGGTGATCTGAAATATGATATATTGTATACAACATCACTTATATGCTTCAGACCAATAAATTATGATAAATTCTCTCCTCACAATTGGTTCAGGGTTAGGAACCAAATGTTTCCATCTAACAGTTTTTTATGTGTGGTATATGATTAATGAATCTACCATGATGCACAAAGATGGATTCCACCAAAGAAGATGGGATATATGTTAGTTTTTCTAACATAAGGGGGAGAGAATAAGTAGCTGAGGAATATGTTATGAATTATCATTAGTGTGATCCTCATTAAAAGGATAGTTCAACTCAAATGCTAGAAGCATCTGCTGACCCAAAATTAATTTCTAATTTCAGCTGCAAAATGCTCCTATTAAATTCATGTCCCTGAAGGACATGGTCTACAGCATGCATGAAGCGTGGTAGACTAATCGGTTCCAAACGCAATAATCATTGAAAATAAAGAGGAGAAAATGGTCAATGATCATTATAAAGAGGCAATGTGCTCTTGAAGAGCCTACGACATAATACTTCATGAAACCTCATGAGAGGTTTAGGTACCTAAAAATAATGGAAGTGATGAGATCTCAATAAGTTATGTCACATTGCGAACCGATATAAATGATATACCGTCGACGATATTTTTGATACAATATAGCGCAATATTATAAAAGATTGTGAGGATCTAAATTCTACGTCTATTAAAGCATGCTAATGTAGAAATTATTATCAAGTGAAATGACGCATCTTGGTAAGCGTAAAGCTTATTGGACCTGCTGTCCGGACACCAGAAGATGTCACATATTTAGATAGAAATAGATGTTGTCACAACCTATATGAATCACTTGAAAATGAAATATACATGAAAATCCTTGAAAGATTTAAGATGCCTGAAGCATGTAGTTCAAAGTCTCGGGAAATGTATTCAATCAGATTACAAAGATCATTGTATGGTTTGAAGCAATCCGGGTGCATGTGGTATAACCGCCTTAGTGAATATTTGTTAAAGTAAGGTTATACAAATGATGCAATTTGCCCATGTGTTTTTATAAAGAAAGTAATAACGGAGTTCGTTGTAATTGTTGTATATGTTGACGACATAACCTTATTGGAACTCCTGCATAGCTCAAAAAGGCAATTGATTATTTAAAGAAGGAGTTTGAGATGAAAGATCTTAGAAAGACAAAATTATGCCTTGGTTTGCAAATTGAACATTTGACAAATGGCATTTTTGTCCATCAATCTGCCTATACAGAGAAAGTGTTGAAACGATTTTATAGAGATGAAGCACATCCATTAAGTACTCCGATGGTTGTTCGATCACTTGATGCGAATAAAGATCTGTTCCGACCTCAAGAAAAGAATGAGGAAATTCTTGGTCCAGAAGTACCATATCTTAGTGCAATTGGTGCACTAATGTATCCTGCCAATACCACAAGGCGTGACATAGCATTTTCAGTTAATGTGTTAGCAAGACATAGTTGTGCTCCTACAAGGAGACACTGGAATGGAATTAAACACATATTGAGGTATCTAAAGGGGACTATCGATTTGGGCTTATTTTATTCTAGCAATTGCAGTCCCGATCTTGTTAGCTATGCCGATGCAGGGTATTTATCTGACCCACACAAAGCTAGATCTCAAACAGGCTATGTATTTATTGTGGCTACCTCGTCAAATCATGCTGAGATAATAGCTATTCATGAAGCGAGCCGTGAAGTTGTGTGGCTGAGGTCAATGATACATCTCATTCGAGAAAAGTGTGGTTTGAAATGTGATAAAATACCCACAATCTTATATGAAGATAATGCAACATGCATTACCCAATTGAAAGGAAGTTTCATAAAAGGAGATAGAACGAAGCACATTTCACCAAAGTTATTCTTCACACATGATCTCTAGAAGAATGGTGATATTGATGTGCAACAAATCCGTTCAAGTGACAATCCTGCAGATTTGTTTACCAAATCTTTACCAACTTCAACTCTTGAGAAAATGATATTCAAGATTGGAATGCGAAGACTCCGACATTTGAATTTTGGTCTTCGTCAGGGGGAGTGAAATACGTGTTGTACTCTTTTTCCCTTAACCAAGGTTTTGCCCCATTGGGTTTTTCTTGGTAAGGTTTTTAATGAGGCAGCTCTCAAAGCGTATTACTAGATATGTGTACTCTTTTTCCTACATTAGGACTTTTTCCCATGGGGTTTTTTCCTAATAAGGTTTTAACGAGACACATCATCTATTAAGACATGGACATCCAAGGGGGAGTGTTATGAAATATTAAATGTGGATGTCCACCACTCTAGAAATAAATTCCAACTTCCACTACACAAATATAATGTCTCTTCCATTATCTTCCACCATCTTAATGGTTCTTCCATTATCTTCCACCATTTTAATGGTTCTTCCATTATCTCATATTTTGAATGACATGTTTATTGTTACCCTTTTATATGCCTCTATGCACCAGTATAAATAGAGGCATATGGATTCATATTGTAGATACTTGAACACATTTGGATGAATAAGAAATCTCTCTTCTCTTGTCTCTCTTTATTTCTATTATTTTCATCCTTTACTATTATTACTCTTCCAGCTTAGTTTTATAAGAAAAATAACTTTGTATGTACTTTTATTCTCTGCATAAAAGAGAGAGAGAGAGAGAGAGAGAGAGAGAGAGAGAGAAATTATTCATTGTATAGGTTAAATAATTCATTTTAAAAAAATAAAGTTTGTGTATTTATGTTCTACATATGAAGTATTACAAGACACAAGTTTCAAATTACTTAAAAAGATATATAAGAAATAATAATCAAATAAAAATATTTGATTTTAAAATAGTAATAGTATCATAAAATGTTCAAGATGATGTTATAGAATTGATACACCCTCGTGTCATTTATGTGATATACTTTTCATTTAAGATTGTGTAAAAAAGAATGTCATATTTTTTTATTTTAAAATAATTTAGCTTAAATTTTCTTAATTTATCTTAAATAAAGTGATTTATAACCAATAAAAATATATGATGCGAGTAAAATCATACCATATCGGGATAATACATAAAGACTAAATTAATAACTTCTACAAGAACAGTTTAAAATTTGCGGGATTTTGTGATTACTTATAATAGTTCGATTAGTATAATTACTTCTTTTTATAATTATCTCTATTGCTAACATTTAGCAAGTAGACATTCAATGTACAGAAGGAGATTATGAGGAAAATGTTTTGACACATTTCTCATTATATTATACAGTAACTAGCCAGACAAAAAAAACATCTCAACTGCTAAATGAAGTAACCCCATTTTAAATGATAGAATCATTTGTTGGATTAGGCAATTGTTATGGGGTTCCTCCATAGAGATGAGAGCATGATTTATCAGTCTATTCAACAATTTTTACTATAGATAATCAAAGTAATTACCTATCAAATATACTAATGAATGTCTAATTTTAAAAAATTTGGACTTTAATATGACTATGCATCAAAACGTCTCAAAGTTCACAAGTATTTGACCAAGTCTAAGAAATAAAATAATTTAACTGTCTGGAACAAAGAGCCCAGAGAGGTCAGAAATTGATATTAGATTAATAAAGAAAATTAATTATTTAATCATGAACAAGAAGATATCTTTTAATAAAGCCAAAGGTACTGATCAACGTTGTATTCATTTGATAAGTCTAATTGAGGGAACAAGAGAAGGAAAATAAAATGAAAAAATGACAAACTTTTTATTTAATGAAATTTCTCTAAAAGTTATGTCTTGGATCATAAAGCATTCTTGAGCAAATTCAAAACATATAAATAAGAAGAACGACAAAAAAATTATTCAAGATAATAAATATAATAATATGAAGTCTGTTTAGTCGTCAATGAACAAAAATATCTCCTTATTAATCAAAAAAAAAAAAAATTGATGTCCCCTTATTATCATGTGTGTGTATATATATTTATTTATTTTCTTTTTCAAATCTGGAAAAATATTAGAACCAAGAAACACTAAGCTTATACAGAATCCTCTCGAACCACACAAATTCACTCATCAGAGAAAATGAGAAAGATCAAATATTTTTTTAAGCATCTTATTGACAACACATCATAACTCCAATTATAATCACGCGACTAAGTCAAACTTTATTAATTTAATGCAATACATTTGACACTTCCTCGCTAATATTTCTAGATAATTAAAGGAAATAGGGTGTGTCCCAAATTTATGGATATAGTTTCTCATTATCCACTGAGTGTAAGATTCAATGCGTGCATAAATTAAAATGGTTGAAATTTATTTATACCCAATTCTTACATCAAATTATACTTCTTTATTATGGTTGAGTTAAAAATAAAGTTACAACGTGCGATAATTAACCATAATTTAATAATAAGAACGTATTTTAAGATATGTATCATGTATTTCTTCGATTGACACAAATATTTGGTACGAATAAATTTTTGCCAAATAAAATTATCGAGCTAACAGTGTGAACACACCAAAGGGTGGAATAAACTTTTCAATCATGTCAAGATTGAAAAGTTACAATGAACCCTTAATCTTCTTATATACATAACTAAAGTCAAGTCAAACGTCAATATTTAAAGGAAGAAAAATGACAGTAATAAAGCTAAAAGATTCCACCATATATAGGCCAACCTTAATGTAGTGCATACAAGGGGAATCATTTTTTAGTTTACCTATGCGTTTAGTAAATATTTAAAAAATAATAATTACAATCATAAGTTGGTCACCTCAATTTATAATAACATTGTTTAATCTCCAAAACACTCTTACTAAAACATAACTCCTAATTATTCATTTATTCTTCTATTCTGTTATCATCATTCACCCCCTTTTATATAAAAATATTTTTACATTTACAGGGTTTTTATAAATAACTTTTTCAAATAATTTTAACTGGAAAAACGTTTATCAATACAATTTTGTCAAACACACTAACTGTAATTATTAGCTTCAACACTTTTATCAAACATACAGTAGTTGCTTATTTACAGAATCAGTTTCAACATTTAATCAGTTAACATAAACGAGCTTTAGTTGTATTTTATCATATACATTCATCTTAAAGTAGATTTTAATCTCATTAAAAATCTATTCTCTGTATCTTTTTTACTTTGTTATTCATGAGACCTTCCTACTCAGGAAGAAAAATTGTAGAGAAAATGCACATATAGTTCTGATCAATTATAAGCCTATATGAGAGCCCGTTTGGATTGGCTTATAAGTTCCTTATAAGTTGCTTATAAGCTGTTTTCAGCTTTTTTGAGTGTTTGGCTGACCAGCTTAAAGTCATTTTGTGCTTAAAATAAACTCAAAAAAATAATTAGGCTCATTTGACTTAGCTTATCTAAAGCAGATTATAAGCTGAAAACAGCTTATAAGCCAAAAAAAATAAGTTAGACTACCCCAACTTATTTTTTTTTAGCTTATAAGCTGTTTGCAGCTTATAGGCATAAGCCCATCCAAACAGGCTCTGAATCATAAAGTGTATTAATAAAAATTATTATGAAAATGGTTGAACTAATTACGTACTTATCTTCATTTACATTTCTTTGACTATTACTCATATGAATAGGATAAAACTTGCAAAATTGACCGTGTAATCAAGAGCAATCAACAATAAGTTGCGAGCTTAATCATTCATCTCATCTTCCATTTTTTTTTTTTAAATAGTTGGCACTTGGCAGCTTATACTTGAAGAGCTACATTCACTTGTAGAATTGTAATATTTCATTTTGAAATGCAATGTTCGATTCTAATTTGGTCTTTCTCTTTCTCCTGCATCCAAATTAAAAAAAAAATGGAAGTGCTACCAACACAATATGTTGTCAAAAAAATCAGAAGAAAAAAATAATTAATTGCAATAAATAGACTGGGTCTTTTTAAATAATAAAGTTATTTGAACACGAATAGTCGTTACTCCTATTCAAGATTCACTATTCTTCCTACAAAGAAAGAATCCTATTACAACCAATTCAAATATAAAAGAAAGAAAGAAAATGATCGCCTCTTAACAAGTGAAATGTAACACTTCCCATTAGAAAAATCCCAAGTGAAAATAAGAAATTTCCAATTTTCTTTTTTAAATAATGCTTAAAAAAACAAATGGCAGTCCGGTGCACAAAACTTCCTACGTTAGTAGGTTTCGGAGAAGGGCCGCAATCCAAAGGATATGAAGCAGACAATCTACCCTAATGCAAATATTAGTGGAAATTAGGATGAAAGTATTTTCTTTAACAAGTTAATGAATGAAGGGATGGTGACTTCCAAATTTTCTACGCTGAAAGCATTGTTAAATTTTATAAATATGGTCCAATAGTGGCCATCGACAAATGTGTTGTCCCCCCAGTCCACACATTGACTACATTGCCATATTTGATTTTGTCCTTCTGAAAACATTTTCCTCTTGAAATTGATGGAAAAAGGGACGGAGAGAAGTCTAATAAAAAGCATGGCAAAACTAGTTTACGAACAAAGCGATGGATGAGTTCAATTTTTTTTTTTTTTTGCTTTACAAGTATAAGAAAGAAAGATAAAAATGTTCTATTAGATTGTATAGATTTTGTAAATAAAAAATCAATTATTGTATTGGACCTAACCTATAAGCATGAGGAAGTGAAATGAAGAACTAGCTAAGTAGGTTTCCTATTCTTACTGAGTAGCAGGCCTCATTCCTTCAACTCTTTCACTATCTTGAGCACTAGTAACAACATCCGTCATTTTCAAAGGCAGTATCCTGACTCGAGCTTCTATACCCCATTTTCACTTTTGCACCAATTTAGGGTAATGGTTAAAAGTTGGATGACTTGAAGTTGGAAGAGCTTCAAGGAGATTAGACACCAAATGATGTCTCTTCATCTTGCATCACTTAAGTTGACCTAGGAGCACTGAATTTATCATTTCAGTGTCTCACATTTGTGTATGTTAAAGCATCTGCCAATTTATCTGTGAAAGGAAATACTACTCAAGGAGGGATCCGAAAAAGAAGGATGGTACCTCGTCAAAAAGACTTGGTTAGTAGAGAGGCTTTCCCCAGGATATTGGTTGCGGGAAACATTTTGTCTTATGACACGACATGGTAATTGATTAAGTGCACTTTACTTTCTCCAAATCCCCTTTGGGAAGGAAAGGTGGATTTGTTTTTTAAGGAAAACTATCTGAAGGATTGCCTCTCTATCTCTGCAAGGTAGGGGCAAAGTCTGCATGCAGTCATGTACTCTACCCTCTCCAGACCCCACCTGTGGGATTACAGAGGGTATGTTGTTATTTTTATCCCTTGCTCCCATAATTGTCAAAGTAGGAGATATGGTGTCTGGCTTACTAGCATTCTGTTGTATCTTCCAAATCAGGGTGTATAGTGCAAAGTCAAGCCCACAAAATTGAGAAGATAAACTACCAAACGGAAGCCATATTTTGATACGAGGCGTTCTCACAATTGACAAAAGAAGAGGAAAATAAAGATACTCAAAACATTTAAACATAAGAATAGCATATTGTCAAATCAATAGAACGGCCTTCATCCGGAGGTTGAGGAATCACACGGCAAAGGTCATGTACAATTTGATGTTATTCCATTCCTACCTCTTTTTTCTATCTTCACCCATTTTTTTTAATGACAGGGGAATCCGCAGCCGCTACCCTTCGGGTGCGCACAGTGTAAACCCAGCTCCTGTGCAATAGCTCGCAAACCACACAGGAGAGGTAGAGGCAAGCCCGGTGCGACGAGCTCGACCCAGAAGGCAAATCCCCTGCTGTCGTAGGCAGGTTTCGAACTTGAGACCTCAATTATGAAAGCCCCATGCTCAACCAACTGAGCCACCCTTACGGGTCCTTTACCTTTTCCTGTTGTTTTTTCTATTGCGGGTCTACCCTTGAGCCACCCTTTGGGTGCGCACAATGTAAACCCAGCTCCTGTGCAATAGCTCGCAAACCACACAGAAGAGGTAACCCGCACTAGGCAAGTCCAGTGCGACGAGCTCGACCCAGAAGGTAAATCCCCTGCTGTCGTAGACAGGGGGTTTCGAACTTGAGACCTCCATTATGAAAGCCCCATGCTCAACCAACTGAGCCACCCTTGTGGGTCCTTTACCTTTTCCTGTTGTTTTTTCTATTGCGGATGAGGTTGGGGGTGGCCAAGTGTAGCAAAGTCACCTCTATTCTCGATTTCTATTACGACAGAGGGGGGTACCACAATAGAGTCAAATCATGATTAGTAGCAGAATAGTCAGTTCGGATAAAATGAAGAATTCGATGACCTTCTTCCTGATTATTGGACTTACAACAGGGTTAAGAGCAAGGAAGTCTCAACCCCACAATGCCCCACCAGCGGGGTGAGGAGTGAACCTTCTGTCTGATTCAATCTCATCTATGATATATTGTTGTGAGAGCTTTACCATAATTGTTTAGCACTATAGATGCGGATGATAGTTCGCTCTATTATCCTTCCAATTTTCTGTTCCATAAATAGAAACTCAAGGAATTTCACACGGTCACGTGATAGCTGATATTTAACCAAGAGAACTTAATTTCATGTTCAGTAACTCATGAAATCCAGTCTCCTAGAGGATGTCTCATATGTAAACATTTCATGTCATAAATTTTGAGCAATACAAAGCAAACAATGTAATTACAATTTTACATTTGGGAGGTTAACCCAGTGGAAAGGATCATTAAATAGCATAGAATCCTAACTATTTTCACTTTGAGTCAACCAAAGGGGAATCACAAGAAAATGATACGAAAACTTAATTGGAAAATGATTCAAAAATCTGAAGCAGTTCATTTTCAAAAATTAACAAATTATAGAGAACAATAGGAGGAAAAGGCTTGCCATACCTGCTTCTATTATTGTTGATTCGGAAGATTCTACATCTATGTAGGTTTCTAATCTATTTGTACACAAATTGCACATCCACATGCATGTATCTCATCATCATAATTGACAATTTTCAAAACAAGATGAACCTCGTAAGACATTATTAAGGACTCAAAACTATCTCTGCCAGTACAAGGAGGATGGAGGATGAGCAGGCGCAGCAGATGGAACAGCATCAACGGCTCTTGAGCCACTGCTTCGGTATAGTTCAGTAGCTGGAACAGTATCAGCACACTGATATGGTGAAGGTATGGTGTTTGTAAACCCCGTTGAGCCTCCCAAGTATGGCGGATGCTTATAAGCATCGCCAGTTATTGTGTTTGGCAACCTCGCAGAACCTTCCAAGTATGGTGGTGGCCTATTAACATCACCAGGTTTGGCATTTGGCAAACCCCTAGAGCTTTCCATGTATGGCGAAGCCTTACTATACACATCATCGATTATGGTTTTTGGCCCTTCCAAGTAGGATATTGGCCTATACAATACTGGAGGTTACACAGAATGACCATAAATGTGGCCAGCAGTTCCACCACTTTCTAACAAAGTGTTGTTGCTATCGACATGATTAACAACTCTTTGTTGTTGTGGCGGCCATGGATTTGGAAAATGTGAACGTTTCACCTCTTTGTTGCTCAACCACTCAGTTTCATCAATTTTTCTCTTTTGTGCTATCTTTTGACCACTACCTTTCAGCTTTTTCCTCAATTGAGCATTTTCTTTCTCCAAGCTCATTACTTTCCTACCAATTTCCCACTCTGGAAGAAGTTTTGAATGACTAATATTGTTACGTCCCAAACATTGGATGACAGCTTTCAAAACACCAGTACCTCCTTTTTACTCCAATAACCTCACGAACAACTGAATCTCCTGATCCTTTCATTTGTTCAGATCTTGTAAGTTTGTTCAACAATGACAGTTCAGACTCATGTAAAATCGACGTTAAAAGCCTCCGAGGGTTAAATCTGTTCTCAAGTCCAAAATAAACGGTGTCAACTACCAGATTTTCCTTCAACATATCCTCTATTATTTCAGGAATCTTTGGCATGAGAACACTTGATCTACTTAGGGAAACAGAAATCATCTTGATGTAACTTTGGTGCAGCAAATCCTTTATATCCTCATTTCTAAATGCTTGTGGAATCCCGAAACACCCTATAAGTAACAGCAAACCCCGAGCATCAATTTCCTGCGCCTTTAGTATACCTGTTATGGAATCGAAAAATGGGAGGAGAAAATGAAGGAACAGAATTCATTGCATCGATTCCTTCCATTATTTCTTGCATGGGAAATAAAAGACTACATCACTATATATAGAGAACTGAAGGGAATAAAATAAAAGAAAATATGTTTATTTCCTTACAAATACTAAACTAAAACGAAACAAAATACTCTCTCCGTCCCAATTTAAGTGTCTTACTTTCCTTTTTGGTCAGTCCCAAAAAGAGTGTCTCTTTCTATATTTAGTAAGTTTTTCAATTCCAACATTCTACATGGCAAGTTTAACACTACAAGATTTAAAGGCTAAGACCACAAGATACAAAAGTCTCCCATCTTAGACACTTAAAATTGGGACAGGGGGAGTATTCTATAATTAATGTACTAGATCCTAGACGGCTTAAAAAGAAAGTAAATAGTCTTCCATTAATGTAAATCATAAAGTAGAAGGAAAGTACTGATTTTTAACCATACCTCCTTCGAAATTCAACCTCCTATACCATGCTAAAGCCGCTTGTTCTGCCTTTTCCTTCACAACATTCTCAATCTCAACTACTCTTCCCTCTCCCATCATCATCAAGAAGCACTCTAATAGCAATACTTTAGCTTTCCTTTCTTTGATCAATGGTGAGCCCTCAACATAAGCGTTGCTATCTTGAGTATAAAACTCGCCAATACATTCCAGTATAATCTTTGCAGGATAAGGTGACAGTTTCAATGCCTTGAGGACATCACGTTTAAGTGTTTTATACATGAGAAACGCCTTATCATGTAGTTAAGAGTGTTCATTGTTTCGCAGTGGATTTCCACCTTTGAACAATGCGATTTTCACTCTACACGAGTAGGGGATTGCAACTCTGAACGAGGAGACGATTTCGGCTCTAAAGGAGAAGGGGATTTCACTTGTTCGTCCTCTTCATTTTCCATCTCAGAGGGGTCAGATTCCCAAGATGGTTCTGGCTCTGGTTCTGGGACTGGGAGTGATGTTATTTGTGTGTGGGGGTGGGTGCAGTAGGAGTATAGAGGAATCGATTGGGGTCCGGATGGAATCAATGTGTCGTGGTAGCTCACTTAAGCATCGTTAGAATGCGGAGAGGGAGTCAGAGAGTTTGCGGAGATAATGTGTTGGAGATTGTTGCAATTCTGACTGTTACTGCAAAGCGTTTCCTGTTTGTTGTTTATGTTCTGCTCGGACTAATTGCGAGGCCAATGGTGGCGAAGCTTTGGTACCGACGGTGGAATCCGGCGGTTTATCCATAGTATTCGTCGGATTAGAGTAGTAGAGATTGAGAAAAATCGAAGCTCTACTGGAGGAAAAGTAATTACAGTTTATTTTTCGGGAATAGTACATGCAATTCTATTTTTGAATACAATTATTCAAAATTAGAATTATTACACCTCCTAATAACAGATGTAAGGCAACTAGGCATACATATTTCGTTGTCGATCTCATTTTATTCGACTAGACTAGACTCGACTTGGTAAATATGGAGCTTAAAAGGTACCATACTATTTAAAACCAAGCATAAGTAGTTCAAGAAACCGGACAAATGAAAAATTAGTATAACCAGAGTAAAAAGGAGTACCTGTCCTTTCGACTTGCTCATAGGTTCTATCTAAACCAAAAAAAAGTAATTATTGTACTTGTAAACTGGCAAGATGATCTAAAGCCGACATTTTAAAGTTCGAATGAAGGAGATATTAAGCATATTATAATCTTCTCTCTCAACTGGCTGAAACCAGGGGTTATATCATACAAGCATTGTTTAGCAGTGTCAACTAATGTCTTGTCCAAGCACAGTGAAATATTTCTTGTCCTCGACGTATTCGTTTAAAAGCTAATCTGCAAGCATCCTTCTTGTTTGTGCAAACAGCAGCCGACGCACATAGCATCGACAATGTAACCGCCACCTATACATCCAAATTGGAAGCATTGCTTCAATTTGAATCCTGGACAAGATTAATACAATGATGCTTTCAGAAGTAAAATTGAAGGCAATTATTGTCCAAGAAACAAAACATCACTACCTCTCTATGGAAGATATTTTTTCTCACAGGTTGAACATTTTAAAATAACGAAAATTTCCTGAAAAAAGTGTTTACCCCAGATTCAGATAATCAATTAAATTTGTAGGTGGTATAGGATATGTGCTTGGGTCTTGAGGTGTGTTAGATAGAGAGAATATATATATGGGAGTTCTTTAATAAAACGGCCAGTGATGGCAATTTGCAATGAACATGAACGTTTATAAGTAATATGAAACACTTGATGGAAGAAATACAATATAAATGGAAGCAAATAGCCTTGGCCAAATCAGATATTGAAAGAGAGAGTGTATATATGAACTTCTTCTATTATAAATGTTCTTGGAAAGTAAAAGGAGTCAACCCTTACAAAGGAGGGGGATGTGCTCTATTTATAGTGTGACCTCCATGGGTCTCATACAATGTGAACCAATAAAATAATAATATCAAGGACAGCTCTGCACGGATTTGGTGGGATTAGACTGACGGCGCCGTCTGACACATGCATGGTGGGTAGTTAACCATGACAGGAAGCTACTGGCGCGTGGCCCGCGTGCAACGGCCACACGGACCAACAGCTACTCGGACCGATAGCTATACGGACCAACGGCCACGATTTCCCGAACCAACGGCCACGATTTCCCGGACCAACGGCTATGATCAAACGGACCAGCGGCCACGATCAATCGGACCAGCGGCCACGATCAATTCGGACCAACGGCTATGATCAAACGGACCAACGGCCACGATCAATTCGGCTATGGAGAAATCGGACCAGATGATGATCTTCCCTCTTTTCCTTCGATCTCTGGTCTTACCGGTTCTAATATATGTCCGATTTTTACCGTATACAAAAAGAGGTAGATAGAATATGATTAAATTGAATTGGAGAGAACTGTTGTTATCCACCTGCTGCAAGCCTTCCAATTACATGCAATACGTTGGATATATTTAGTGTGGAGCTTTCATACCGATGCTTGCATAAAACTTATCCAAAGTGGTAAGCAGGATTAAGAGGGAAACAAGTTCATGTAGATAAAATTGGGTTCCACGGATCTGACCTAAGGCCTCAAAAATAGAGGTGATCAAAAGGATTGATGTTTTTTTCTTTTTCCTCGGAGTATAGAAGTGTTAGAAGGAAGAAAAAGAACTGCAAACGACGAAAGACCGATGTTCAAATCAAACGAAATAGTATAGTAAATTAAAGAAGGTCCGGCGAGATGTATGAAAGTTTGATCTAATATGTAAAGGTTACTCATATCACAAACTCAACATGCAAGTATAGTATATTATATAAAATTTGCACTATTTTTACAACAAAGATCAAATGCCTCTTGGTAGTTAGTATGCTCATCACCAAAAGAGAAATTAAGACGTCTAACTTACACAGCAACAAAACTATCTTCCAATTAAGAGAAAGAAAAGGTAGAGAAACTTGCCTTTTGATATGGCAATCACTTCATTCATAAGAGGTGTGTTCATACTCAATATTGCATTCAGCTTCTTTTCAATCTGCTTAAGTTTAAGCAGTCAAAGCACCATAAGAATGCAAGATACATGGGGTTTAATGGAAACTGCTATCTGAGTGAAGCACAACCAGCCGGCGGCATTCATGCACCAAAAATTGGTGATAAACTGGGACACCTTACTGAAAAGTCTAGTGAGAAAATGAGAGATATATACACAAATTTCTCAAACGCAGCTAATTGAAGAGAAGCTACAATTGCAGCATATTATTGATCTGCTTTCCTTCCTTGACTTTAGTTGTACAAAATGCTGCATATTTCTTAACCTACAAAGCAAATGATACAGTTGAGAAACAATTATTGAAACCATGAAGCGGTGGAATTAAAGTGGTGTATTCCCACAGTGGGCCTTAAAATTTGAGTCTCTTCACATTATGTCTACCACATCTTATGAGTAGAGCTAAGATTTGTAAATTTAAATATCAGGGAAAAGGATTTTGATATGTGCTGCACCAAGTAACTGATAACAATTTAAAGCTGAAATTACCACCACAAAAGATCGGGGATAAATATACTGCTTCTATACATTTTAACAAAAATGAATACCTTCCTTATAATTCATCCGAAACAACCAGTCATTTGACTCAATTTGAGCAATGAGCTTCTTCAAGAAAATTTTCAAATAAGACCATAATACTTCACACCCTGCAGCATTGAGAAGAGCTCTCAAAATCAATTAAAAAAGTCCAAAACCACCTCAAGAGTCAAGTGAGCAACAATCTTCATACTTAGTTAATTAAAATAAGATAGGATAAATTGCCTTTTACTCAAAACTACATCTGAATAAGGATAAAGGGATCTGAAATGAAAATAGTATACAAATTAGTTATTTAACAATATCTAGGTGATGATGTATTGCTTGCACAATAACAAAAATACGATTAGTATAAATGTAACATATAGGATTTGAACATCTTATTGAGCCATATCCTAACGATGGAGTGGTGCAATTTTATTCATCGGCTTATGTGAATGTGCAATATTACCCCTCTAATTTGATTTGAATGACAGAAGGAGATATCTTAGTTATATCATGGTCTAAGATTTGGAGTTTAATGACATCAATTGAAAAATATGATATGGGATTCAAATTTGGATAATTTACATCTGTAAACAGCTGCTTCCCATGCTTTTTTTTTTTTTTAATGCTGTGGCACTAAAAAAGATAGAGCATGAAGATTGATAATTAGTCCTCCTTATAATCTACAAAGGATAACTCATAAAGTATTTATAAAGCATTCCCGCCAACTTAATGCTGCTGGGATTGAAGTTACTTCACTCTGCAATTATCAATTTGTCATTTTGTACGGTGTATCTCAGATATTGCATCTTGCAAAAGTAGAGGTTAGAAGACCATATCCAATTCCTAAATTTTAAAGGCACGGATTAACATATTGCAGAAGTTATATATACACATACAAGTGCATAATTCATCCATCATCTGAAAGTATTTAATAGAAGCAAAAGAACTTCGACTCCTAATGCAGGCCCACGCCCCTAGCCATCTTGATAACTCATTAACCCCACAAACCACTCATCTCAAATTAAAGGACCGTTGATAACTCATTAAGAGCCTGTTTGGATGGGTTTATGTCTGCAGCTTATAAGATAAAAAAAAATAAGTTGGGTAGTGTAAGAGCCCGTTTGGATTGGCTTATAAGTTGTTTTCAGTTTTTTTGAGTGTTTGGCTGACCAGCTTAAAGTCATTTTGTACTTAAAATAAGTTAAAAAAATAATTGGGCTCATTTGACTTAACTTATCTAAAGCAGCTTATAAGCTGAAAATAACTTATAAGCTAAAACAAATAAGTTAGACTACCCAACTTATTTTTTTTAGCTTGCAGCTTATAGGCATAAGCCCATCCAAACAAGCTCTAACTTATTTTTTTGGCTTATAAGTTGTTTTCAACTTATAGGTTGCTTTAGATAAGCTAAGTCAAATGGACTCAATTATTTTTTTGAACTTATTTTAAGTACAAAATGGCTTTAAGCTGACCAGTCAAACACTCAAAAAAACTAAAAACAACTTATAAGCCAATCCAAACGGGCTCTAACACCACAAACCGTTGAAGTTCCTAGAGAAGAACTGTAGAAGTGGAGGAGGAGGAATATTGACTACAGAGAAGAAGGGAGGAAATGATAAAATAAGCCCTTTAAGTATTGGGTTAGGTTTCAAATTGTCGTTTCTATTTACCTCTGAGCATGTATAGTCCTTTCCTTTTTTTACTTTTTCAGCAGCATATATAGTCCTTACGGTTACCAAAAGTAAGCAGTTTTAGGGTCGTTATTCATGGCATAAGGGTTATAATCGTGTCTAATATTACTATTAATAAAAAATACAATCAAAAATAGAAAATAATTAAGCTAGAAAACAATCTCAACTTTTTATGCTTATATAACTCCACGTGTCAGTCATCATTAATAATTATTTGAGCAAAATCTCAACTTTTTCAGCACGTGCATAAAATTCTCATTTGCTCATTTGGTACGTAAGTTTTACTTTGGTTGGTATTTAATGCATTTTTGACAAGTATAGAAGATAATAATCCACCCACAAAGTTCTTGTCTAAGAAGATTTGAATTTGTAATCCATATGATTGGTATTTAATGCATTTTTGACAAGTATAGAAGATAATAGGCAAAATAGATCAAATCACACTTAAACTATACCCAAAATGTCGAATTCACACTCAAACTATACAGGCGACCTATTACATACCTGAACATCTTAAAAGCTGATGTGGCAAAAAAATTATAATTAATAAATAGGCGAGTGAAGTAGTAAAAATAATTTTTAAATTTAATAAAAATTGATTTTTTCAACTGTTCTTCTCCATTTCACTACCATCACCCAAACCCGCCTCTCCTCCTCCTCCTCCTCCTCCTCCTTCTTCTTCTTCTTCTTCTTCTTCTTCTTCTTCTTCTTCTTCTTCATCATCATCATCATTTGAGTAGCACCAGACCACCCCCATCAGCCAAACCCTTCTCATTCTTCATTAACCACCACACCCCAACCCCTATCTTCTCCTCCACGCTCACGCCACCTTCACTTCTAGCCCCTTCTTCTTTTTCTACATTTCACCACCCCCACGCCACCCCTGCACTGCTTCTCCACCTTCATGCCACACCATCCCCAAACCCTTCGTCTTTTTCTTTCTTTGAACGGATTGGACAATTCAATAGTAGGTTTAAAAGTGGGGTCACACAGGTGGTGAAATTGGAGGAAGAAGAAGAAGAAGAAATTGGTTGAGCCATTATGGTGGTAGTGGTGGTGTTTTGATTTTTGATGGGGGATTTGGTGGTAGATGGTGAATTTATGAGTAATTATGATTTTTGGTGGTGGTAAGTTGTGGGTTTGGTAGTGGGTGGTCAACTTGCTGGTGGTGATTTACCGGCTTTGATTGTGGTGGTGATGTGATTTTTGTGGTGAATTCACCTATTGATGGTGAATTTAGCTATGGTGTTGAATTTATGGTGGCAATGGTTGTGGCATGATTCCGGTGGTGGATTTGGTTGGTGGCGGGCTGGCGGCAATGGTGGTTTAACGGTGGGATGGTTTAGTGATGAAGGAAATATAATTATTGGAGGATTTTAATGGTTAATTAGGGATTAATTAGTATAAATATAATTAACAAAAGAAAAATTAAATGAATAAAGAAAAGGAAAAGAATATAAAATTAAAATTTAGCAGATTTCCAACGTGGCGCCGATGTGGCGGCGAGTGTGTAACACCTCCCCTTGTGCAACTGGTTGTATGTGCATCAGGGTGGTATTAAATTCACTTTTAAGATGTTCAGGTGTGTAATAGGTCGCCTATATAGTTTGAGTGTGAACTCAACATTTTGGGTATAGTTTAAGTGTGATTTGATGTATTTTGCCAAGATAACAATCCACCCACAAAGTTCTTGTCTAGGAAGATTTGAATTTGTAATCCATACAAATGTTATCCTAATTGCATGATCTTTTTAACAAGAGATTAGTAAAAATTAAATGATATTTTTTGTAGAATTATTATCTTCTATTTAAATTAAAAGTGACATAATTTTTTTTTCATTTATTTAATGTGTAACTTGAAGACAAGTGTAGAGTGAATGTCTGCATTTTGTTTTGTTTCACCCGTAGCCACGTGCATACATGTTCTCGTATTATTGATATAGTTGCAAACTTGCAATGATAAGTTATTTTTGAACAAACCCCACTCCCTTCTTACACACGTTTTAGGGAGGAGGAAGGGGTTTGACTTCTTATGTAGTAAATATTTTTCACTTTATTTGGATTTTTTAAATTAGAGTTGAAGATGGAGTTGTGTTTGGTTATAGTTTTTGCAAAAATATTTGATTGTTTGAAGGTACTGAAAGTGAAAAAAGTGAAAATAATTTTTTAGGTGTTTTTCAAATTGCAAATACAATTTTGAAGTTGTATTTAGAATTTCTATGGTCATACGTTGATTTTCAAATAAAGCGAAAACGTTTTCCGGAAAAAAGTGAAAAATTCTTATGGCGGGTCCTAAATATCCTCTCATTATATTCTTGTCCCAATTTATGTAGCACATTTTAAAATTCAAAATTCATACGAATTCTTCTTACCGTGACTTTTTCATATGTCTTTTAAATATTTTGTATTGTCAATTATTATAACTTATAATATTTTTAAATAGTTTTCAAATATGTAAATTTCATCTAAAAAAACTTAGAGATTCTTTGTCCGAAGACATGGTCAAATTTAACAGGTTTGACTCTCAAAATCTGAATTGTGTCACACGAATTATTATTAGATGGAATATACGTTTTGATCGCAAGCACGTTAATTTTCTTACGGAAAAGGGCCAAAATTACCCCTGAACTTTAAAAAATAGTTCATTCATGCCCTTCGTTATACTTTAGGGCCAATTATACCCTTACCGTTATACTTTGGGCCAAATATACCCTTGAGTATAACGGCGTGCCACGTGTCAAAATCTCAGTGGCCAACTTATTTTCCCTCTTTTATTTTTCATCTGAATGCCTACTCCTTCAGATCCGACCCAATTAATTTATTACCCAACCCGTAAAATAACATACCCAAATAAGCCAAACCTAACTCGTATAACATATCTATAGCCTCCCTCTCTCTCTCTCTCTAAAAAAAAAACGCAGATCATCTTCAACCTCTTCAAATGGAAGCTGCAATTGTGATTTAGTGGGTTTTATTGTTACCTTTTTGCTTGGTGATTTAGTGGTTTTTCTGCATACCCTTTTGCTTATTTTGTGATTTGGATTCTGAGTTTTCATATTTTTTGTTTTGGGATGCAGATCGTCTTGAGATGGGTGAAGTAGTTTCCACTATTCCAAGTAGGTTCTCTTCTTTATTTCCTTTTTTTTTTTGTTTCAATATTTTAGTGAAGTGAATAATTACTTGTGTGTTGAAAAACAAAATGATTACTTGTGTCACTCTTCCTCTAGATTTATTTGTTCCCTCTGTTAAATCTTACCAAAGTTTCAAACTAAACCAAATATACTTATTCTACTTAAAAGAAATAAGATGTTCAAATTGACAGAGAGTTAGTATAACTGGCAATTTTTCGTATACCAATGACCATAGATCTGTCTTTAAATCTGTTTTTTAAATCTGTTTTTTTATCTGTTTTTAAATCTGTTTTTTAAATCTGTTTTTTTTAAATCTGTTTTTTAAATCTGTTTTTTTATCTGTTTCTAAATCTGTTTTTTTTTATCTGTTTTTAAATCTGTTTTTTAAATCTATTTTTTTATCTGTTTTTAAATCTGTTTTGTAAATCTGTTTTTAAATCTGTTTTGTATCTGTTTTTAAATCTGTTTTGTAAATCTGTTTGTTTTTTTAAATCTATTTTTTTTTATTTTTTTTGTAGATCTGTTTTTTTTTTTTAAATCTGTGTAAATATTGAGCATTATTTTTTTTTAAATCTTATTTTCAGTGAAGTCTTACAATGTCCGAAATTAGTTGTAATTCAACGAAGAAGTGTCACTGTGGTGAAATTGCTCGTTGTTTCAATTCGAAAACACCTTCAAATCCTGGTAGGATATTCTATAAGTCTCCTAAACTTAAGGTAAGTGTTATTATTGAATTATTTGTCCAGAGTCTTATTTTTATTGTTTCATTAAAGTGTTGATCATTTTTTCGTATTTTATTGGTTTGGGCAGGCTGAAAATTGTGATTTTTGGGAGTGGCAAGATAATTTTCTAGACAGTGCTTTATTGGAAATAAGTGATTTGAAGGGTAAATTGGAAGTGGCTACGGTGAAGATGGACAATTTAAGAGAGTCGTTGAATGCGGTTAAGCTCGAAAGAGACAACTTCAAGAAAAAGGTGCATAATTTGGAGGCTATAAATAACTCTCAAGTGAGCAAATCAAGGGAATTGGAAGAGAAGATGTTGAAGTTGAAGATGTTGTTTATGATTTCATTGTCCGTATTAGTTGGATTTTTTTGTCGCTAATTTGGGATGAATTATGTTTGGTCTAGTAATAGAAGTGAAAGGCTTGTTTTGGTAGATGACGATGTGTAGGAGTAGAAGTGTTTGTTTAGGAGTTGAAGTCTTGATATGTAAGCTAGTTTGTTGTTGTTATTGTATGTGTAAACTTGCTAATTTAGTGCTGCTAATAAGAAATCCATTTTCTCTCTGTTGGACTCATGGGGCTATTAATCTTTCTGTGTAACAAAGGTATAGTCTTGATATGTAAGCTAGTTAGTCCATTTTTTCATTTATATTAGATTCTAAAATGTTTGCAGGTACTTAGAACATATTTGCTGATTGTTGGACTTGATAAAGAGTGAATGGTATTGGTATAGTAAAGTCCATGCTAAAATGATTTGTTTGAAATTCATCATTTCTGCAGCAGTCTCAAAGAGCATTTGATCATTTCAGAAGTACTGATACTACCATGCTTCCTTGACTCGAATGTCCCAAACTGGAAAAGAAAATCACCTACTTAGAAAATATCAAAGACAATTCAGTTTTTAGTGAACACTAAGTCCTACGTTTCTTGTCAACTATATAGTTTTATGGTGAAATGAAGGTTGTATTTAGCTGCAAACTTATATAATGTACATTTCAACACAATTTTGCACACTTTCTGCACATCTCAATTCACTGCACTTCATACACATTTCAGTCAAACTAAACATAATCCAATTCGACAAAACAACTGGACATTTCAAACACCATAAATATGCTATAGAAACTGTCAACCACAGCACAAAATAAGCCAATAGTTGTATGGATGCCACACTATAACCCAAAAAACTAATACATCCCAAGTCATAATGTGACATCCATTTAGTTTGACCATTACATAATTAGCAAATTAAGAGTACTGTCTTAAGCAGTAAATACATCACCATAATTCACAAAAAACAATAACATTTCATAAAGCTAAATCAATTGTTATGTCCGCTTCTTGGATTCAACTTCCTAATCCTCTCTTGAGCTGTAGCCTCCAACTGGCTGGTAGTAACTGCATCATTCCCTTGTCAAGTTAAGCTTGTTAATGAGACTGGAAGATTGGTTGCCTCACTAACACCATTGTGGTCACCTCACTAAAAACAGATTTAGAAAAAACAGATTTACAAAACAGATTTAAAAACAGATAAAAAAACAGATTAAAAAAAAACAGATAAAAAAACAGATTTGAAAAACAGATTTTAAAAAAATAGATTTAAAAAACAGATAAAAAAACAGATTTAAAGACAGATCTATGATCATTGGTATACAAAAAATTGCCAGTTATACTAACTCTCTGTCAATTTGAACATCTTATTTCTTTTTAAGTAGAATAGGTATATTTGGTTTAGTTTGAAAATTTGGTAAGATTTAACAGAGGGAACAAATAAATCTGAAGGAAGAGTGACACAAGTAATCATTTTGTTTTTCAACACATAAGTTTATTCACTTCACTAAAATATTGAAACAAAAAAAAAAAAGAAATAAAGAAGAGAACCTACTTGGAATAGTGGAAACTACTTCACCCATCTCAAGACGATCTGCATCCCAAAACAAAAAATATGAAAACTCAGAATCCAAATCACAAAATAAGCAAAAGGGTATGCAGAAAAACCACTAAATCACCAAGCAAAAAGGTAACAATAAAATCCACTAAATCACAATTGCAGCTTCCATTTGAAGAGGTTGAAGATGATCTGCGTTTTTTTTTTAGAGAGAGAGAGAGAGAGAGGGAGGCTATAGATATGTTATACGGGTTAGGTTTGGCTTATTTGGGTATGTTATTTTACGGGTTGGGTAATAAATTAATTGGGTCGGATCTGAAGGAGTAGGCATCCGGATGAAAAATAAAAGAGGGAAAATTAGTTGGCCACTGAAATTTTGACACGTGGCATGCCGTTATACTCAAGGGTATATTTGGCCCAAAGTATAACGGTAAGGGTATAATTGACCCTAAAGTATAATGAAGGGCATGGATGAACTATTTTTCAAAGTTCAGGGGTAATTTTGGCCCTTTTCCGATTTTCTTATTGTAAAATTCAAGTACGTGAAATGGGAAATGTCTATATCTTTAGCAGTTTAGCATTTAGCCTTTTACTCTAAGCTAAAACACTGGGCGTCACTTATTAGTCTCTTCCTCAAAGGGTAAAAGCTAGAATTTCATTTGAATCTTTTTGTCAATTCCTCTTTTATGCATAAGAATTAGGTTCTCTTTTTTCAAGCAAAATACATGGCTTGACACGTAAACTTGGCAAGAACCATCAGATAGACACTTTAATTATTCTTGTGACTAGATATACAATTCCACTTTAGTACAAATGCGTTTCCTGAACACTCGAACTCAATAGACTAGATACGTGAACGAAGGGCATAATTGCATAGTTCAGGGATATATTTGCTCCATTTGACTACGATAAAACATTTTTGTGCAAAAAACAAATGGAATAAATTACTCCATTTCAACTAGTTTAGGGGCATTTCAGACATTTCTCCTAATTCTTTAGACATAAGCTCAAAACTCACTAACACTTCTACCTTACAAAAATTAAGTGGCGTTCAATGGATAAAATTCACATTTTTGTGTGCTAATCTATTCATATACTTCCTCTGTCCCAAAAAAAAAAATTATCTTATTTTCCTTATTAATTTATTCAAAAAAAATTGACACATTTTTATACTTAGAAATAATTTAATTTTATGAAATAATTTACAAGCGCACAAATAGTTTTGGACCACACTTTTAAAAATATTTCCTTATTTTTTAAATTTCGTATCTAGTCAAACTAAGACAATCTTTGAGACGAAGGGAGCACTGAGTTAGCAAAATTCATAAAATTAAACAAACTAAGGGGTCGTTTGGTTGGAAACAAGTTATCCCAAGATAACTTGTCCTGAGATTAGTTATTCCATCCTCTCATAGAGATAAAATAACACTATAATTTTGGAATAATTAATCTCGAGATTAGTTATACCGTGATTTTATCCCAACTAAATATAAGATAAACGCATCTCAGATATAATCTCCAATTATTTATCTTTATTTCTCGTACCAAACGAGCTGTAATGATACTACTATCACAAGGATATGTATCTTTTTGCAGTAACGGTGTACGGACACAAATATCCTGGTCACTTGACTCATAAAATGGTCCCATGTGACTTTCCACGCAACATTCACTGTTGTCCCTGCAATCAATGCTTTTACAATCAATTCAAAATTCTAATAAAAGAAAAGAAAATGATCACCTCTTAAAAGGTCAATTCTAACATTTACCATAAAAAAAAATCTCAAGTAAAATTAAGATATTTTTTTCTTAAAAAGAATTAAAAATGAAGAAGAAAGAAACAAAAGATAGCAGAGCAAGCCATTTTTTCTTTTCTTGTCATCCCTTTCCCTTTTCCAACGAATCTCTCAGAATCATAAATTCAAAAAAAAAAAAAAAAAAGGCCAAATCTCACAACTGTCACCACTAACAATGCATTAACCCCAACTCAACCCTTCATATACAACACATATATACACATAAATATGCTCCAGATCTGTTCTTTCAAGAATTCACAAAAAAAGACATTTCGAATCATTATTTGTGTAAGTTTTGCCCACACCCACCATTACCTTTAGCACAAATTTTTATGTGGGGGGGCTAAAAATTTGATCTTTTTATTCAAGAACTTATTGGGTTGTTGTTTTTTGTTTCAGGGTATATGTAATGTGTGCTTGTATATGTAGATCTTGAGCTGGAAATTCATAGTTGAGAGTGTGTTGGATTGAGGGGAAAAGGGAAGGGGGGGGGGGGGGTATATTTTTTTAAAAGGGGAAAAAAAATAAAATGGTGTTTTGGGAAGGTTATGTGAGTGATGAAGTGATGGGGACATTTGCACCAATAGTGGTGTATTGGTTATATGCAGGGTTTTATCAACTATTGCCACCAATGGATAACTATCGTCTTCATACTAGGAAAGAAGAAGATGACAAGAATGTAGTTCCACTTGGTTCTGTTGTTAAAGGGGTTCTACTTCAGCAGTTTTTTCAGGCCACTGTTGCCCACTTGCTCTTCTTGGTAAATCCCTCAGCTGTTTATTGTTCTGTCTATCCGTCTTGCTTGGAATTTTGTGATTAATTAGGTAGCTGTGGTGCAAAAGGGTGTGGCCTAGTGGTCGATGAAGTGTGAGGAGAACCATGAGGTCTCAGGTTCAAATAAAAACATGGGAAACTTACATAAATATACCCTTCGTCCATCTAGTTTACAAAACATGAACAAAGTATACACTACCGATACACTTCGGCTGTAAGGTAGTGTATAGGTATGTATAGTATATGTATATTCAGTATAAACTATGCACTACTTATACACTGTGTACATATTTTATAAACTAGATGGCCGAATGTTTTGGATGTAATTTTCGCTAAATACATTAGGTGATTCCCGTCTGTCTAAGCCTTGGTGGACAGAGTTACTTGGTACCTGATGCTGGTGGGAGGTAGCTCCCGTGGAATAAGTCGAGGTGAGTGCAAGTTAGCCCGGAAATCACGGTTATTAAAAATAAAATAGGTAATTGTGTGACTAGGTGGGTAAGGCCTGGGAATAGATAGGTAGAGTGCTCCTTTGACGACATGTAGGTCACGCGTTTGAGGAACGGAAACCCTTTTGTAGAAATGCTAAGAGAAGTCTGTGTACGTTATACTTACTCTTCTCCTACCTCTGACTGTTTCCACGGCTCGAACCCGTGACCTCCTGGTCACATGGCAACAACTTTACCAGTTACGCCAAGGCTCTCCTTCACATCGGCTGAGGGTATTTATAACAAATTGTTCATATTATAACCAGCTAGTCATTTGCATTTATTTACTTCAGAGGATAACTAACTATTGCATGACTTCTCATGTGGTGCGCTTTATTTAGTTCAGTGGTTATTTGACATAGATTCGGGATTCTTCTATTTAATGTGCCAATCAGCCTTACGTTATGCAGTGATAACTTTTTTGGACAACAGTGACCATCGATTGCTCACTTCCCCATCCTTTCCTATATTACAGTCTTAGTGTTCAAATGCTAAGCATGTCGCCATATTTGGTATGGTCCTTCAAAGAATATCATTCCTTATGAAATTGATTGATAGAAAAGGAGTCAGAGAGGAGGAAAGAAAGTATGGAAAAGAATATCTAAAGCATGGTAACCATTATGTCATATCCTCATGACAAAATGAAGCATTAAAAATGATGAAAGTAGTTTCTTAACAAGTTAATGAATGCAAGAATGGTGACTTTCTATTCTTTTGCACTGGAAGCATTGTTAAGTTCTATAACGATGGTCCAATGGTGGCCATCGACAAATTTGCTGTGTCCCCTTCCACACCCAATCATACACGCTGTGTCCCCCTCCACACCCAATCATACACATAATGGTACAGTCTTTGACCGTTCAAAGGATTGACTACATTCCCTTTTAAGAACATTTTCCTCATGAAATTGATAGAAGGGGACAGAGAGAGGGAAGCTAGAATAAAGCATTGAAAGCATGGCAAAACTAACCATTATGTTAAATTCTCCCGAGTGAATGAAGTATTTTTCTAACAAGTTAATGAACAAAGGGTTGGACAAGTTTCAAATTCGGGTGTGTTGCAAGCATAAGAAAGTTAGATAAAAAAATGTTATGTTAGATTGTAATAGATGAAGTTAAATCAATTTGTGTATTTGACTTGACCTATAAGCGCGAGGAAGTGAAATGAAGAGCTAAGTAGCTTTTCTAGTCTTACTGAATAGCATGCCTCATATGTTTTAAGTACGCCAATTTATGGAAATGGTTCAAAGTTGGAGGACTTGGAAGAGCTTCAAGGAGATTAGACACTAAACAGTGACTTTTCATCTCACATTACTTACTGGAATTTTAAAGGAAAACTATCTGAAGGATCAGTTGCTCCTGTAATGGTCAAAGTAGGAGATATGATGTCTGGCATAGCATTCTGTTGTATCTGCCAAATCCGGGTGCTGTAGAATGTCTGGCCAGTCACTATTGAAATGCCAGATTTACTTGTACAAACTGGACCTTGCTTGTTGCTTCTATTTTTTATACATTGATACATTTATTGAACTATAAGCTTTTGGAATAAAACTTGCAGAATTTGTAATTTCAAAAGTTTTTAGGACGCTATGTCCTTATCATGTAGAAAATTCAGGTCTCGATAGATTTTAGTCACTACTGAGCTGATCAACCTAAAAATAAATGTGAGGTGCCAATATTGTTTCCCTGACGACTATAATAACAAGAAATGTTTTTTCAATGGGTATCTACTCACCCAGGTTTCCTCAATGTAGCCATTGAATAACACCAATATAATTTATCCATGTGGATGTGCTTTTCCATACCTTCTCCCTCTGTTAGGCCACAACTTTCATATTGGTCCTGTTCTGTTCTGAGAATGAACTTGCATATTGGTGTTATAGCATCTGTGGACCTGTAGTATTGAAAAAACACATATGTATTAGGAATTTTTTTGCTCCAAAGAAGTGATTTCCTATTCTCCTGTCAGAAATTGTGCTGGATAATGAATGATGAACTGGTGATCCCTTTCTCCTACAAACATCTTTCAGTGTGAGCGCTAGTTTATACCAAGCAGATTGTGCTCTAGGTCATATGCTATGCTAAGCAACATAGATCCATAGATGAGTCAAAGGAAGAATAAACACTATATACTCCACAATGTGTTCGTTAACTAATTAAATTTCTTTTTTCACCCGATTGTCTGGCTTAGCGGTTAATGAAGTGGGTGAAAACCATGGGAAAGCAAATAGGTGATTTCCTTTCATTTGCCTAAGCTTTGTTAGGTAGAACTACCCGGTGCCTTTGCTGGTAAGAGGTGGTAGGTACCTGAGGAAATAGTCAAGTGGTGCAAATTTTGTTCGGGCACCACCATTATCATTTTTAGAGAATAAAACTCATTAAATTTCTTTTATCCCCCCTTCGAAGATGGCCAAAATGCACCTTTGATAAGGTAAATCTATTTCATTAAAACATGGGCAAAGCCCATATACAAGAGGTATATCAAAAAAGTAGAAAACAACTACAAAAAGAGATGGTTTTCTATGAAAGACACTGAATCCTCTATACAAACAAAAATCTAATGGGTGCACCAAAAAGAAATAAGGGCTGTCTTTGAAATATATCTTTTTCCTCTATCTGTTTTTAACTTTTTAATTCCCCATGCTAACGGCTTGTTCTAGTATTTCTTGAATTTGGTAAGCCTTGAATGACATGACATTTCAGAAGAGGCCAATCAGTATGTGTGGTCGTCAATCACCATTTTATTTATACGCCAAATACATAGACGCCCCCTTAAACTTGTTCGAATTTTTCATTCGATACTTTAGCTAAACCTATAACCTATTGAACACTTAATCCATGCTCAAATTGTACCTATTAAACACATGATGCTGACATGGCGAATGATGCACCTAACACTCATTACTGAGCGCGTGAAATGGTTTTATGTTTAACTGTAACAAATGTTGTTGCCGGAAATTATAAATTTTTGCCGGATAAAAATTGCGGACAGTTTTGTTCTACTTCTTCTTCAAACTCATCTGTTTAGCCTTAGATCCAAACCTTCTTCTTCTTCACACCATTCAGCTTCATCAAACTCATTCTGCTTTATTTCCTTCATCCTAAGACCTAGCAAAGTTTATATTAAAATTATTATGAAGTTATTAATCCCGACTTGATGCAGTTGGGAATAAAGATGACCGGTGAAGTTTTCGGGTGTCTTCGCCTCTGAAACTCATAAATACATCATAAGAGAAGAGGGAAGATGTAGATGATTCTCCTTGAATAAATAGACTATTCATGACGAGAGTTTTGATGAGAATATATGGAAGAACGGAGGGAGTTTTAGTCAATTTTTTTTTATGAAAGAGAGCTCACTGAAGCAACTACATACATATACCTCAGGCTATGGTTTCTTCTTTGAAACTTAACTTTGGGTCAAGTCATCTAGTAAAGCTACAAGTCATCTATTAATGCTACATCTTTTTGTGACTGTAGTCTCATTTTTTTTTTTAATTTATGTTTTTGCATTTGCCTATAATTTCAAAGATCTCCCCTTATGTTTGGCTTTGGAACACTAGCATTTCTTGTAGTTATGGTATTACACTTGCTTCCTTTACAATAATTGTAATATGTAAGTGTAATATCGTAAATTCACAAACAAGATTAGTGTTAAGAAGTCAAACCTAAGATGAGGTCTCCAAAATTACTATTTCATACATACACCTTAAGTTTATTTTCTTATAGAGTGATGAAGTAAGATTTTGCCAAATTCCTAAAATTAAAATTTTGAAATAAAATAACGAAGTTTAGAAATTTTAGGCCATTACAAATAACATCCATAAATTAAACAAGAGCTTCTTGAAGCGGTAGAATAAATGCAGTGCAGTTCATGATTTGTGATTCCTTACTTGGGGGTTCTTTGTGTTGATTAGGACAACTTGCCATTCAACGTATTGTAGGGGGAAAGTTGATAGAAATTAAATGGAAACATTCAATTCTTTTTTAATGTTTCCACATTCAAAAATCTCAGTTCACTATTGTAGGGTGTTTTCTTTAAGTCTTTTCGTTAACTTTCTTTCACATGGTTGGACAGTGTATTGAGGTTTTTCCTTCTTATTCAGAAAAATTCTCAATACACTTGCCAACAATGTGAGAGATTTAAAGAAAAAGACTTAAAAGAAAACCCCACAAACAACTTTTTGAGTCTTTACACTGAATTTCTATCAACTATGCCCCACAATGCGTTGGAAGATATGACGTCCTGTCAACACAAAGAGAATCCTCTTATTGAATACAAGTTAAGTTGAAGGCCAAATACATGGGTACAATTTTAGCATAAATTAGGTGTTCAACTGGTCGTAGGTTTAACTTAGGTGTCTAATGAAAAATCGCAAGTTTAAGGGGTCATCGATGTATTTGGCCTTATTTATATAAGGGTTGGGAATTTGTCCTTTTTCAAATCCTCCTGCTTTTTCTTTATCTGAATTAATTATTTTTAATGCAGTTATCAAGGTTTTTGCCCAAGAAGTTCCATTAGCTAATAGGGTCATAGGATAAAGGCAGTCATCTTTTGTCTTTGCGGAGTTTATAGCCATCAAAAGTCTTCACCTATGACCTATCAACAAAAATTAAGTATTGACTTAAATTGTTGGGAGTTGAGACTGGAATTATCTGTGTCCTCCAATATAGGGTGTTGGGCTATTAATGCAACATTTGAAACTTTTTCTGGTACAGTTGTATTTGCTTGACATAGAGATAGTTCCAAGGATGTCATCTATATGACTTGACGTATCTATGATCATTTATTATGGATAGATCGACGGGAAATTGTGTGACAAATGGTTAACGATCTAACAGGAACTAACTAAACAGAATAGTTCTTGAAGTTCATTTACTTACATGTTGGACTTTTAGAGATTTCTGCAAGTGTTTATTTTGCCCATCGACTGTCAGCGAAATGACTTCTTGTCTCATGATCTAATATTGTGAGTTTGCCTAAAGTTGCATTCTCCTCTCTTCCATTTTCCTTTTTCATTCTTTTTTGTTTATATATTAGGTGGTAAGAATTCAAAATCAAATTCCACCTGGTGACTTTGAGACTTGGAGGTTACCTCCCAAGTTATTGAGGTTATTGAGGCTATTGGCCTGTTTGTGATTATCACACCTTTTCCCGTGTTTAGATTGACCTCAGTTCATGGATTACTTCATTCATCTTATCCTCATCTTTTAAGAGTCCGAGCAACATAGATTTTGAGATTACTGTGGAATGACCAGGAATCAAACAATCTAGGAGCAGTTTCAGTTGCATAAATTTGCTAACCTTGTGCTTTTCATTTAATAACACTGGAGGGTGGCGGATTGGGGGGTGGGGTACCATATTTTTCGGCAGCTATAAAATATTTCCTGTGATTCAAGCATTCCCAAAAAAATAAAAGGAAAAAGGTTCTTGTGATTCAAATCACATCTTTGTTGTCACAACTTCTTATCAGTTGAATTTTAGTTACTCTGTGATAGTTGTATAGCACTTCTAGGTGATTGTTAGAGCTGTGATCGGTCTGCAATTTTTGTAATCATATCCCTCTAGCGGTATTTTTTTTTTTTTTTGCTGAGTTAGATTTCTTTTGTTGTGGAAAATGATCCTCTCGTCTTAACAAACATGGCTGTTTAGTGCTTTCTTTTCGAGGGTGTATAATGTTGTTTAATGCTTGTACTGAGCTATTTACTCTTGGAGGCTAGTCCCATTCTCCATCAAGTTAGAGGGGAAAAGCTGCTAGCTAGCATGAAAAAATGTTGCTTGGGTCTTATAGTGCTGAGTGAAAGAAAATTATGAGGTTGTGTAATAAGGTTATCTGAAGTTCAATTTCACTTAGAGTAAAGATTTTGGCACTTAAAATGGAAGAGGAAGTATTGATTTCCTCTACAAGCTGCGTATGGCTGTTTCTCTATGATATTGATTAGCTTTTGAAATTTCTAGACTATAACTGACTCAAGTTTTTGGTTTTCTATTGATTAGCTTTTGAAATTTCTAGACAATAACTGACTCAAGTTTCTGGTTTTCTATTGCAGTTAACATGTAAGGTAACTGTATCAGAAAATGTAGTCCAGCCCTCAATTCCTGTTCAGATTGTGCAGATCATTATAGCGATGTTGGTCATGGATACATGGCAGTACTTTGTGCATCGCTACATGCATCAGAACAAGTTTTTATACCGCCATGTTCACTCCCAGCATCATCGGTTGGTTGTGCCTTACGCGATTGGTGCCCTTTATAACCACCCACTTGAAGGTCTCCTCTTGGATACCTTTGGTGGTGCTCTTTCGTTTCTTGTTGCCGGAATGACTGCACGTACTGCTGTCATCTTTTTCTGCTTTGCTGTGGTCAAAACGGTTGATGATCATTGTGGACTCTGGCTGCCTGGTAATATCTTCCATTTGTTTTTCCAAAATAACACTGCTTACCATGACATTCATCATCAGCTCCAAGGCACAAAGTTCAATTATTCTCAGCCGTTCTTTCCAATATGGGACAAACTTCTTGGAACATACATGCCATACAGACTTGTAAAAAGGCCTGAGGGTGGATTTGAGGCGCGACTGGTGAAAGATTAGTTGGTTTTTATCATTAGTCTCTGTATGAATCAACATGTCTTTTGTAGGGATAGCTACCAGTTGAGGTTGTTCACTCTAGCAGTTGACTTGGAAGGTCTACATTCATCAAGATTTGAAAGTGTGCCGCAGAAATTAGAAATGTTCATTCCTTTCTTTTCAGTTGACCCTGTTTATTCTTAATTTTTGTCTAACCTCTTGATGATTTGTAAGCCTATTGTTTCTGAGCTCTTACTTTGTGCAGTATTACTTCAACTATTGCAACTTGCTTATACTTTAGCAGGTTGATTTTGTATTGGTATTGGAGAGTTGTGAGTTACAAGAAATCAAGATCATGTAATTAAAATTGTTAAAACTATGTAGTGTAAAATTTCATGGTCATTGGAGTTATTTCAATCACCCTTGTGCTATTTGTTAGAAGCCTTTTTTGACATACTAGTTATAAACTTTTATCTTTAGTTCTTTAGTTATCACCACTTTATTAGTCTAATAACCCCTTCGTTGACGAACTCTCATTTGATCGACTACTCATGGGGCCTGCCTTAGCACCAATCGAAAAGTCAAAATTTTGCTGCCCTCGGCACCAATCAAAGATTCAAAATTTTGCTGCTTTGCGACACCATTATATTTGCTTAATCAAAAGAGAACAAGTTAGTTCGACTTGTTTATTGACTAGTGCGCACATGTAGTGCCAATAGTAATTGAATCAACAGCAAAAGAAAGGTGAAAGTTAATTTTCTGTAAAACTCCTCTTTTCATGACATTATACAAAACAGATTCCTCCTTAACACAAATTTCTGCAAGAGGAAGAAGCTCCTTGCTTCAGATTTTTGAAAATGAATCATATCTCTTGTGAGTGCAAGCTCTGTTATAATGGTAGAGTTGCTCCTTCAGTGAACTGTAAGTCGTGACTTCCACAGTCTCTTTGCGGAAATGCCAAGTAATGCTGCATACGGCATACATCCATTCTCCCCTATCTGTCAAACTCGGATAGCACTTTGTGCACAAGGTTAGCCCTTTTAGTCATATATATGATTTTCTGTGCCACATCAAACTAATGTACTTTAGACACAAATTTGGATCTACCTCACCAATATTCTTTACAAGAACAAGTCCCATCTTTGAATCTGTGGAAACGAGTCCTGTCCCTCACAATAATCTCCCGCTCGTATATCTTTGATATGAGCTTAATCACAACGTGGCAATCCCCACATATTCTAAGATTCTTATTCACACTTATACAAGTTCTATCAGGTGTGCTAATCAAACCAAAAGCCACTGCTAGCTTCTCACTATGGTAACACAGTGCATTCTCCTTCTCCTCCGGTCCAATATCATGAAACACATAATTAGTTTCTGCCACATACCCGTATTCCCTAATCCTTAACAAGACCTCGTCAAGTTTCCAATAAATCTCCTCCCACTTCGGATTGTTCTTATCACCATTCATAAACTTGTATATCGTTCCACCAACCTCAATATAGCTAAAACCCGGTACCTTCTTTACATCCTGACCTTTCATCGCCTCCCTTACTCTTCTCACATCGTGCCACCTCCCTTGTGCTGCATAAAGATTGGATAGCAACACGAAATCCCCACAATGATTTGATCCCATTTCAACTAGCTTCTTGGACGCTATCTCTGCCATTTCCACATTACTATAAGTCTTGGAAGCCCCTAACAGAGTTTGCCATAAAACTGCATCAGGAACTGTAGGCGTTGACTGAACAATTTTATAAGCTTCATCCAACCGCCCAGCTCTTCCCAACAAGTCCACCATACTACCATAATGCTTTACATTCTTACTCACTCCATATCTATCCATGGCATCAAACAATTTCATCCCTTCCTCAACCATCCCCGCATGGTTACAAGCACATATCGCAGCTAAGTAACTCACACTATCCGGCTCAATCCCAGCTTGGCCCATTCTCTCAAAAAGCTCAAGTGCTTGCTCTCCATCTCCATACATCGCGAGTGCCATAATCATAGTATTCCACGTGACACGAGTCCTCAAGCATTTCATCTCATTAAACACCTCATAAGCTCTTCCAAGAATACCACATTTCCCATACATATCAATAACAGCATTACAAACAATCACATTTCCATCAAGATTCTTACTTTTAATATACTCGTGAACACGTTCCCCTTCTTTTTTCGCCCCCAACTGCGAACAAGCAGAAAGAACACCAAGCACAGTAACCTCATTCGGCTCCATATTAACATTTTCCTCTCTCATTTTCTTAAAAAGCAACAAAGCTTCACTTGGTCTATTCCCTTGAGCTAACCCAGCAATCAACGCGTTCCAACTCGCGATATCTCTCACACACATTTCATCAAACACCTTGCTTGCATCCCTTAAATCACCACATTTCGAGTACGCATCAAGCAAAGTCGTCCTCAACAAAACATCTGCACTAAACCCAAATCGAATCACGTGCCCATGAAGCTGCGGTGTTTCATAACGGGCCAATGCACGTGCACAAGCTTTAAGCGTAAAGGAACAAGTAAGAGCATCAGGCATGCAAGAATCACGCGCCATAGAGATATAAAATGTGATGGCATCAATGGGTTTGTGGCTTTGGGCAAGGCCGCGAATGATGGCGTTGTATTCGTTTTTGCAAGGGGAAGTGATGTGGCGGAAGATGTGGGCGGCGTAAAGGAGGTTGCCGAAGGGAGAGATGGCGCAGAAATCGAGGAATTTGGAGCGGGATGTGTAGAATTGGAATATGCCGGTGGTTATGAGATGGGCTTGGAGTTGCTTGAGTTGTGAAAAGGAAGTGCATTTTGAGAGTAATGAATCTACGTAGGCCATGCCATACGAATGTTGCTTGGGAGCACTTTTGAACGGGAACACTCGCGGTTCTTTTTTTCATGTAGTGAATTGACGAATATAGCCCTCATATTTCTGCCCAAGAACTAAAGAGTGATAAAATGAGGGTCATTTGGACTTGGGCAACTCGCAGGAATGTCCTTATTTTGGGGTGGTTTTAAATTTTTGTCCCTCATATTTAATATTTATCCTTCACCATCATGAGATTTGGGGTTCGAATCCCGGCTCAGTTAAAAAAAAAATCACAATGCAGATTTTTATAGCAAACTTAGGCCTATCTGAGCCAAAATTAGGCCTGCAGGCAGAATTTTGCTTGCCTGGCCAAAACTCTGCCTTAAGGCTTGCTTTCAAAATTCTGCCTTAAGGTAGAGTTTCGCAGGCAAAACTTTGCCTTGCGAATCCAATTTTATCTGGCGAATTTTTTTAAAATTTTTACCTGAGCAGGGGTTCGAATCCTGAAACTAAGAATTTTAGGCGAAGGGCAAAAATTAAAGATCAACCATTTAAGGGGCAAAAATTAAAGACCAGTACATTTGAAGGGCATTCCGCACAAAAAAATGTTTGGACTTCTGCTCATTTTGCGCTGGTCTTTAATTTTGCGCTTTAAGATTAATAACTTTTTTGCGGGCATGAGTTTATATTTGGGAAAATGACATAGGGTATCTATTTAAAACTCTTTATTACAAACATCACGATACTTTTCCTTATTTACTAAAAATTATTTAAAAAAAATGAGCGAAAATTTCATATATATTTTGTAAGAATTCTATTGCTATGTTTTGTAAACTGAAAAGTTTCATTATATTTTGTAAATACTTTTCTTATTATGTGTATATAGGTCATTCACCCTTTATATTTTTGTTTCATAATATTTCATAAATTATGTCCCGCGTCCTTAGAGAACTTACACCAGCTAAGCATAATTTTGATTTTGAAGAGCAAAATTTAAAGAACAGCCCATTTAAAGGGAAAAGTTTAAAGACCAACCCGTTTGAAGGGCAAACCGTGCAATTCCTTCATGAAATGAAACAAGTCGGGCAATTTGCACGATTGCCCCTATCTTAGAGTGGCCTTTAGTTTTTGCTCTTCAAATTGCTGGTCTTTAATTTTTGCCTTTCGACATTTTAAGAAATAAAAAAGTGGACGAAAACACCCTTCAAATTTCGGGTTCGAAGGTTTCATAGAAACTATGTTTATTCGCGCATTTTTTTGAAACAAGTCCGATTTAAGTGTCTTTGTTCATTTACAGGCTAGTTTACTATCTTTCCCCATAGTATGGTCTGGAGCAGTGTTTTAAAAGGCGGGGCGTTTTACACAGCACGGGGCGAGGCGTAAGCCCCGACACACAGGGCGTAAGTCCCATGGATCTATGGCTAGTATGTCTCATGTATATTCAATTTTATGATTTTATTACTAAAAAATAAACAAATGTAAAGTTTTCATTAAAATTCCGCAAATAAATCCAAATAAATCACCAATAATATAAAAAGAATTATTATTTGACAAATGTCACAGCACAAAAAATGATAATAGCCTAGATAATCTTTAAAATGAAATTTTCATTCACTTCATCATCAATCTCTAGATCTATTAGTCCTTCCCACCCTCAACTAATATTTGCACTGACTTTTATTTATATATTCAAAGAAGGAGAAGGGGCAAAAGCGTAAGAGCAATGACAAAAAAATGGATGAAGTTGCTTCAGGAATATAGTGCTATGAGATCTCTATCATATCAATTCAGGCTTAATCATCTAAAAAAACTATTTATGGCAGTGTTATTTTCTATGAGAGTTGCTTTCTTTATTTATATTTTTTAAGAAAATCACTACAACATGATAACATGATAACATAATGTATAAATATCATTACAATAATAATAAAAATCATAATTTATAGCAAAAATACTTTTAAAGCAATAAAAATTAAATTAACACCCGGGGCATACGCCTTTACACCCGGAACTTACACCTCAAATTCTAAGGCGTACGCTCTATAAATCTACGCCTTTTATTTGTGCCCCGGAACGTTTTTGATAGGCCCGCTCCGGGATTCGCCCCGAAAACGCCTCTGAAAACACTCTGGAGACCTACACAAGGAGAAATACGTGGACTTTGATGGTCATAAAGGTTTAAATAAGGGTCACATAATGAATCTCCAAAGAAGTCTATGAATCGTGCTGATGAACTTGTACTCAATTCGAGAGAATGATCATTAAATGTGGGAACTTAATGTAACTTTGGAAGTAGCTAAGAAAAGAAGTTGCATGCACAAAAGATGTAGGTTCTTCTTAATGCAAACTTCTTCTCTGTTCTGTCTTCACATTTTTCTTGTAATAATGATCTGTTATCTTTTACTGTGTTTATCTAATCATCAGATTTGACACTCAATATATAGGTGGAAGATAAAAAGTCATGTGAGTTTAACTTCGTCAAACACCTCATCATATCAAAAGTATCCTTGAGATGTTTTAATCCAAAACGGCCAAGCAATTGATTAAAACGGCCAAGCAATAATTGTTCTAAGTAGATTTTCTTCCCTTTCCCCCGTCCTTCTCCTTTGATCAAATATTTCAACATTAATTTAAATAGAAACCTTAATGTTGAAAAACTGATTAGATGAGTATTTCAAGCCAAAATGATATTCACTCACAAAATTTCAATTTCTTTTCCAACTGAGATCTTATACAAACACTCAATTTTAAATAGTTACGTACTATCAGAGGCAAAGTCAGGATTTTAAGCTTATGGATTCAGGACTCTAATGTTTTTAAATTATTGGGTTCTATATTAATAATTCGCACATGTTTAAAGAATTTTCTTAAGACAAATACAGGTTTGGACCAAAGTTACTGGATTTGGCCGAATCCGTAACCAATACATTGGCTCCGCGCCTGCGTATTACTCCTTCCGGTTCAAAAAGAGTATGCACTTAGCCTTTTTTTTTATTATTTATTCAAAAGAGTGTCCACTTACTAAATCAAGAATGAATTAATCATATTTTTTCATATTTGCCCCCTTCTTAAGTGCTAAGTGATTAAATCTCAATACCTATTTAATTAAGAATACTTTAGTTAAATTGCCTATTTTTTCTCTAAGAGTTATATTTTCTTTAAAAATGTAAAAATATTAAGTGAACATTCTTTTTGGTATAATTTTTCAACATCAATTGTATAAATTATCAAAAAGTTTATCCATTTAGCAAAAAACAAAACGAAAGAAGAAGAGAAATACAAGTTTCACAAAATCAAGGCTCGAGAAGTATCTAGACATTTCGAGTAGCCCCTACACGTCCCCATATAAATAAAGCAACTGCCATTTGTCTATCTTAACGCAGCTCTGTATACACGCAAAGCATATATCTTTTCTCAAATTTTCCCGTCTGTGTTCCCAAGCGAAACTCTATAACCATGAGGTATGATGTATCTTTTCTTCTTGGCGTTTCATTACCTTGTATGTACTGTTGGATGTGATCTCTGTTTTTTGCCTTTTTTGGTTCATCCATTGCGTTGAGTCATACTTAAAATATTTGTGTTTTTTCTTTTCTTCATCGTTTTACTCGAAATGCTTGAATTAAACCCTAGGGTTTGGGGTTTTGAGCATTTAAACTAGTACTACGGAGAGGAATTTGTATTTGAATTGTCTCACATCAAGATGTATGATCGTCCCTTCAACTTAGCATTTACTAGAAACTAATCTATTCCCATTTTTATCGGTATTACTCTGTTTTTTTTTTTTTCATTTCCTTAATTTAAATGGGAAACAGTTCACTTTGATAGTACCTCATTCTTGAAGTTAAAGGTGTGATTAGTTCACCCGTCACTATTGAGTAATTATAATGGGATTAATTAAATAAATCCTTTTGTTTTAGTTGAGTCTTCATGGTATATCATACTATTTCAACAACCATGGATATTTTTTTATGAAGAATTCTCTTTAGCTATTTAGTGATTGTTTCATCGGTTTAGCAAATGGAGAAGCGAAAAGACCCAAAGATTGACAATGGAACTAGACAAAATAAAAAGGCCCAAGCAAATACAAGGCATCTTTTCTTGATATGGATGGCATGTGGGTCTATTTGCGCATTAACAGTTTCACTGAAAATCATCCAGTTGTTTCTTAACTCTGGTCTTCTGTATGAGAATATATGGGTATCCTTTTGAATACAAAAGAAAACAAAGCACAAAACATGGAGCCCAAGCAAAGTGAGATATGGTCATTTTGCAGGATGTCTGAATTCATACCTCGCCCAAGCAAAATAAGATACGATCATTTTGCAGGATGTCTGAATTCACACCTAGGGAAATTCAACAAGTATAGCCGACTATGGCAAGAATATCCAGATCTTTACTTGGCATTTGTGTTTGAGGGAAGAATGATTTATTCTACTATCTTTGGGAGAGAGTGAATCAGATGTAGGCAACGTTTAACTTGTTTTGTTGTAAATATCTGATGATGAAGTTGGCGCCCCAAATTACACAAAATACTGGCTGGAACAAAGCAGGCCAGGAAGATGCGCTTTCCTAACCCTGTATATCTCCTGCCTTGAAATGTCAAACATTTTGCTTAAATAGTAGACACAAGTAGGACTTAAGATGTGAGCCTACAGCTTTTTCGGTGCTTGCAGCCGTTCTTGCTCGCTAACTTCTCCGCTACCCAACAAATGAACATTGATGCTTTGGCATCTCCACTAGGGATGGCAATAGGGCAGGGTGGGGCGGGTTAAGCCTTCCCCTGCTAAAGTTTTGCCCTGCCCTGCCCCGTTTAAGTCACTGCCCTATTAAGATCCCGCCCTGCCTTGCCCCGTTTAGCCCCGCACTACCCTGCCCTGTTTACGTTTTTTCCCTTCATTTTCCTATTATACAGTATTTTGTTATTTATTTTTTGCTTTTTATTTGAACTTTATGTATTAGAAATCTCAAGTTTATACAATATATGTCGTTCATCTTGAGTAAAACTATGTACATTAGTTGAATTTTTTTAACTGATGAGTTGTTCCACCTTCCTATTATTTTGTTGGATCTTTTAGTTTTTACAATTGATTTGATCTTTCCTTATAGTATTTATCATTATGTAGACTGACTTTTAAGGAATTACTTAAACCATCACTGCACTAGCATTAGATGGGACCAATAAATTTCCATGTCAAAAAGAGGGAAAAAAAATTAGCTATCTGGAACCATCACTGCACTATCGTGATTTCACTAAAATAATTCTAGTCAAATTATATTTTACCAAGGTTAAAGAAATAAAGCATACAAAAATCAACAGAATAAAAAAAAAAATCATAATCACCGTTTTCCTGCAAAGTTCCCACTTTTTTTGCTAAGTTTTGCACTTGAAATGCGACAAAAGTTTGTGAAACAACTAAACAAGTCTAAGCTCAGACCTGCCCTGTCCCATTAAGTTTTTTAAAAATAAGAGCTTTAACCCGGCCCGCCCTGCCTTGTTTAAGAATCGCCCTGCCCTGCCCCGCCCCGTTTAACCTTTGCCCTGCCCCACCCCGCCCTGCCCCGCCCTAATTTCCATCCCTAATCTCCACTACCCATGATCATCAGTCTTCACCAGCTGTTCAAACATGAAATTCGGTGGAGGAGTACCTCCTTGGCTTCATCTCATGGCTTTGCCCCTATCTCTAGTTGTTCTCTTATTGAACTGTGCACCTCATTCATTCCTAAATGCATATGGAGAGCTTGATGTGGTTCTTGGTTCAGAAGAAATAAATTTCTGCTTCTGGATTTAGCTATATAGCAAATCCGGACCTACTGTTACGAGTCATCATCCAATTTCTTACATCCTGAATATATTGGGATAGTTTGATGTAGATAAAAATGACAAAGGAGATAGTTATACATATGATAATTTGTTTGCTTATCTCCTAGAAATTTCCTGCTTTGCAATACATTTTGTGGCTTCTCGGACTGGCTATGCATTTCTGAAGTGTATCTGTCTGGAATTTTGCAACTTTTTGTAATTGGTCCTGTCACTTGTCTCTTGCTGGTTTTATCTTGATTGTGGTCGTGATTTTATGATTTAGTTGATATCCAATTTTTTTGTGCTTCTCTATCTCAGCCGACATCCTACCGTCAAGTGGGCCCAGAGGTCTGACAAGTTGTTTATCACGGTGGAGTTGCCGGATGCGAAGAATGTGAAGCTGAAACTGGAACCAGAAGGAAAATTCTTCTTTTCTGCAACTGCAGGAGCTGATAATGTACCATACGAAGTGGATCTTGATCTCTTTGATAAAATTAATGTTGATGTAAGTGAATCTCCCTCATCTGCAAATATTTTGGGCAAGAATCAACGTTAATCTTACTGTAAACTGATCATTCAGGAGAGCAAAACTAATTGTACTTCTAGACACATCGTGTATCTGGTGAAGAAGGCAGAAGACAAGTGGTGGAGTAGACTGATAAAACAGGAAGGTCTCCGTCCGGTGTTTTTGAAAGTTGACTGGGACAAATGGGTTGATGAAGATGAACAGGAGAGTAAGCGTAAGTATAATGTCACTAGGAAAATGCTTTACTGTTAATAATAACCTCTTGGTATATTTGCTAACCATGATACTAATATTTCAGCTGGGATGGATATGGATTTTGGGGACATGGACTTTTCGGTAAGCACCTCTAGAAATATTAATAGGCGATAGCATTTAGTTGCGTCTCTATTTATGCTGAAGTTTTAACATTACCCCTTTATTGTTCTCTCAGAAACTCAACATGGATGGAGGTCCTAGCGATTTTGATGCCGATGTGCCTGAGGGTAAGTCCTGCTTTGATCAGCAGCAACTGAGCGACTGCTGAATTCTCGGCTTGAAATCGTCTGCTCTCAACTTGTTGGGGAAGTTGTGTTTTGCATTTTTATCTAATATAAAATTGACATTGTTTCTGCAGGAGAGGATGACAGTGACACTGAAGAAATTGAGGTAGAAAATTCTGCAGATAGTGAATCTAAAGCAGCAGCGCCTGCAAGCACCGAACCCAAAGCAAAAGCTTGATGAATTTGTAAAAGCGGAACACTTTAACCTACTTGAGTTTTAGTGTAGTACTTTTAGTTGTGGTTAGAGCTGTAGTGCAGGAAATGTCGATGGTGAGCTTATGATATATTTGAAGGATGAGAAAGTGTTGGTGTGGTCATTGAATTTTTGTTGATCATATATACTCCGTTTGCATCGCCCTCCAACGTAATTATTTGTGTCTTTGGAAGGATTCTGTTTCGAAACGAAAACGAGGTGGAGGGGAATTAGTCTCTGTTTTTGATCGAGCTGAAAAACATCCTATGAATGTCCGGAAAAGGAGAAGAAAAAAAAAAGTATTGTTTTGCTAACGGTAGGAAGCATAAGGGAAAATGAACTCGAGCAGAAGTGGTTCACCTGTGACCACATTCGTAACCACATCTTTAGATTCCCCTAAATTAATAAATTGGTGGCTGCACCCTTTACTTTGGGTTCTTTAATTCGTAATCAATCAGTCACTTGTACTTCACTTAAAATAGATGGGTTTGGCATTTGTGTGGAATCGAGCACAAAGAATTGGATAACATAAATCACATTGAGGCCTCAACAAGAAGAAAACAATGAGAGCTCCCAAACAATGCAGTCTTTAGCAAGAGCTACACTACAATGCGATTTATAAATGACCTCCCTTTCACAGGCAAAAAGGTGGTTAACTATTTCGAAACAATCTAAGAAAATATGAACTGGTTTGGCATTATGGGCTTAAACCTTGGATAACTAGTACTATAATGACTAGTAGGATATAGAACTATATACTAGCTAGTGCAACGTTCAGTTTGCACCATAATTTATGGGAACCTAGCAAATTATTATGAAGACAAAACTTTGCTTCTAAAGTTAACAATCGTGCAAAGCAAAATCTTGTATCATTATTTATTGTATTGCTGTTTCTGCATTTTCGCAGAACAATTCTTATATCTTTATCAATAAGGTCTTTTGGCCACATTATTTTGGCCACAATGGCTCAAATGGACTAAATTTATATGACTATTTAGGTCAAATTTAATAATTTATGCTTACTTAATGTCATTTCTATCTTTTCTTCTCAAAGTTTATCTTAATTTAAAATTGTACAATAGAGGTTATGGTGATTTTTACATAAGTGTGGCCAAATTTAGGTCAAATTAGTGTGGCAATTTAGCAACTCTCTGATTTTTATATACAGCATAACAACCCTTGCATTATGATTCCAGCATTACTAGTCCTTTAGCTAAACGGCTCCTATATGAGAAGCCACTTTTTACAAATTTACCAGTTTCAAAAAATAATAAAACACTCTTGATTGTTTACTTCTTTTCAGGATGAAGTTTCTCCAATTTCCCCCCATTTTCTGCTCCCTTCTCTTTCCTTAATCTTTCCAACTAAATAATAAGTACTCGCGATAGTAGGTCCTTTTCCCAGTCATATGGGGTTGTCATGTAGTTGCACGTCATGTGTTCAATCATGCCTAGATTTTATTTAAGTGGAGAAGGGTAGAGGGGAGAAGGGTAGAGGGGCGGGCCTGTTATCCATCAAGTAACCTTGTGTATCCAACAAAAAAGTACAAATGGGAGTTTCATGTATCTATTCAGCCAGTGGATCAACAGGAAGAGACAACATTAACTTTGCCTAAATAAAGAGTAAAGTATCTCTGTTCTGGAAACAGGCAATTTTCTCCCAAAAGAAACTGTACTGTAGCATTCTGGAAACAGAAATCTCATACAAGAAACTGTGGCATTTTGCAGGTGAGGACAAGGAGATCTGTTTGTCTACCAGGATAAGAGCAGAACTGGTTCAGAATACTTTTTACCAAATTTTCTTGTAGATAGTCCGCAGGGACAAATCAAAGTTGAAGCCTAAGGTAGATCGAGATCTCAACATGAAATAAGCTATTACAAGATCTGTCACGTTCCAAAATACCCGCTAGACGTGATTGGCACCCAGCAAACACCACCCGCTAGGCGAACCATATATCATACTCTTAATCATTCACAAAAGCACTAAAAGAAAATAAGTGCAGGTCCAACAACGTTATTAATGATAAAAATGCGAAATAGTCGCCAACCAAATCCATAATCGATTTATGAAAATCAACCAACGCTAAGATAAAAAGAATCTCTAGCCCACATTCCACGCTAAGACCATGGAGCATCTAACAGAGTTACATGAGTTTGAGTGTCGGGCATGTAAACCCAAACTAAAAGAAATAACTAGAAATAAACTAGATAAAGCTGAAATGGCTGCCTCCACGAACAATGCGGTGGCTCACCTCAGCAACAGAATCCACTCACGAAGTCTTTAATTACCAGCCTCGTTCTCAACGACAGTATCTGCATGGACATGCAAGTAAGGAGTGAGTTATACATAAATATAACCCAGTAAGATCCTTAACCCGCCATTTCAAATACCCCTGGAACAAGTGTTAGAAAATACAAACACACAACACGCACAAAAATATTATGCACATGAATATATCATTATATAATAGCAACTAAGGTCCAAACCACTGTTTATCAAATATATTATATATCTCAACACAATTTACACTACGAACCGTCATAAGTGGCAGTTAAAGAATTAGTCAACACTATGAATCCACGACAACATACACAATGTGCCAAATATGTCAGGAAGCATACACAATGTTGAGGGAAGCAACACAATGCCCCAATATCATCAAGAAGCATACACAATGCCGAGGGAAGCATACATTGTCACGACCCAGCCCCGTGGGCCGCGATTGGTGCCCTACTTGGGCACCCAAACGGACATACAAACTAAATCATCATTTTTAAACAGAGTTGAGAATGAATATTATCTTGCGCGATTGCGCGTACAAAACATTATATCAAAATCAGAAGAGGCGGCGGAATATACATCACCGAACATATGCACATATATCAAAAAGCTGGCAAGGCTATCAAATATGTCAAAAGCCGACAAGGCTGTCAAATGGCACAACGGCCCAAAACGCATATACAAATGCACGCCGACAAGGCTGCCATAACGAATAGAGTCATGCAAACACATCCGTACAGAAGTAGGCACACACACCCACAAATACGTTTACAGACCTCTAAACAGACAAACCGAATCATATGGCGGGACAGGGCCCCGCCGTGCCCCTGAACAAATACATATATACATAGCGAACGAATATATACCAAAATGTGTGCTCTAAAATGAGAAGAGCACTCCAAACAGCAGAAGAGGGTGTCCTAAATTGGGTAGATCACCAAACTGTGCGTCTGTACCTGCGGGCATGAAACGCAGCCCCCCGAAGAAAGGGGGTCAGTACGAAATATGTACTGAGTATGCAAAGCAGAATATACAGAAAGCAAATCTGAGACATAAACGAAATGGAAGTACCAAACATAAGTGCAAATCCAACATATCAAAATTTGCTTACTTTCAAAAATATGTAAGTAATGCATAGGGTACAAAAGAATATGGTCGCCCACCCGTCGATGGCGCCATAACACAGCATAACACCAGAAAGTTTCAAATCTCCGTATCCCCGTCACATATCACATCACAACATAACGCCATACACAGCATAACACCAAATATAGGTGGAACCCGACCCTCTTTTGCGAGTAGCTCGGTGAACCATAAACACAGCATAACTCCGGAGTATATCAAAGTGCGCACGATAACAGAACCGGCCCGGGAACCGGCGAAAGATATAACAAAACGCACGAGCAGAGTCATGAGTAACCATATGCATAAAATCATTATCATAGACTCAAATATAAGTAAATGACCATACTTGAAATTCGAAATGATAATCATACCAAATTCTTTCAAAAGTCGTCCGAATTACATAAAGGAAAGTCGCGGGACCCACGGACGGGTATTGACCCGAGCCGGGCCTGCCTATGGAAAACATACTTATCATACGCCATACAAACTTCTACGAACATATCAAAGCAATCCGAGCCTTTCAGTGAAAGATATGGCGGTCACAAATTACGAAATTTCTTAAAGTGAAACTTTTTTATGCAAAGTTCGGAAAGCGATTATTTCAAAGACATAATGGTTCATATTTCATCAAATCATACATAAGAGTGCCAAGGAATATAAATAAGGATCATAACATGCTCGGATTTCGAATTTAGAATTTCCTCGAGGCTCGTGATATAGCCTATTAAAAACTAAGGCATGCCAAAAGAAAGAAGGGTTGCGCTTTACATACCTCGAACGCACTTCCAAGATAGCCAATCTAAAGCTAATCCAAATCTATGCCTCGGGCTCCCCAAGGTCTACAATTACGCCAACGAATACCAATCATTAGCTAAGGGCACTTAAGCCATTCATTCCAAACTAATCATTAAATTCTACAGAAAATTCGGCAGCACTTCCCCTGTAAATAGGCCATCCCGAGAATTTATCTCGCTCAAAATCAACAACAACCACCACAATAACTAACCTAGTAACATTGATAACCAATTCGAAAGGCAAAATAATAATAGTAACTCTCTTTTACATCATTCAACAACTTTCATAAATTCAACTCGACGACTTACCTTCAAGCCAACATCGATGCTTATATATTTAAATACTAACCCGAATCCATACCAACAATACTTAAAGACATTCTAAGCAATTCATACAACATTTCCAACAATCCAAAATTTTTCCCTTCCTTTCCACATAATGTAACTCTTCCATTCTAACTTCACACCATCCGACTAATATCAACATTTTTCCATATTCATTAACTAACTCAAGATTACCCAAACATATTTCAATAACATTTTAAACAATATCCAAGGATTCGAACCATTCCGCCCATTTCCATATTCCATTCGAAACTTCTACAATTGCAACGAAACTACCAAATCGCATTGTTTTCTTCCAAATTCATTAATAACAACCATAGTTCACATTTAGCATCTTACTTTCATAATTGCATAAAAATTATATAAAAATCACATAATTTCTCATAACAACATACAACCAATTTCAACACCAACTCAACTCGTTAACCCTTTATCTACGTCATCAATGTCACAACGACACCTCTAACAAGCTAAATAAATTTTAATTCACCATTCTCTTTCATTACTATGACTCACGGCCACACTCCTCTTCACACACCCACACGACCTCTATAAAGTTTCTAACCATTAATTTCCTTCATTCTCATCACATAACCCATGATAACAACAACAATAATCATATGAACATAATCATACCTTCAATCCTTTCAATTTAGCAAGGATAGCAATATGTCCATTGTCACACCCCATTTTAACCGGGTTGGATTTAAGGAGTATGACGTATTGGTGATTCCCATTTATTCTTTTGTTTTAAGGAGTCGCCACCTAATTAATTTACGGTGAATTAGGACACCTAATTGTTAACTAAGGTAAAGTTAAAACTAAACCTCCGTTAATAGTCTGCTTAACCAGTGTGATTCTAGGTAAGGGCTCTATATTATCCTAAAGGGAAGGGGTTAGGCATCCTTTAGAATCCGTTAACTTACGGTTATCCGACCAAACTTAGGTTAATTAATTTAGAGTAAATATAATGCTTAAATTTTAAAATGGTTCACAAATGTTGCTAAAGTTTTAGAAGGAAAATATTAGTGAAAATAAGGTTTACAGAAAATATAATATAAAAGAAAACTTTACATGCCATTTTTTAGAATAAGACTTATGAATGTCGCTTAGATTTTAAATGAAAATATTGTAAATGCTATTCATAATAAAACATGTAAAGGATTTCAAATAATAAGGATATTAAAAATAAGACTAGTAATTTGCATAAGAGGAGATTTCAAAATGCTATTTGAAATAAAAATTTATAAACATTGTTGAGGCTTTAAATAAGCATGCTAATAAACTTATAGAACAATGTGAATAATTTGTATCAAAGGAGATTTCATATGCTATAAAATTCGTAAATATTACTAATGCTTTAAATAAAATGTTATTTAGAATGAAATTTGTAGGAAAATATGATAATTTGCATAAAAGAGGAAAATTCAAACGCCGTTCAAAACAAATAAAATTTGGAAATGTTGCGAAAGACTTTAAATAATAATGCTATTAAAAAATAAGATTTTGCATGAAATAAAAATAGAAGAATACGCAGGTTGTGGAGTGTTTTAATAAATGCTTGGAACAAACTAAACGATGAAATATTAATTGACTTTGCATTTTTTAGAAGTATAAATAAAATTATGTATTATTAACTGCATTCGGCTAAACGCGTGCATAATTTAGATAATCTTAAAAGATGTTCACAAAATATTTTTTAGTTCTTTCCCTTAAACTAACTACCCATTCTCTAACCAAACCTACTAATTGATCCAGATTTATCTAAAACTAAAAAGTTAGTTTCCTAATACAAATCAATGAGCACAAAATAAAATGAAAGGGTAATAAATCAAATGGGCCAGCTGCTGCTGCTGTTGGGCTTTTAGCCCAGAATTTTTATTTGCTGCGGACAGAGCTGATGCGAGGGAGATTATGTCGGGTTTTAGCCCAACACCGAATGCGGAGGAAGACGAGTCCCTCGGACTCGTATGCGATGGTCATGCATAAAATGAAAGGAAGAGGATTAGTATATTATCAATGGATAAGGTTAAACGTAAAAATGCAAACTCAAAACAAATCAGCAAATTGTGTATATACTATGTATATTTAAGTGTACTTCATGTATACACATTCATAGCTGTTTTAAATAGAGGTATACCAGTAATTACGAAAATATGCATAACCCACAGAAATACACTTGCAACAACGCACAGAATTTAAACAGCATCAAATGATACTATAGACATGCACACAGGATCTGCTAATACATATTTATCCATGTGGAGATGCTCGGACTATAGATTAAGTATATTGGCAACGTATAACATATATCAAGCCTGAACATGGCATATTTGCGACGTGTAAAACACCTGTTGAACTCAGGAAGGATGCTTATAATATTCAGGCATATTTTCTAGTTCTCCTTTTTCTATTTCGAAGCTAAACACTGATGATTATAACAAACTATCACTATTGCCAGTAACTTATGATCCCATTCAACTGAAATCACAAATGGCCTCTTTTAACTTTACACAAATCACAAATTCATATATCATGCTAAGCGCTAATAATACAAGAACAAATTACGCGTTGCCAGCCAGTTTTTACTCCATCAGTTCTACTTCTTTATTCTACCATCAAGCAAAAAATGGAAAATAGCATTTCTCACACAAATAATAGACTGCCAGATACCAAAGTTTTAAATTTATCCAGGACATCAAGAAGGAGAAATATGCATTTAGCATGTTCATGCGACATTCAAAGAATGACTGCTATATGCAATGATGAAGAATAGGTTCAAATCCAACAGAGGAAAACCCAAGAGCATACTACTAAACACATTGACACTTAGGCAGATTTGAAAGCTTTGCACATGACTCATGGTGATTAAATTAACGAGCCTACAGCTCAGATTGACTTATGCCTAGACAACAAGTAAATCCAGTGATAGTCTAACAGGCCTATATTGGATAGAAATTCTTTACATATTTTAACCAACTTGTAATCTATCAATGAACCATGGACTAAATCACATTGGAATTCCTTTACCTGCTAACAACTGGGCCAGGTTTGGATCACTATGGTGGCAATAAGACACAGACCAATGCTTGATTTAAACTATTGTACAGTTAGTCAAAGTAACAAACTGCCTAAACCAAATTGAAATTATAAGAAATCAGCAATCTCCAATCGATCTCATACTTAAATCATTCATCCAATTGTCCAAACATGAAACCAAAACAAGTTCCAGGAAATAGGATGAAGCATAAATGAACCCAAACTATAACAGGCGTACTAGAAGTGTAAGATAAATTAAACACTAATCGGAAAACATTCGACGTCTTAAATTGAATTAAATTTATGGAGCGAGGATACATGATCAAGAATGAATTGCCATGAACACCAGTCAAATAAGATAATAAACAGCATCCAAACTCACATAAAATCCAATAATATACTTCAGGAGTAATCAGACAAAGCTAACGCCAAACTGAAAATTGGGCTATGTTAAAGTAATAATGCAATAGCAGCTGAGCTAACCTATAAGCAAATGGTATTACATTAAACTAAACAGAAACAGACTTATGATACAGAAACTACATAACAACTCTGAACTAATCCTTAGTTTTAATTATCGATCACAAGTATTAACAAACACATAACAAACGGAAAAATAAAATCAGTACACAAGACAAATTAAGACGAGTTCCTCTAAAACGCCAAACAGAGCACACACATATGTAGACCAGACTATGAGCAAAATGGTTTCAAGAGAAAAGGTTACCTTCTTCGGGCGCAGCGAAGTGAGGCGAGGGTTTCGATATCTACCTCGAACACCGCCGAACCCGAGCTTGCGATGCTCGGACTCACAGCAGCACCAAAGTAAACGAGAATAAAATTGGTTTGATATTTTGATTTGATAATAAAACAAAATTGAAATTGCTAATAGAACTCGTATTTTGGGGAATTATAGGCGACTAAAAGACTCATATTTTAGAGCTTTTTCGGGGTTTCAAAACTCGTTTCAGAACTTTGATTTTCAGAGCATTTCTTTTTTTGCGATTCGAAATCCCTATTTTTGTAGGGGATTTATGGGGATTCAAGAACTCATTTTTTTGAAAGGGGATTTCGGGTTCACCTCTGGTTTTGCAAGACAATTTTTGGGGGTTTTCCCAACCTGTCCTTTCAATGATTCAACTCCTCTCTCTTTATAGGTTTTATTTTTTGCTTTGTTTGAAGGAAGAGAGAAGGAGGAGCATGCGCCATCAACAGAAGGTGGAGGCGACAGTGAGATGAAGAGAGGAGCGGGTGGCGTGACGAAGTAGGGGAACATGACATGGTGGAGACGTAGAAGCGTGGGGTGACAGACGCGTGGGGGGACAAGGCGTGGTGGAGATGAAGCGGAGTGGAGGTAACGTGGGGGCGACGGTGAAGTCAGAGGTATGGTGGAGGTAACGTGACGAAGTGGGGGTGTCAGAGATGGCAGTGGGGCGTGGTGGTGTCAGGGGTGAGTGGAGATGAGGCGGAGTGGAGGTAACGTGGGAAGGTGGAAATTAGAGGCGTGGGGGGACAAGGCGTCAGAGGTAGAAGAAGAATGTGAGGGGCGTGTGCGATGGAGGGAGAAATGGTGGGTGGCGATGAGAAGTGAGGAGATGGTGGTGTAGAGGTGGTGGCGATGGAGAAGTGAGGAGATGGTGGTGTAGAGGTGGTGGCGATGGAGGCGGAGACGCGGAGGTGAGGAGGAAGGGGGAAGAGAAGAGACGAAGAAGAAAGGGCAGCGGCGGAAAAAATGGAAAATGAGGGGAACCCTAAAAGGGTTTCCCTTATTTTGGGTGAAAACGGATCGGACCCGGTCCATTTGTGGACTGGGTTGATTTTTAGACCCGGTATTAAAAGAATGGGCTAATAAATTTAAACATGGACTGGTCTAAAAATTGAGTAAAAAAATATGGTCTAGTCCAAAAAATATTAGGAGTTAATCGGACTTTGATTTGGGGTCCGGTAAGTCAAAATACGGACCGAGTGCAAGAAATAGTTTGGCTTCTAAATTTGAATAAGAGACCTATTTAAATAACTTGTGTTAAAATATTGTTCGACATAAAATATGCAATCATTAATGCTCAGATAAAAAATGGCGTTGTAATAGCCGTGCAATAATATTTCAAAAAATCCACAGTAAGATAAATACTATTATTTAATTATGCAAAGATAAATGCGATGTGTGTGCATAAGCTGGTAAAATGCCGAAATGATAAAAATTGTGAATTATAATAATAGTAATAAATAATGAATTATAATAATAGTAATAAATAATGATAATGATAATAATAATAATAATAATAATAATAATAATAATAATAATAATAATAAATGCGGTAATAGTAATAAGAATAATTGATAGAATAATGTAATAGCGGTATTGATAAGGGCTAATAATTATAGTAAACATAATATATATATTTTTTATTTTTCCAAAAATATTAGAAGCGCAAATAGGTATTTCGGAGGAGAGACGGGACAAAATTGGGTGTCAACAACTTGTCCCTCTTTGCCCGGTAATGATGAAAAGAGTTGTCGGGCAAAGACGTTGACTCAGTAGCCTATTTTGTCCCGGCTAAAGGAAACTTGAGAGGATTCTGACCGGACTCCGGTCTCTGAGTTGCCTACATATCTCGGGCTATACGAGAATCAGGTCGAGTGTAGTTCTGGGACAATTACGACACTTGAACCCCAATTGGCGCGAAACTTGCAAAATATTGTCTCAGTGCTGAATTATGATAACACTGGGTATTGTGATAGAAACTTGAGAATTCTGAAAATTGAATTGTTGGAACGCAAGAGAATACTTGTAATTAGAGACGAGTGTTCGAGGTAGATCTTTGACCCGTGTCGGGAAGTCTGATTATCCTTCCCGACAACTTGCCCCAGTTCGCTGCCGAAGAAATAGTTCCACGATTTGATGTGTGATGCCAACTTGATGTTGTCAAAAGCCACCAGCTAAAAACAATTGTTAGCAATAAAGAAATATATGTAAATAAGGCAGGGTTGGAGAAGTTACACTTGCAACCCCTGCTTCGAAAGTTGAATCCACATTCGGAGGTGATGCCCGAACTGAAATATAAGATACCCGCATTCGGAGGTGGGTGCCTGAACTTGAAATATAAGATACCCGCATTCGGAGGTGGGCGCCTGAACTTGAAACATAAGATACCCGCATTCGGAGGTGGGCGCCTGAACTTGAAATATAAGATACCCGCATTCGGAGGTGGGCGCCTGTACTAAAATATAAGATACCCGCATTCGGAGGTGGGTGCCTGAACTTGAAATATAAGATACCCGCATTCGGAGGTGGGTGCCTGAACTGAACATTGAAATACCCGCATTCTAAGGTGGGCGCCTAAATTGAAAATTGGCATACCCGCATTCTAAGGTGGGTGCCTAATTTGAACATTGAAATACCCGCATTCTAAGGTGGGTGCCTGAATTGAACATTGAAATACCCGCATTCTAAGGTGGGTGCCTGAATTGAACATTGAAATACCCGCATTCTAAGGTGGGTGCCTGGATTGAAATTGACATACCCGCATTCTAAGGTGGGTGCCTAATTTGAACATTGAAATACCCGCATTCTAAGGTGGGTGCCTGAATTGAACATTGAAATACCCGCATTCTAAGGTGGGTGCCTGAATTGAACATTGAAATACCCGCATTCTAAGGTGGGTGCCTGAATTGAACATTGAAATACCCGCATTCTAAGGTGGGTGCCTAAATTGAACATTGAAATACCCGCATTCTAAGGTGGGCGCCTAATTTGAACATTGAAATACCCGCATTCTAAGGTGGGTGCCTGAATTGAAAATTGACATACCCGCATTCTAAGGTGGGTGCCTAAATTAAATTTTGAAATACCCGCATTCTAAGGTGGGCGCCTAAATTGAAGATTGACATACCCGCATTCTAAGGTGGGTGCCTAAAATTGATCATTGAAATACCCGCATTCTAAGGTGGGTGCCTGATCATGTCCACTTCCTATGGTGCAAAAATGTAAATCCATGCCCACTTTTCACGGTACAAAATATAAATCCACGTCGACTTTCACGCCTGTATTATATGGTACAAAATAAATTTACATCTACTTTCACGTCTGCATTATACGGCGCAAAAATAAATTCACTTTTACTTTCAAAAACATAAATCTGTATCCACTTTCTACAATTATATGTATATTTTTTTTGTAATATAATTCTATTTCCACTTCCATGCTCGCATCCACAATGTAAATGTAAATCCACGTCCACTTTTAGAAATAGTATTGTAAAAAGATATCCACATCTTAATCCATGTCCCGTTGTGACGGAAGTTAAATATATAATTAACCCCCACAATTTGATATACGATGTAATATTTCGATCTTGTTATCTTATTAACACACTTCATTCTAAAAGAATTTGATAATGATTTGAACATGTATGAAGTGATGACGAAATTGAGGAATTCTAACCAATAACAGGTGATCAAGGTCAGTGTCCATGATTATATGTATTCGATCCATCGATGAATGTCACGAGCTAAAACAACTGTTAGTGATAAGAATCAATAGCTGGGTCTAAAAGAATTATACTTACAGCCCTTGGTTGAGAAGATGAACTTGTGTCCACTGTTGCAATTGAAATTTCGTGATGAGTGGAACGACGCCCACCGTTCGGCATAAGCTACCTTTGCATCCACGCTGAAGAGTATTTGCATTTTGAAGAAAGTTAACTTTTTGATCACGCCCATAATTTAATACATGCACCGTGTTCATGTTAATTGGATCTGTCTCAACAAAGAAAAATTGTGAGTTTAAAAGAAAATTGGTTGACTTGTGCATATCGGGGAACTTGGCCCTTGAATTGACTTTTGTCTCGGTCGCGTCCACGTTCTTCGATGTCTCACCACATATCTTGCTTTGCCGGGGAGTTTCAGTTATAAGAAAATGTATTTTGAAAATAAAAGTAATGAGATTTGGATGACTTTGAAAGGAAATACTTAGTGGCTCTAATATGTAACATGATTAAGAAGACTCGATTTTTGAATTTACTCGCATTTTAGAAATATGGATGGACTTTTGTTTAAGACCACTTTTATGCTACTTCTAAAAATTTGTCCCAGTTTCAGTCCTAGAGATGCTTGATTCTAGACAATTTGAAAAGTAAAAACTTATAATGAAAGTTTTTCAAAGTGATTTGACCGACTTCAAAATTTGTCCCAGTTTCAAGTCCTGGAAATACTTGGTTCTAAACAATCGAAAAGTGAGAAAGTTGTAATGAAAAATTTTGAAAGTGATTTGACCGATTTCAAAAATTTATCCCAGTTTCAAGATACTGAGACACATGAATTTAAACGGTGGGAAGACCAAGTCTTGTATAAAAATCCTTATGTATTTTATAGGAACCAAAATGTTTGGACAAACTGAAGATAAAAATTTTAAGATAGAAGGGCCGAACCCGCCTCGGGTTGCCTACGTATCCCAAAGGAATCAGGCCAGACGTAGTTCGTGATACAAATAAAGACTTTTGAGTTTTTTTTTTTTTTAATAAAGGGGGGCCGAACCCGATATGGGTTGCCTACGTATTCAAAAGGAAATCAGGCCACACGTAGTTCCACCCATACAACAAAACACTGAAATATTTTGAAAAAGTGGCCGAACCCGATGTGGGCTGCCTACGTATCCAACAGGAAGTCAGGCCAAACGTAGTTCGTTCAAACAAAATGACAGAATCTTAATTTAAAAAAGGCCGTAACAAAACATAGAGGCAACATGACAAAAGGAACTAAATGTTCTAGTTGATACCTCCGGCCTACTACAAAAGGAAATTTAAACTGAAAATACTGAAACTCCCGATGAACCGGGGCTAAGATAGAAGTTCAATTTTGCAACTCAGGTCCTGGCTCAGCAGCCTATAAAGTCAATATTTCAGCAAAGTCTTTGATTATCGCAGCATGATCATTTTCATCTTCCACGAACAGGTTCTTGACTCCCTCCACGATATCATCATAGGCAACTTCAACAATCAGATCTGAAGGTTTTGAGAAAGTTTGATCAATGGTAGGAATAGGTTTTGGCAATGCAATCTCCTTCCTTTTATTCTTTCGTGCTTTCTTCACTTCTTCCTCAGTTGGCTCATATCCCAAACCGAATGTAAATTGTTGCGTAGGGAGAACGACTGGCTCAACCCGCCCATTTAGTGTTTTCCCTAGCCCAAATCCAGGTTGGTACCCATTTCTCACCATTTCTTTTGCAACCATAATTGCGGCACATGATCTTTTGAACTCTTGAGTTTGACATACTTCACTCTCCTTAGTGACATTCACAACCTCCCAAGCGTGGTAAGCTGCTCCGTCGAACCCTCCTTCTGCCTCGACGAATGGGGTGGATTGCTCTAGATAGAAAGACGTGTCTCCTTCTCCGTGTATACATATTTGTTGCTGATCCCACTCGAATTTGACAGTTTGGTGCAAAGTAGATGGTACGGCCCCAGCCAGATGAATCCACGGCCTACCTAACAGCATATTGTATGACGTGGAAATATCAAGTACTTGAAAGTCCATAATGAATTCAACAGGGCCAATCAACACTTTCAACTCTATTTCCCCAATAGGACGCCTTGGAGCCCCATCAAATGCTCGAATATTCATATCACTGGTCTTGAGCTCGCTAACATTATATCCGATCTTCTTCAGACTTGTTAATGGACAGATGTTGAGTCCAGAACCCCCATCAACTAATACCTTAGCCACAAACATGTTACGACACTTGACAGTTATATGGAGTGCTTTGTTATGCATGCATCCTTCCGGCGGCAATTCTTCATTATCGAAGCTGATTCGATGACTGTCAAGCACGCGCTCAATCATCCCAGCTAACGCCTCACTAGTTGTTTCGCTTGGAACATATGCTTCATTCAAAATCCTCAACAGTGCATTCCTGTGCATATCTGAACTCAAAAGCAAAGAGAGAATAGGAATTTGAGCATTGGTCTTTTTCAACTGATCCACAACTGAGTACTCACTAGCCTTGATCTTCCTCAAAAATTCTTCTGCTTCGGTTTCAGTCACGACCCTTTTGGGAGGTACATTGGCTTCCTTAACTTGCCCCAATCTAACTAGCTCTTCTGGAGAATAGCATCTTCCAGACCTTGTCATTCCTGATGTCTTAACCTTGTCAGTGATCGTGTCCTTTCCTCGACATTCCATCACAGTTTGTTGATAATTCCATGGTACGGCTTTTGTATCGAGCACTGGTAACTGATTTGGTGCTTGAACTACTTCCACAGGCGTTGATGAAGCTCCTAATATCTCGACAGGCACACAACCCCTTATCACTACAGCCGGAGAAGCAACGGCTACAAAATCATGATCCTCCACACGATCCACAGGCACTATAAATTCGGCTGGGTCGTCAACATTTTCATCTATTCCAATCATATTTATCGTGGCCCCATCATGGGTCGGGAATGGATTGTTAACCACATTTGGTGTTGGTGGTTTGACCGTGATCTGTTTTGCTTCAATAAGATCCTCAACCTTATGATTCAATGCGTAACAACGATCAGTGGAATGGCCTTTTACCCCCGAATGATATGCACATGTTTTAGTGGGATCAAAGCTTCTGGGTAATGGATCTGGAATTCTACCTTCCACGGGATATACTAAGCCTGAAGCTTGCAGTCTTTCGAAAACAACGCTCAGTGGTTCTCCCAATGGTGTGAAATTGCGGAACGGTTTATTTGGGCGAGGTGCGGATGCATTGTTTGGATGATGAGTTTGTGATGGTGGAGCTGGATATGTTGGTGGTCGTGGAGCTCGATATGCTGGTTGTGTGTTGTAAACGGGGTAAGATATTTGTGGTGATTGAGGTTGGTAAGATGACAAAGTTTGGTCGTATGGATATGGAGAATATTGGAAATACTGTGAGTGGGGAGCGTTAGGCTGGTATCGTGGTGGTTGTTGATGGCGGTACGAGGTGTTTCCCAAAGCCATTACCGAGGCCGCTTCCTTTTCTTTTTTCTTTCCGTTTCCGAGAGTACCTGTTTGTATAGCCCTACTAGTAGACTGCAAAGCCGCAAGACTCGTTATTCTCCCTGTCTTAATGCCATCTTCGATCATGTCCCCAGCTTTGATCACTTCTGCAAAAGTTTTTCCACTCATTGTCACCAAACGTTCATAGTATTCCGGTTCTAGTGCTTGAATGAAGAAAGTAACCATTTCTGTCTCCTCCATGGGTGGGTGTACTCTAGATGCTTCTTCCCTCCACCGTATAGCATATTCTCGAAATGATTCGGTGAACTTCTTCTTCAACTTTGTAATTGAGATTCTGTCAGGAGCGATCTCAACATGAAACTTGTAGTGATCCACAAAAGCATTTGCCAAATCATCCCAAGTACGCCATTTGGTTGTATCTTGCTTAGAATACCACTCCAAGGCTTTTCCACTCAAACTCTGATTGAATAGTTTGACTCTTATCCCTTCATTCTTCCCCACACCAATCAACTTTTCACAATAGACCTTCAAATGGAAGAAAGGGTTCCCCGACCCATCAAACTTCTCAAATTTTGGAATCTTGTAACCTGGCGGCAATTCTACCTCAGGAAATGCACATAATTCTTCATATCTCACGCTTTGGTTACTACCAAGTCCACGCAAACTTCTCATGGCATCCTCCAAACTTTTGAGCTTTCTATTTATCATTTCATCATTAATTGACCGTGCCTCATTTTCAACTTCGACATAATGATCAACATCTGTGCGACATTGTCCCTGGATTTGTGTCATGGGTGGAGCTGTGGTATAAGTATACACCGGCGGAACTTGATGTGTGTCATGTGCTGGCGGTATGAATTGAGCTTTTGAAGAGGTGGTTGTAAATAAAAAGGGAGCATTTTGAGTGAGGTGTTCGGAACGAACTGGCTGAGAAGTGGTGAAATAATTTGCTTGGTTAAATTCGTCCAAATTTGGGAATGGAGGTGGCATAGGCAAAGTCTGACGAACCCCCTGAGATGGAGTCATATGTGGTGGTGTTTGAGAAAATGACCGGTTGTGAAGTACCATGTGACTTAATTCAGCAACTCGTCGCTCCAGACGAGCAATTATCTCCAAATGTATTTCTGGTTCATTAGAGGATGTGGGATCACTCGTGATTGGTAAACTAAGAGATGGCTCAGATGAAGTGGTTGCATTGATCAAACTTTGCTCCATTTTAGAACGAGTCCTTTTAGTTAACCAGGTGATTAGTGATGAGTCAGAATCTGATTTCTTGGCTTTAGACCGTGTGAAATATGGATGCTCCGCCAGTTCCCTTTTAGCACAAGTCAACCTTTTATTTAAAAAATAAATTTTAAAAAGAAAAAAGATAAAACAAGAAAAAGAAAAAAAGAAAATGAGTCAGTATACGGTAAGGACATATTATTGCATATAAACACATTATTGCACATAATACATCGCGTTTTATAATGCAAGGGACCTCTTTATGCCAGAGGTAGGCCTAACGAATATTTGAAGGACAAACATGTCTTTTATGTATCATTCCACAACTCCTCCTAAAAGTAATTTGCAAGAATAAAAATTATTACATGCCAATAATACATCTCAAAATCAACCTAAGATATCTAATACTTCAACTTCACTAATTTCCTTTGGTTGTCTTCAACCTCCGGCATTAATTAATGCTCCACGGCAACCTGCAACAAAATGTCAGTTTCCTTGAAATATTTATCTATAGAGTATTAGGTCCACATATTCCACATATTTGTCCTTCAAATAATGCACATAGATAGTGAGTAGTGTCACTTAGAGTCATAGACTCATTTGGACATTTGGTAAGGTTGACTAATGAACTTAATACACCAAGGGTATTAAGCTTCCTAGGTTTAAAATGATGCATGTCCTTACAAGGTTTTGGTTTCGCTCTACCCTAGGTAGACTAAGAATGGTTTTCCTATGACACAAGGCTCCCCCAAGCGGACAACTTGGAAGTGGAAAGTCCGTGGCCGTCGACTGCACCGCCGATCGACTAAATCCACAAGACAAATCCAACTAAAGGGGTAATTTAGTAGTGCACGGGCGCAAACTGCGAAGCCGCTTTAAGTGTGTGAATATGTGTGAATTTTCCAGGAGTGGAGGAAATATGAACGGAATGCCAATTTAAGGAAAGCAGTAATATACATATTACATAGAACAAAAAAATGCATATAAGGAATGGAACAATAATACTTGAAATCATATAAAACTACAATACAGGCAAAATAAAATAAAACAAACAAAATATCTCACAAATTATTTATTAACCTAAGTTGTTATGGTTAGAGCCTAAAGTCCCCAGCAGAGTCGCCAAGCTGTCACACCCCATTTTAACCGGGTTGGATTTAAGGAGTATGACGTATTGGTGATTCCCATTTATTCTTTTGTTTTAAGGAGTCGCCACCTAATTAATTTACGGTGAATTAGGACACCTAATTGTTAACTAAGGTAAAGTTAAAACTAAACCTCCGTTAATAGTCTGCTTAACCAGTGTGATTCTAGGTAAGGGCTCTATATTATCCTAAAGGGAAGGGGTTAGGCATCCTTTAGAATCCGTTAACTTACGGTTATCCGACCAAACTTAGGTTAATTAATTTAGAGTAAATATAATGCTTAAATTTTAAAATGGTTCACAAATGTTGCTAAAGTTTTAGAAGGAAAATATTAGTGAAAATAAGGTTTACAGAAAATATAATATAAAAGAAAACTTTACATGCCATTTTTTAGAATAAGACTTATGAATGTCGCTTAGATTTTAAATGAAAATATTGTAAATGCTATTCATAATAAAACATGTAAAGGATTTCAAATAATAAGGATATTAAAAATAAGACTAGTAATTTGCATAAGAGGAGATTTCAAAATGCTATTTGAAATAAAAATTTATAAACATTGTTGAGGCTTTAAATAAGCATGCTAATAAACTTATAGAACAATGTGAATAATTTGTATCAAAGGAGATTTCATATGCTATAAAATTCGTAAATATTACTAATGCTTTAAATAAAATGTTATTTAGAATGAAATTTGTAGGAAAATATGATAATTTGCATAAAAGAGGAAAATTCAAACGCCGTTCAAAACAAATAAAATTTGGAAATGTTGCGAAAGACTTTAAATAATAATGCTATTAAAAAATAAGATTTTGCATGAAATAAAAATAGAAGAATACGCAGGTTGTGGAGTGTTTTAATAAATGCTTGGAACAAACTAAACGATGAAATATTAATTGACTTTGCATTTTTTAGAAGTATAAATAAAATTATGTATTATTAACTGCATTCGGCTAAACGCGTGCATAATTTAGATAATCTTAAAAGATGTTCACAAAATATTTTTTAGTTCTTTCCCTTAAACTAACTACCCATTCTCTAACCAAACCTACTAATTGATCCAGATTTATCTAAAACTAAAAAGTTAGTTTCCTAATACAAATCAATGAGCACAAAATAAAATGAAAGGGTAATAAATCAAATGGGCCAGCTGCTGCTGCTGTTGGGCTTTTAGCCCAGAATTTTTATTTGCTGCGGACAGAGCTGATGCGAGGGAGATTATGTCGGGTTTTAGCCCAACACCGAATGCGGAGGAAGACGAGTCCCTCGGACTCGTATGCGATGGTCATGCATAAAATGAAAGGAAGAGGATTAGTATATTATCAATGGATAAGGTTAAACGTAAAAATGCAAACTCAAAACAAATCAGCAAATTGTGTATATACTATGTATATTTAAGTGTACTTCATGTATACACATTCATAGCTGTTTTAAATAGAGGTATACCAGTAATTACGAAAATATGCATAACCCACAGAAATACACTTGCAACAACGCACAGAATTTAAACAGCATCAAATGATACTATAGACATGCACACAGGATCTGCTAATACATATTTATCCATGTGGAGATGCTCGGACTATAGATTAAGTATATTGGCAACGTATAACATATATCAAGCCTGAACATGGCATATTTGCGACGTGTAAAACACCTGTTGAACTCAGGAAGGATGCTTATAATATTCAGGCATATTTTCTAGTTCTCCTTTTTCTATTTCGAAGCTAAACACTGATGATTATAACAAACTATCACTATTGCCAGTAACTTATGATCCCATTCAACTGAAATCACAAATGGCCTCTTTTAACTTTACACAAATCACAAATTCATATATCATGCTAAGCGCTAATAATACAAGAACAAATTACGCGTTGCCAGCCAGTTTTTACTCCATCAGTTCTACTTCTTTATTCTACCATCAAGCAAAAAATGGAAAATAGCATTTCTCACACAAATAATAGACTGCCAGATACCAAAGTTTTAAATTTATCCAGGACATCAAGAAGGAGAAATATGCATTTAGCATGTTCATGCGACATTCAAAGAATGACTGCTATATGCAATGATGAAGAATAGGTTCAAATCCAACAGAGGAAAACCCAAGAGCATACTACTAAACACATTGACACTTAGGCAGATTTGAAAGCTTTGCACATGACTCATGGTGATTAAATTAACGAGCCTACAGCTCAGATTGACTTATGCCTAGACAACAAGTAAATCCAGTGATAGTCTAACAGGCCTATATTGGATAGAAATTCTTTACATATTTTAACCAACTTGTAATCTATCAATGAACCATGGACTAAATCACATTGGAATTCCTTTACCTGCTAACAACTGGGCCAGGTTTGGATCACTATGGTGGCAATAAGACACAGACCAATGCTTGATTTAAACTATTGTACAGTTAGTCAAAGTAACAAACTGCCTAAACCAAATTGAAATTATAAGAAATCAGCAATCTCCAATCGATCTCATACTTAAATCATTCATCCAATTGTCCAAACATGAAACCAAAACAAGTTCCAGGAAATAGGATGAAGCATAAATGAACCCAAACTATAACAGGCGTACTAGAAGTGTAAGATAAATTAAACACTAATCGGAAAACATTCGACGTCTTAAATTGAATTAAATTTATGGAGCGAGGATACATGATCAAGAATGAATTGCCATGAACACCAGTCAAATAAGATAATAAACAGCATCCAAACTCACATAAAATCCAATAATATACTTCAGGAGTAATCAGACAAAGCTAACGCCAAACTGAAAATTGGGCTATGTTAAAGTAATAATGCAATAGCAGCTGAGCTAACCTATAAGCAAATGGTATTACATTAAACTAAACAGAAACAGACTTATGATACAGAAACTACATAACAACTCTGAACTAATCCTTAGTTTTAATTATCGATCACAAGTATTAACAAACACATAACAAACGGAAAAATAAAATCAGTACACAAGACAAATTAAGACGAGTTCCTCTAAAACGCCAAACAGAGCACACACATATGTAGACCAGACTATGAGCAAAATGGTTTCAAGAGAAAAGGTTACCTTCTTCGGGCGCAGCGAAGTGAGGCGAGGGTTTCGATATCTACCTCGAACACCGCCGAACCCGAGCTTGCGATGCTCGGACTCACAGCAGCACCAAAGTAAACGAGAATAAAATTGGTTTGATATTTTGATTTGATAATAAAACAAAATTGAAATTGCTAATAGAACTCGTATTTTGGGGAATTATAGGCGACTAAAAGACTCATATTTTAGAGCTTTTTCGGGGTTTCAAAACTCGTTTCAGAACTTTGATTTTCAGAGCATTTCTTTTTTTGCGATTCGAAATCCCTATTTTTGTAGGGGATTTATGGGGATTCAAGAACTCATTTTTTTGAAAGGGGATTTCGGGTTCACCTCTGGTTTTGCAAGGCAATTTTTGGGGGTTTTCCCAACCTGTCCTTTCAATGATTCAACTCCTCTCTCTTTATAGGTTTTATTTTTTGCTTTGTTTGAAGGAAGAGAGAAGGAGGAGCATGCGCCATCAACAGAAGGTGGAGGCGACAGTGAGATGAAGAGAGGAGCGGGTGGCGTGACGAAGTAGGGGAACATGACATGGTGGAGACGCAGAAGCGTGGGGTGACAGACGCGTGGGGGGACAAGGCGTGGTGGAGATGAAGCGGAGTGGAGGTAACGTGGGGGCGACGGTGAAGTCAGAGGTATGGTGGAGGTAACGTGACGAAGTGGGGGTGTCAGAGATGGCAGTGGGGCGTGGTGGTGTCAGGGGTGAGTGGAGATGAGGCGGAGTGGAGGTAACGTGGGAAGGTGGAAATTAGAGGCGTGGGGGGACAAGGCGTCAGAGGTAGAAGAAGAATGTGAGGGGCGTGTGCGATGGAGGGAGAAATGGTGGGTGGCGATGAGAAGTGAGGAGATGGTGGTGTAGAGGTGGTGGCGATGGAGAAGTGAGGAGATGGTGGTGTAGAGGTGGTGGCGATGGAGGCGGAGACGCGGAGGTGAGGAGGAAGGGGGAAGAGAAGAGACGAAGAAGAAAGGGCAGCGGCGGAAAAAATGGAAAATGAGGGGAACCCTAAAAGGGTTTCCCTTATTTTGGGTGAAAACGGATCGGACCCGGTCCATTTGTGGACTGGGTTGATTTTTAGACCCGGTATTAAAAGAATGGGCTAATAAATTTAAACATGGACTGGTCTAAAAATTGAGTAAAAAAATATGGTCTAGTCCAAAAAATATTAGGAGTTAATCGGACTTTGATTTGGGGTCCGGTAAGTCAAAATACGGACCGAGTGCAAGAAATAGTTTGGCTTCTAAATTTGAATAAGAGACCTATTTAAATAACTTGTGTTAAAATATTGTTCGACATAAAATATGCAATCATTAATGCTCAGATAAAAAATGGCGTTGTAATAGTCGTGCAATAATATTTCAAAAAATCCACAGTAAGATAAATACTATTATTTAATTATGCAAAGATAAATGCGATGTGTGTGCATAAGCTGGTAAAATGCCGAAATGATAAAAATTGTGAATTATAATAATAGTAATAAATAATGAATTATAATAATAGTAATAAATAATGATAATGATAATAATAATAATAATAATAATAATAATAATAATAATAATAATAATAATAAATGCGGTAATAGTAATAAGAATAATTGATAGAATAATGTAATAGCGGTATTGATAAGGGCTAATAATTATAGTAAACATAATATATATATTTTTTATTTTTCCAAAAATATTAGAAGCGCAAATAGGTATTTCGGAGGAGAGACGGGACAAAATTGGGTGTCAACATCCATAAAACAACACAACTTTAAATTTAACCATTTAATTCCTACATAATGCTACTAAAATCAATTCCTCATTCTTACTCAAAACACCCCCCCTACACGGCTCAATTTATAATTCAACATCAACATACATAACCCGTTTGTATTCAACACACATCTACCAAGCTATACAAGTCTAAACTACCTCCAAAACATGTAGAAAAGAATTAAATCTTACCTTAGAGACAAGCTCTAATTTTTCACCATGAAATGTCTTCAAGAAAGCCATGGCCGTGAGTTGCCATAGCTACTATGCGCTCCATATTTTTTCCTCCCCTTGATCTTCAAATCTCTCCAATTAATTGTGTAGAAGGGGGCAAAAATGGGCTGGCCGTGAACAGTGCCCGTGAACAGTAGCTGAGTGAACAGTGCGCCGGGAACTTCTCTCTCTCTCTAAGCTTGAGAGCCCCTCTCTCTAAGACCTAATTTGCAAGATTAATTTGTGGAATATGTGATGACTTAGTCATCCACTTATACTTATATATTATATTTACAAAGTGGACATGTGTCAATTTTCATGACATGTGTCCATCTTTATTCAAGTCCAACCAAATCTCGCCACGTGTCGTGGGGGCTCACTTTTCGATAATTAGATTAATTAATCACTATCCCCACTTTCCATTAATATTTTTACACTAAGTAAAATTTATAAGTAATTCATGTTCTAATAGAAACTGGAAATTAAAGATTTTCTGTTTCGTGCCCGAAAATGATCCCGTCTTTAACTTGAGTCGATTCTCTTGCAAATAACTCGACGTATAAAAATACGGGATATAACATACACAATGCCCCAATATAATCAAGAAGCATACACAATGCTAAGGGAAGCATACACAATGCCCCAATATCATGGCTCACAGCTATATCACATCACAAAATAATTTATAAAGAGAGTTTTGGATTATTCGAAAATAAAGTATATGCGGTTGGCCTTAAGGACCACCGATTCTGCCAAGCACACGCTCACCCCAACACATGAACCAGGCAGACGAAACATATTTTTAAAATGGGTTTTGAAAAGCAAGTACCCAAAGCTTAAAGTCTCACTTACCTCAAATTCACAATTCAAGCACATTTCCCAATAAATCAAAATTGCGTTCTCGAGTCTTTGGATTACCTCAAACTACACAAAAACGGATTTAGAATGGTCAAAACTCTTAGGGTAAACCACTTCTATATTTTTAGAGGCTTAAATGGTTAAAGTCAAATTTTAAAGGACGAAAACGCCCTCTGGTCAATGTGTTCAAAACCCGACAAGACTTATGTTTTCGGAAAGGCCTTAACGAGAGGATTCCAACGATATACAGAAGTCAGAATCTGACGCTATTTGCCTTTTCAAATCAATGATTTTGGTTGAAGAATCCTAGAGCTAAACTTTCTTAATTCCTCAAAATATCCCCATGTTTTCACCATAAAGATTCACCCATAATTATGTAATAAACTTAAATAAAAGATTAGAGTCATTACCTTGATGATTTGGGATGAAAGTTCTTATTTTTATCCTCTCTTTTCTTTTCTTTTTCTCCCTTTCTTTTCCTTTGTCCCACTGTTTTTTTTTTCTCCTTCTGTTGGCACGTTTCCCTTTTTTTTTTCTTTCAACAATTTAGTGATTCACGTCTGATGGCTTAGCCATTAGAATTTTAAAGCCCTTTTTTTTCCTTTTCCTTTTTTTTTGGGTTTGGCCCACTAAATTGCTTCTTTTTCTATTTTCTCTTTAATTCTAATTACGAATTTCTTTTCTTTTAAATTCCTTTTAGCTAAAATTACCAACTAAACTCTAATTTAAAATTTGGGTTATTATATTCTCCACCACTTAAAATAGCGTTCGTCCTCGAACGGATCTAGATCATACCTGTCGCGTCAAATAAATGAGGATATTTATCTCGCATATCCGTCTCAGACTCCCAAGTAGCCTCCTCGGTTGGATGATTACACCACAACACTTTGACTGAAGCTACCTTCTTCGACCTCAATTGTCGCACTTGCCTATCAAGAATAGATATCGGACCCTCATCATAAGTCAAATTTTCATCGAGCTCCACATCTTCTGGTTGAATCTTATGGCTATCATCACCAACATATCGTCTTAGCATAGACACGTGAAATACAGAATGAACAGCAGACAATCTCGGAGGTAAAGCAAGTCTATATGCCACCAACCCAATTCGATCCAAAATCTCATAAGGACCAATATACCTGGGACTTAACTTACCTTTCCGACCGAATCTCATAACTCCTTTCATAGGGGATACTTTTAGAAAGACTTTTTCCCCCTTCATGAACTCCATATCACGTACTTTCTTATCTGCATAGGACTTTTGTCTGCTTTGTGCTGTCCGAAGCCGTTCTCGTATCAATGCAAATTTTTCCAAGGTTTGCTGCACCAAATCTGGACCTAATAGTTGTGCTTCGCCCGGTTCGAACCATCCAACTGGTGAACGACACCTGCGACCATATAGAGCCTCAAACAGCTCCATATGTATACTCGATTGGTAGCTGTTATTATAAGCAAACTCTGCCAAAGGCAACTGATCGTCCCATTGACCACCAAAATCAATCGCGCAAGCTCTAAGCATGTCCTCTAAAATCTGAATAACTCGCTCAGACTGTCCATCAGTTTGTCGATGAAAAGCTGTACTCAACTCGACCTGTGAACCCAACAACTTCTGAAAAGACTTCCAAAACTCAGCAGTAAATTGTGCACCTGGATTAGATATTATAGAAATAGGCACACCATGAAGCCGTACTATCTCACGGAGGTAAATATTTGCTAACTGCTCTCCGATATGAGTAACCCGAACTGGTATAAAATGAGCAGATTTGGTGAGTCTATCCACAATCACCCAAACTGAGTCATGTTTCTTGAAAGTATTCGGCAAACCAACTACGAAATCCATCATAATCCTTTCCTACTTCCACTCTGGGATAATCAAGTTTTGCATTACTCCGTCGGGTTTTTGATGTTCATATTTGACCTGCTGACAATTTAAGCAATCTGTCACATGTTTCAAAATATCAGCCTTCATACCTTTCCACCAATATAATCCATGCAAGTCTTGGTACATCTTCGTAGCACCTGGGTGGATGGAGTATCGCGAGCTATGAGCCTCTTCAAGGATTAGTTGCTTCACATCACTCACCATAGGAATACACAGTCTACCATGACAACGTAACACACCTTCGCCATCAATAGAGAATAACTTAACACCTCCATTTTGCACTCGATCTCGCAGTCTAGCAAGACAGGGATCTTCATATTGGCAAGCCTTGACCTGCCCCACTAAGGACGATTGTGCCACCATAACTGCAAGTAACCTGCCCTGTACTGTATGATCAATCCGAACTCCACGGTTGGCTAATGCCTGAATATCCTTAGCCATAGGTCGTTCTTCAGCAGTAAATCGGGCCAAGCTGCCCATAGACTTTCTACTCAAGGCGTCTGCCACCACATTCGCCTTACCAGGATGATACAAAATAGTAAGATCATAATCTTTAAGTAACTCTAACCACCGTCGCTGTCTCAAATTCAGATCTCTTTGCTTGAATATGTATTGCAAACTCTTGTGATCAGTATAGATTTCACACGGCTCACCATAAAGATAGTGACGCCAGATCTTGAGTGAAAATACAACTGCGGCCAATTCTAAATCATGAGTTGGATAATTCTTCTCATGTTTCTTTAGCTGTCGAGACGCATAAGCTACCACTTTACCATTCTGCATCAAGACACAACCCAACCCGACCCGAGATACATCACAATAAATGGTGAAACCACCCTCATCAGTAGGTAAGGTCAAAATCGGAGTCGTAGTCAATGCAGTCTTTAATTTCTGAAAGCTTTCTGAACATTCATCTGACCACTGGAATACCACACCTTTCTGAGTTAAACGTGTCAATGGAGCAACTATCTTCGAGAAACCCTCCACAAACCTTCTGTAATATCCAGCTAGTCCCATGAAACTACGTATCTCTGTGGGAGTAGTGGGTTGAGGCCAATCTGGAACTGCTTCAATTTTCTTTGGATCAACTTGAATCCCATCTCGAGACCCCACATGTCCTAAAAAGGAAACTGTGCTCAACCAGAACTCACATTTTGAGAACTTAGCATAAAGCTTTTGTTCCTTAAGTGTCTGTAGCACAACTCTCAAGTGTTGTCCATGCTCAGCCTCACTCCGAGAGTAGACCAAAATATCATCAATGAACACAATCACAAAATGGTATAAGTATGGCTTGAATACCCTGTTTATGAGGTCCATAAATGTTGCGGGGGCATTAGTCAGCCCGAATGACATCACCAAAAATTCGAAGTGCCCATATCTTGTCCGAAAAGCTGTCTTGGAGATGTCCTCAGTCTTGATTCTCAGCTGATGATAACCTGATCTCAAGTCGATTTTGAAAAAATGAGTAGCACCCTACAGCTGATCAAACAAATCATCAATACGAGGCAATGGATACTTATTCTTGATAGTCGCCTTGTTCAGTTGCCTGCAGTCAATGCACATTTTCATCGTGCCATCTTTCTTCTTCACAAATAACACAGGTGCACCCCAAGGCGATACACTAGGCCTAATGAACCCCTTATCAAGTAGCTCTTGGAGTTGAGCCTTCAGTTCTCTCAACTCAGCTGGAGCCATACGATATGGAGGAATAGAGATAGGTTGAGTCCCTAGAACTAAATCAATGCTGAACTCGATTTCTCTGATCAGGGGTAGGCCGGGTAAATATTCAGGAAAAACATCTGCAAATTCGCGAACAACAGGAACACTATCAATAGTAATATTCTCCGCTCAAGTATCATGAACGGTGGCAGTAAAACCCAAACACCCATGATTAATCATTCGACGTGCCTTTACATAAGATATTATTTTTCCTTGAGTCACAGGAGTCATGCCTTTCCACACTAAAGGTTCTCCAGGAAAATTAAAACGTATAAGCTTAGCATAGCAATCAACCGATGCATAACATGATGCCAACCAATCCATGCCCATAATCACATTGAAAGCGGACATTAATAACACACATAGATCCACTACGGTGTCCCTGCCCTGAACAGATATCACACAAGCTCTATAAACTCTATCACCTAATATACTCTCCCCTACTGGGATTTCTACCACATATGGCACATTAATAGACTCAACTCCCCGTTCTAAGAATATAGCAAAAGAAGAAGATACATACGAATACGTAGAACCGGGATCAATAAGAGCATATGCACCATGAGAACCAATAGTAATAATACCTGTGACTACTGCATTAGATGCCTCGACATCCTGTCTAGTCATAGCAAAGAATCTCGGCGGTCCACCCCCTCCTTGAGCAACCTGTGCACCCTGTCCTCCCTGTCCACGAGCACCCTGTGGAGCAGTCTTAGCTGGCTGAATCTGACCCTGTGTAGCTGTAGTAGTTCCCTGCGGCTGTGTAGTAGCTCGAATAGCACCAGAATTTCCTTTAGGACAATATTTAGCAATATGCCCCTTTTCACCACAAGTAAAACAAGCCCCATCTGCCCCAAAGCAACGACCACTGTGATTTCTACCACAGTTAGAACACCTCGGATGATAACCTGACTGATATGAGCTATTACCCTTCCTCTGCATTTGCTGCTAGCCCTGTCTAGCGGAATAACCACTAGAAGACTGTACCACTGATTCTGACTGAGTAGATTTGGACTGCCCACGATAAAAACCACTCTTGCCCCCAGGTGGAGCACCAGTAAACCCACATGTGTTACGTGGTTTTTTGCTTTCACGCTCAACTTTGTCCATTTCTAGATAGGACTCGTAACGGAGAGCAGTGTCAACTACATCAGAATAGGTACCATATCGCACATCTCGTACCACAGGACCACGATAGAGATGCTCAAGTCCATCCACAAATCGTCTCACCTTCTCTCTCGGATCCTCTACCAAATAAGGTACATACCTGGATAAATCTGTAAACTTGGCCTCATATTCCGTAACGGTCATAGTTCCCTGCCGCAGATTATTGAACTGACGTCTCATGTCATCTTGCTTGCTTAATGGAATAAACCTGTCCTTAAACAGTGCTAAAAATTCTGACCAAGTAATAGGTGGTAACCCTGCTTGTCTACCTCTCTGAATCGAAATCCACCAAGACTCTGCAGACCATGAGAATAAGAAAGTGGCAAATTCCACACCACGAGTCTCCTTCAGCCCCAACGTAGTCAATATCTTTTCACAACGATCAATGAACTTCTGAGGTTCAATAGAAGTTGGTGAAGCATCAAACTCTGGAGGCTTAAGATCTATGAAATTCTTAAACTCCTTGGATTGCCCTGCAGACGGGACAACATGTTGAGGGGCCAACTGAGGTGTCTGATTAGCTACAACATTCAACTGAACTTGAGCTTGTGCTTGTGAAGTAGCCTGAGGACCTGGAATTACACCATGATTAGGCGCCAATGCCTCCAACACATTCAAAAATCTGGTCACCACATCTGCGGGCATAGCAATAGTAGGGGCAGCAGCTGGTGCCGGTGGATTGTTCTGAACCACTTGTTCCTGCACTTGCTCTGACGCAACTCGGGGCTGACCTCCATTCACAACTTCAGGCTGAGGAGTGGCCTGAGTCCTAGTCTGAGCTCTAGTCTGATGAGCACTAGCTTGTCTACCACCGCGGGTAGCACTCTGTCCAGCACCACGTTTAGCAGATGAAGATGCGCGTTTCTTAGCCATCTGCTAAATAAATATTACAAGGTTAAACTTGATTTAACTTACGCACGAACAATGAATGAAAGAAGGGAAAACTTTCTAGATGTCCAGTAGCCTCAAGGTCATAAGTATGGGCGCCTACATACCCATGAACAAGACTCTACTAAACACTGCTCCATGACCCGGTACTTAAAGCCTAGGCTCTGATACTAACTTTGTCACGTCCCAAAATACCCGCTAGACATGGGCACCCAGCAAACACCACCCGCCAGGCGAACCATATATCATACTCTTAATCATTTACAAAAGCACTAAAAGAAAATAAGTGCAGGTCTAACAACGTTATTAATGATAAAAATGTGAAATAGTCGCCAACCAAATCCATAATCGATTTATGAATATCAACCAACGCTAAGATAAAAAGAATCTCTAGCCCACATCCCACGCTAAGACCATGGAGCATCTAACAGAGTTACATGAGTTTGAGTGTCGGGTATGTAAACCCAAACTAAAAGAAATAACTAGAAATAAACTAGATAAAGCTAAAATGGCTGCCTCCACGAACAATGCGGTGGCTCACCTCAGTAATAGAATCCACTCACGAAGTCTTCAATTACCAGCCTCGTTCTCAACGACAGTATCTGCATGGACATGCAGGTAAGGATTGAGTTATACATAAATATAACCCAGTAAGACCCTCGACCCGCCATTTCAAATACCCCTAGAACAAGTGTTAGAAAATACAAACACACAACAAGCACAAAAATATTATGCACATGCATATATCATTATATAATAGCAACCAAGGTCCAAACCACTGTTTATCAAATATATTATATATCTCAACACAATTTACACTACGAACCATCATAAGTGGCAGCTAAAGAATTAGTCAACCCTATGAATCCACGGCAACATACACAATGTGCCAAATATGTCAGGAAGCATACACAATGCTAAGGGAAGCATACACAATGCCCCAATATAATTAAGAAGCATACACAATACTAAGGGAAGCATACACAATGCCTCAATATCATGGCTCACAGCTATATCACATCACAAAATAATTTATAAAGAGAGTTTTGGATTATTTGAAAATAAAGTATATGCGGTTGGCCTTAAGGACCACCGATTCTGCCAAGCACACGTTCGCCCCAACACATGGACCAGGCAGACAAAACATATTTTTAAAATGGGTTTTGAAAAGCAAGTACCCAAAGCTTAAAGTCTCACTTACCTCAAATTCACAATTCAAGCACATTTCCCAATAAATCAAAACTGCATTCTCGCGTCTCTGGATTGCCTCAAACTACACAAAAACGGATTTATAATGGTCAAAACCCTTAGGGTAAACCACTTCTATATTTTTAGAGGCTTAAACGGTTAAAGTCAAATTTTAAAGGACGAAAATGCCCTCTGGTCAATGTGTTAAAAACCCGACAAGACTTATGTTTCCGGAAAGGCCTTAACGAGAGGATTCCAACGATATACAGAAGTCTAAAATCCGACGCTATTTGCCCTTTCAAATCAATGATTTTGGTTGAAGAATCCTAGAGCTAAAATTTCTCAATTCCTCAAAATATCCCCATGTTTTCACCATAAAGATTCACCCATAATTATGTATTAAACTTAAATAAAAGATTAGAGTCATTACCTTGATGATTTGGGATGAAAGTTCTCGTTTTTATCCTCTCTTTTCCTTTCTTTTTCTCCCTTTCTTTTCCTTTGTCCCACTGTTTTTTTTCTCCTTCTATTGGCACGTTTCCCCTTTTTTTTTTTCTTTCAGCAATTTAGTAATTCACGTCTGATGGCTTAGCCATTAGAATTTTAAAGCCCTTTTTTTTTCCTTTTCCTTTTCCTTTTCCTTTTTGGGCTTGGCCCACTAAATTGCTTCTTTTTCTATTGTCTCTTTAATTCTAATTACGAATTTCTTTTCTTTTAAATTCCTTTTAGCTAAAATTACCAACTAAACCCTTTTTTAAAAATTGGGTTATTACAAGATCAGTTGCCATTGACACTCACAGTGACTTGATCGTGAGTCTCGCGACACGGGAGGAATGTGGGAGGATTTCTCTTTTCAGTCTTTTGTCTGTAAGTTGAAAGCGATGGGAAAAAAAGAGAACGGGTAAGTGGTTTCCTTGATCAAACTGGATGTTATCAAGGAACCACGCATGGCACTGAACAGGGAGCCGCCGAATACCCTACTACGCCAAACAAGTGAAATTGGTGCATAAGTGTTATATCCCGTAATTTTGTACATTGGATTATTTGTGAGCTAATGGACATAAATTCAAGGACAAGATTATTTTGGGATATGAGACAAAGACTTTTAATCCCCGATTTTAATAAGTGCACGACTTGTTAATTAATTGCAGTTAGTGTAGAAATATTCGTGGGGATTAAGGATTAATTAGGCTAATTAGTGTATTAAGTGGGCTCCACCAAGCATTATAACAAAAAAAAAATCTGATCTTGAAGACATTCTATAGTGGGCACGTGTGGGAGCATTATGCTGCCCATAAACAACACTTTGATGACTAAAATAATTCATTCATCACATTGTCATCTTCCACACTTCATTCCCAAATCTGAAAATTTAGAGAGATGAGACAACATGTGAGGTCTTAGTGGATGACTCACACTTCCAATACTCATTAAATTCGAAATTTAGAGAGAGAGGGGGATTTCCTCTTCAACCACAAATCTGAAAATCTAGAGAGAGGCACTCATCTTCTCCACAAAGTGAACTAAAGAAAGAGGGAGAGAGCTACACGGCCATGGACATGGCAGTAGCTTCAGGAAGCTCACGGCTAGCTCCTCTTCTTCCCCCCTTCTACACAATTAAGTTGATGATTTCCAAGTCCAATTAGAGGAAGAAAACAAGGATTACAACAGTTATGACAACTCACGGCCATGGCAGATTTTTTTTGGAACAACTTAAGCTTCTAAAGTGTCCTAATTTAATTTGAGGTAAGATTTCGGTTTTTTGTTATAAGATTGGAGTTAATGATGTTGTAATGGATCTATTAAGTTGTATTATGTGAAGTTGGAAGTAAGAAAAACTGTTTGATTAAAGTTGGCATTAAAAGTGGGCAGATTTGGAGTTGTTTTAATTGGGTTGAGTTTGATTAGTGTTGTCATAATTATGGTATGATATTTGTAGATAATTTGTTTATGTTGAAGGGCTGGAAATATGGTTATTAACATGTATAGGGGCTGTTGTCAATGGTAAAAATTACACTTGATTCCATGTGTTTGTAATTTTGTGGAATAAAGGTCGAAAATTGTATTTCGATGTTGTAGTGTTGATGGACTGTTTTGGGTTTGCTATTGAAACGAAATTGAAGGAATTTCTTGTACATGGATGGTTGTTGTTATTAATTTATGGATTACGTGTAAAAGGTGAAAGGAAAGTTTAAATCATGTTAGAACTTGTGAAATTAGAGCAGTTTCCTTGCATATAATAGTCGATGTTGTTGTTGTTGTGGGCTGTTTTGATAAGGTTTTTGGTGGAAAATCTCATGTGATTATATGGCTATTTGAGGTTGTCATTGTTATGGTTAAATCGTAGTTAGGGGCTGTTCTTGAGGAATTGGAGAACTAAGGATAGTTAAGATTTGTATTGTGACGTCATAATGGATGGGGCTGTTCTAGAACTTGTTGTAATGTTACGATAGTTTGCTTGCATATAGAGGTTGATGTTGTTGCTGATGTGAATCATCAAACTTGGAGGAAAGAGGCGTATAAAATATCGTATGCGAAGTGTGTGCGATTTGCTTGGTATATTCTTAGATGTTCGTGAGATTATCGGTCATTGTTATGTGGTAAATAAGGGCTGTTTTGTAATGAATTTCATGGCTGTTTTGTGATGGATTTTGTGGCTGTTTTGGGGCTGCTTGTTATAAATTTCGTGGCTGTTTTGTGGTGACATTTTGGGGGCTGTTTGTTGTAATTTTCGTGGCTGCTCTTGTTGAGTCGAAATGCTGGGATTATAGTTATGATTATGTACAATATATGTAGTATATTTGCTGGAGTGTGGGTTGTTCTTGATGGCTGGTCTAACATTGTTAAAGGGGCTGGATAAACATACAGAATTAGTGTATTAATCACTTTGTTGTTGTACTCCATGGATGTAAAGAGAAAGAATGATAACAATGGTGTAGGTAGTGCATATGGGGCTGATTTTGTTATGTCCTTGAATATTGTTGGTAAAGATTCGGGTTGATAATTGAATGTATGAGCGATAAGGTGGCTCGAATGTAAGCCGTCGAGTTAATTATTATAAATGTTGTTGAATGATGAAAAAGAGAGTATTAATGTAATATTGTCTTTCGGATTGGTTATTGGAGTTGCTAGGTTGGTTATTGTGGTTGTTGTTGTTGATTTTGAGCGAGTTAAATTCTCGGGTTGGCCTATTTACAGGGGAAATGCTGCCGAATTTTCTGTAGAATTTAATGATTAGTTTGGAATGAATGGCTTAAGTGCCCTTAGCTAATGATTGGTATTCGTTGGCGTAATTGTAGACCTTGGGGAGCCCGAGGCGTAGATTTGGATTAGCTTTAGATTGGCTATCTTGGAAGTGCGTTCGAGGTATGTAAAGCGCAACCCTTCTTTCTTTTGGCATGCCTTAGTTTTCAATAGGCTATATCACGAGCCTCGAGGAAATTCCAAATTCGAAATCCGAGCACGTTATGATCCTTATATATAATTCTTGGCATTCTTATGTATGTTGTGATGAAGTATGAACCATTATGTCTTCGAAAGCATTGATTTCCAAACTTTGTACAAAAAGTTATTTTAAAGAATTCCGTAACTACGAAATGCCATATCTTTCGCATAAAGGCTCGGATTGCTCCAATATTTTTATAGGAGTTTGCATGATGTATAATGATTATGTTTTCCATAGGCGGGCCCGACTCGGGTCAATACCCGTCCGTGGGTCCCGCGACTTTCCGTTATGTACTTTGGACGACTTTTGAAAGAATTTGGTATGATTATCATTTCGAATTTCAAGTATGGTCATTTACTTATATTTGAGTCTATGATAATGATTTTATGCATATGGTTACTCATGACTCTGCTCGTGTGTTCTGTTATATCTTTCGCCGGTTCCCGGGCCGGTTCTGTTATCGTGCGCGCTTTGATATACTCTGGAGTTATGCTGTGCTTATGGTTCACCGAGCTACTCGCAAAAGAGGGTCGGGTTCCACTTATATTTGGTGTTATGCTGTGTATGGCGTTATGTTGTGAGGTGATATGTGACGGGGATACGGAGATTTGAAACTTTCTGGTGTTATGCTGTGTTATGGCGCCATCGACAGGCGGGCGACCATATTCTTCTGTACCCTATGCATGACTTACATATTTGAAACTAAACATTTTGATATGATTGGATTTGCACTTATGTTCGACAATTCTGTTTCGTTTATGTCTCAGGTTTGTTTTCTGTATATTCTGCTTTGCATACTCAGTACATATTTCGTACTGACCCCCTTTCTTCGGGGGCTGCGTTTCATGCCCGCAGGTACAGACGCACAGTTTGGTGATCCTTCCGTTTAGGACATCCCCTTCTGCTGTTTGGAGTGCTCTTCTCATTCCAGAGCATACATTTTGGTATATATTTGTTCGCTATGTATATGTGTATTTGTTCAGGGGTACGGCGGGGCCCTGTCCCGCCATATGATTCGTTTGGTCTGTTTAGAGGTCTGTAGACGTATTTGTGGGTGTGTGTGCCTGCTTCTGTACAGATGTGTGTATATGTCCCTATTCGCTATGGCAGCCTCGTCGGCTTGCATTTTGTATATGTATATGGCAGCCTTGTCGGCGTGCGTTTGTATATGTGTTTTGGGCCGTTGTGCCATTTGACAGCCTTGCCGGCTTTTTGATATATGTCTATGTATATGTTGCGCTGAAATGTGTCTGATGCAGTTTGATATAGTTTGAGACGACATATAGCAGTTATAGCCATATATGCTATCTGTTTGTGATTCGATTTGGATAAGTGTGTTACGATTTGATATGTTTGTCTGTCTGGGTGTCCAAGTAGGGCACCAGTTGCGGCCCACGGGGCTGGGTCGTGACAATAAGGATGTCGTGCTTAGCCTGGAATACAGAACAAAGATGAAAGAACAAACGCATTAGCCAGAGACTTCTAATAATCACCATGGAATACGTGTAGACATAGTTGCATCAGAAAGTATATATCATCCAATTAGTGAGATCAAAGATCTCCACCAAGAAAATTTGATATATAGGAGATCCCAACAGCCATTTCCTTTCTAATCCAACAGACTTAGAGGTCGTTAAGTGAAGTTTACTAAAACCTAGAATGGCCCTATGAGTTGAGTTCCCAAGTGCATCGAGAGCCCTTCTTCCATCACTATAAATGAAGATGTATTGCCACTGACTGTTCTTCGATCTTTTATTTGTAATTATGATCCCAAAGATGGGTCATGGACATTAAAACCAAAAACAGCAACTGTTATATGAAAACCTTCTTTGCAGATAAGAACTAGGACAACTGAATAGCAACTACAACCATACAAATACCTCAACATAGCGATGAGAGTGTATAGTTAGAGGCATGTTATTCTGCCAAATACCTAGTGGTTCTGATATCTCCTTCGCAACTTTTTTCAGCTCCATGACAGGTTGCTACAGGCTTGGAGTAGACACTTCTATGAGTAATTTTCAATTTCCATGCATGTCGGAGTATCAATTCCGGCGTGTGACTATTTTCTTGACTTTTTCCCCAACATGCATGAAGAATATTCTTTGATACCTAAAAGAATTTATTCCAGGCCAACCCACTTCCTAAAGTGCTTCACATGCTCAATCCTCTGAATTTGTACATCATTTTTAGCATCAGAGAAATGACTGAAATATAGGTTTCACAAAATCAAGGCCCTAGAAGTATCTAGACATTTCAAGTAGCCCCTACACCTCCCCATGTAAATAAAGCAACTGCCATTTGTCTTGCTTATTCTTAACGCAGTTGTATACACGCAACGCATATATCTCTCTCTCAATTTTTCCCGTCTGTATTCCCAAGAGAAATTCTATAACCATGAGGTATGATGTATCTTTTCTTCTTCTTGTTGGAGTTTTATTACGCGTATCTATCTTGTACGTACTGTCGGATGTGATCTCTGTTTTTACCTTTTTTTGTTCATCCATTGCGGTAGATATACTAAAGGCTTTGTGTGTTTTTTCATCTTTTTACTCGAAATGCTTGAATTAAACCCCAGGGTTTGGGGTTTTGAGCATCATATTAACTGGACCATTTAGCCTTGGGGGAACAAGTAAAGGAAATATGAACTAGTATTACGAAGAGGAATTTGTATTTGAATTTTCCGACATCATTTTTTCTTCTATACTTCATTCATTTATTTAGTCTGCTCGTTGCTTGAACTTGGCATTTACTAGAAACTAATCTATTCCAATTGTTATTGGTATTCCTCTGTTATTTGATTTGTTTTCCATTATAATTTCTCAGTAGTGACGGGCGCAAGTATCAAATATGGGTGATAAACAATGTGTTGGGTTTTCGATCACTTAAATATCAGGACTTAGTATTTGGGAATACCGATAGAAGTGTGCGTCATGATGGAATATGGCTAAAAAATGTACTTATATTATTGTCTTATTGATATATTTGATGGTCATAAACTTGGAACTTTGATAGTACCTCGTTCTTCAAGTAAAAGGTATGATTAGTTCGCCCGTCACTACTGAGTAATTATAATGGGATAATTAATTTGTTTTAGTTGAGTCTTCATGGTATATCATACTATTTCAACAACCATCGATATTTTTTATGAAGAATTCTCTTTAGGTATTTAGTGATTATTTCATCAGTTTAGCAAATGGAGAAGCGAAAAGACCTAAAGATTGACAATGGAACTGGACAAATAAAAAGGTCCAAGCAAATACAAGGCATCTTTTCTTGAAATGGATGGCATGTGGATCTATTTGCTCATTTTAACTGTTTCACCGAGTAGTTGCATTGTGCGCATTTTAATTGTTTCACCGAGTAGTTGCATTGTTTAATTCTGTTCGCCAAGGGTTGAACAAATGGGGGAAAAAAAATCATCCAGTCGTTTCTTAACTCTGGTCTTCTGTATGAGAAAATATGGGTATCCTTTTGAATACAAAAGAAAACAAAGCACAAAACATGGAGCCCAAGCTAAGTGAGATATGGTCATTTTGCAGGATGTCTGAACTCATACCTCGCCCAAGCAAAATAAGATATGATCATTTTGCAGGATGTCTGCATTCACACCTAGGGAAATTCAACAAGTATAGCCGACTATGGCAAGAATATCCAGATCTTGACTTGGCATTTGTGTTTGAGGGAAGAATGATTTATTCTACTATCTTTGGGAGAGAGTGAATCAGATGTAGGCAATGCTTAACTTGTTTTGTTGTAAATATCTGATGATGAAGTCAGCGCCCCAAATTACACAAAATACTGGCTGGAACAAAGCAGGCCAGGAAGATGCGCTTTCCTAACCCTGTATATCTCCTGCCTTGAAATGTCAAACATTTTACTTAAATAGTAGACACAAGTAGGACTTAAGATGCGAGCCTACAGCTTTTTTGGTGCTTGCAGCCAGTCTTGCTCACTAACTTCTCCGCTACCCAACAAATGAACATTGATGCTTTGGCATCTCCACCACCCATGCTCATCAGTAGTCACCAGCTGTTCAAACATGAAATTCGGTGGTGTAGTACCTTCTTGGCTTCATCTCATAGCTTTGCCCCTATGTCTAGTTGTTCTCTTATTGAACTGTGCACCTCATTCATTCCTAAATGCATATGGAGAGCTTGATGTGGTTTTTGGTTCAGAAGAAACAAATTTCTGCTTCTGGATTTAGCTATATAGCAAATCAGGACCCACTGCTACGAGTCATCATCACATCCTGAATATAGTGGAATAGTTTGATGTAGATAAAAATGACAAAGGAGATAGTTATACATATGATAATTTGTTTGCTTATCTCCTAGAAATTTCCTGCTTTGCAATACATTTTGTGACTTCTCGGTCTGGCTATGCCTTTCTGAAGTGTATCTGTCTGGTATTTTGCAACTTTTTGTAATTGGTCCTGCCACTTGTCTCGTGCTGGTTTTATCTTGATGGTGTTCGTGATTTTATGATTTAGTTGATATCCAATTTTTTTGCGCTTCTCTATCTCAGCCGACATCCTATCGTCAAGTGGGCCCAGAGGTCTGACAAGTTGTTCATCACGGTGGAGTTGCCGGATGCCAAGAATGCGAAGCTGAAACTGGAACCAGAAGGAAAATTCTTCTTTTGTGCAACTGCAGGAGCTGATAATGTACCATACGAAGTGGACCTCTATCTCTTTGATAAAATTAATGTCGATGTAAGTGAATCTCCCTCATCTGCAAATATTTTGTGCAAGAATCAACGTTAATCTTACTGTAAACTGATCATTCAGGAGAGCAAAACTAGTAGTACTTCTAGACATATCATGTATCTGGTGAAGAAGGCAGAAGACAAGTGGTGGAGCAGACTGATAAAACAGGAAGGTCTACGTCCAGTGTTTTTGAAAGTTGACTGGGACAAATGGGTTGATGAAGATGAACCAGACAGTAAGCGTAAGTACAGTGTCACTAGGAAAATGCTTTACTGTTAATATTAACCTCTTGGTATATTTGCTAACCATGATACTACGTTTCAGCTGGGATGGATATGGATTTTGGGGACATGGACTTTTCGGTAAGCGCCTCTAGAAATATTAATAGGCAATAGTAGTTAGTTGCGTCTCTATTTATGCTGAAGTTTTAACATTACCCCTTTATTGTTCTCTCAGAAACTCAACATGGGTGGAGGTCCTAGCGATTTTGATGCCGATGTGCCTGAGAGTAAGTCCTGCTTTGATCAGCAGCAACTGAGTGACTGCTGATTCTTGGCTTCAAATCGTCTGCTCTCAACTTGTTCAGGAAGTTGTGTTTTGCATTTTTGTCTAATATAAATCGACATTGTTTCTGCAGGAGAGGATGACAGTGATACCGAAGAAATTGAGGAGTATGTATCTTTTCTTCTTCTTGTTGGCGTTTTATTAGTTCACCCGTGTAGCGCAATTCACTTTATCCAATATTGTCCACTATGCTCCAAATTAGTTTGTAACTGCCCAGCCCAATCATTTGTCCAGCTGAGAATGCAAGGCCTTTCTACTGGCAGTATAAGTGGTATAGTTGATTTGGCTTTTTGTTAGTTTAGCATTTCCCTCCCTTTTTTGGGAAAGGAAAGACAGAAAACCTGCGCCTACGCGCTTGCTATTCGTGTTGTGCTTTCGGTCAGGAGTTGTGGCGCTACTTCCCATTCTCGTTCTTGACTTTCAGCTCCATTCGAGTGAAGAAAAAGACTCCAAATCCCCTTCGGTGGTCATTTTGCTTGGATTAGGTGTTGAATCTCTATCCTTTGTCTAACCGGGTCTTGTTGATACTTCACTGTCTTGTTGACTATGATTCTGTTTAAGTGAATATTTGGTTGAACTTTGTTTAGACCTTCAACCAAGGGAAATGCCAAAAGGTTAAGGATATTCAATTCCGAGTGAGTGTCAGGTTCTTAACTTCTGCTTTGCATTTTGAGTGTGTAACTTGTACATCTCATCTTGTTGCCTCTGGAGAGTGGCTACATCAGTGGTTTGACATTTAAGGGGGTGTAAAAGGTGAAGATTGTTTACTGATAAAGTGTTTCCAACATCAAGTCGATTTTTCTCTATGAAGTGTCTCATTGTGTCATCCATCCACAGTAAGCTATCGTGGTGCTCTCGTGCACCCATAACTCATTAGGTTATTACTACGCTCAGCAGTCGTCACCAGCTGTTCAAACATGCAGTTCAGTGGAATAGTACGTTTATCTCATAGCTTTGCCCTATGTGAAGTTGTTCTCTTATTGAACTGTGCACCTCACTAATTTCTAAATGCCTATGGGCTTGATCTCGTTCTTGCTTCAGAAGAAATATATTTCGGCTTCTGCATGTACTTAGTATAGCCATTGTGGAACTCGATTCTTACATCCTGAATATTGTAGGATAATGTGATGCAAATGACAAAAGGAGATAGTTATACATACGATAATTTGTTTGCTTATCTCCTCGAAATTTCTTGTTTTTGAGTAAATTTTACGGTTCCTTGGACTGCTATGCCTTTCTGAGCTATCTGTCCGGAATTTTGCAACATTTTGAAATTGGAGATATCTTGCTACTTGTCTCTTCCTGGCTTTATCTGATTATGCTCGTGATTTTATGATTTAGTTGATTTCCATTTTTTTCTGCTTCTCAATCTCAGCCGACATCCTACTGTCAAATGGGCCCAGAGGTCTGACAAGTTGTTTATCACGGTGGAGTTGCCGGATGCCAAGAATGTGAAGCTGAAACTGGAACCAGAAGGAAAATTCTTCTTTTCTGCAACTGCGGGAGCTGATAATGTACCATATGAAGTGGATCTCGATCTCTTTGATAAAATTAACGTTGATGTAAGTGAATCTCCCTCAGTTCCCTTCGCATCTGCAAATATTTTGTCCAAGAATCAATTTTAATCTTACTGTAAACTGATCATTCAGGAGAGCAAAACTAGTAGTACTTCTAGACATATCGTGTGTCTGGTGAAGAAGGCAGAAGACAAATGGTGGATCAGACTGATAAAGCAGGAAGGTCTACGTCCAGTGTTTTTGAAAGTTGACTGGGACAAATGGGTTGATGAAGATGAACAGGACAGTAACGATGAACAGGACAGTAACCGTAAGTGTAATGTCACTAGGAAAATGCTTTACTGTTAATAATAACCTCTTGGTATATTTGCTAACCATGATACTAATATTTCAGCTGGGATGGATATGGATTTTGGGGACATGGACTTTTCGGTAAGCGCCTCTAGAAATATTAATAGGCGATAGCATTTAGTTGCGTCTCTATTTATGCTGAAGTTTTAACATCACCCCTATGTTGTTCTCTCAGAAACTCAACACGAGTGGAGGTCCTAGCGATTTTGATGCCGATGTGCCTGAGGGTGGTAAGTCCTGCTTTGATCTGCAGCTGCTGATTCTCGGCTTCAAATTGTCTGCTCTCAACTTGATCTGGATGTTGTGTTTTGCATTTTTGTCTTATATAAATCGACATTGTTTCTGCAGGAGAGGATGACAGTGACATAGAAGTATTTGTTTTGGGGGGAGAGGATGACAGTGACACAGAAGATATATTTGAGCTGGGAGAGGATGACAGTGACACAGAAGATATATTTGAGCTGTAGTGCAGGAAATGTTGATGGTCAGCTTGTGGTATATTTGAAGGATCAGAAAGTGTTGTTGTGGTCATAGGTTTTTGTTATCTTATATACTCCATTCGCATCACCCCCAACGTAGGAATTGTTTGTGTCTTCTGAAGGATTCTGTCTCGAAACCAAGATGTGGTTGAGGGGAAGAACTGGTTCAAATACACAAATTACATACATATTAATTAATGAAAACAAAAAATAATTAAAGGTTTAGGGTTTAGTGGAAAAGAAGAAGTTAACAATGATAGCCGTTGTTGAGAAGAAGTTAGGGTTTAGGATTTAGTGGAAAAAGGAAATGGAACATGGTTGAAGAAAGAAAGGGAAGAGAGAAGGAGAATCATAGTTGAAGAGGAAAGGGAAGCTAAAATTATGGAACCAATTTTAATAATAGTCAATGCCTATTATTAAGGAATTTGTTTAACCATGTACGTGTATAGTTCCTGATATAGCTATGGATGGTAAATTAGAAAAGTAAATTAGTTACTAAATATAAATAACTAAAAGGGTAGTTATTATCAATAAATAAGTCAAGCTACATCAAGTAATTATTCCTTCTTATTTCGTAATCAATCAATCTCTCACTTGGGCTTCCCTTAAAATAGATGGGTTTGGCATTGTTGTGGAATCGAGCACAAAGAATTGGATAACATAAATCATATTGAGGCCTCAATAACAAGAAAACAATGATAGCTCCCAAACAAAGCAGTCTTCAGCGAGAGCTGCACTACAATGCGATTTATAAATGACCTCCCTTTCACGGACAAAAAGTGGTTAACTATTTCTAAACAATCATAAGAAAATATGAAGACGTAAAGGGAAACTGGTTTGGGATTATGGGCTTAAACCTTGGATAACTAGCATAACGACTGGTACAGATATTCAACTATATACTAGCTAGTGCAACGTTCAGTTTGCACCATAATTTTTGGAAACCTATATATCATTTTATGCAAATTATTATAAAGACAAAACAATTCTTCTAAAGTAAACAATCGTGCATAGCAAAATCTTGTAGAGTAAATTTCCTAAAAGGTCACCCATGTATTGAGAATTGCTTACAAATATCACTTTTCTTTTTTAATATTACCCAACGATCACTATTTTTTTCAGAATATACTAAACACGCAAAACCCTTCTTCTCTCCTAGTTGGCATATCATGTCACACAAAATTCTAAATTTTCAATAAGAAATTTAAATAACTCATCAAATTCATTTAACTCAACTCAAACCCATTTACCAACAACTCATCACACTGATATTGATTGCTGAACTATAATTCTCACTTAGTTTGGGAGGGTGAAACACAAACACTACCCTTAGAGCAATCAACATGCTCGACAAATTGTTTATGCGCTGGTGAAGTCTGAGATTAGGTGTTAATTAGGAGCAAGTGTGGGCTTTTGATTGTTTTTGTTTGCTCGCTTGTCTTGGTTGTTCAATGCCAGTACCTGCTACTAGGTAGTATGATTTTGAATTTTTCACACTCAACTGAAGTCTAAAAGTGAATTTAAGGGTGCAAAATGCAAAAAATTCATAATTGGGTATAAAAGTCACGCTTCTTTGATGTCTTCTAATCAGGTTAAATGGGTATAAGACATGATTTGGTTGGTTAAATGGGTTTGGATTGAGTTAAATGTATTTGATGAGTTAAATAAATTTATCATTGCAAAAATAGAATTTTATTTGACATGACATGCTAACTAGGAGAGAAGGATGATATTATGTGTTTAGTATATTCTGAAGAAATAGTGATAGTTGGATGATATTCTAGTCTTAAAAGAAATAAAAGTGATATTTATAGGCAATTCTCAATACATGAGTGGCCTTCTAGGAATTTACTCTCATTATTTATTGTATTGCTGTTTCTGCATTTTCGCAGAACAATTTTTACATTTTTATTTACAGCATAACTACCATTGTAATAAAACACTCTTGATTGTTTACTTCTTTTCAGGATGAAGTTCCTCCAATTTTCCCCCATTTTTTGCTCCCTTCTCTTTCTTTAATCATTCCAAGTAAATAATAGGTACCCGCGTAGGTCCTTGGGTATGGAGTTCTCATGTAGGTGCACACCATGTGTTCATTCATGCCTAGATTTTATTTAAGTGGAGAAGGGTAGAGGGGCAGGCCTATTATCCACCGAGTTTAACCTTGTGCTATCCAACAAAAAAGAACAAATGGAAGTTTTCATGTATCTATTCAGCAAGCTGATCAACAGGAAGAGACAACATTAACTTTGCCTAAATAAAGAGTAAAACATCTCTGTTCTGGAAACAGGCAATTTTCTCACAAAAGAAACTGTAGCATTCTGGAAGCAGGAAATCTCATACAAGAAACTGTAGCATTTTGCAGGTGAGGACAAGGAGATCTGTTTGTCCATCAGGATGAGAGCAGAACTGGTTCAGAATACTTATTACCAAATTTTTTGTAGATACTCCGCAGGGACAAATCAAAGTTGAAGCCTAAGGCAGAGAGAGATCTCAACATGAAATAAGCTATTACAAGATCAGTTGCCATTGATACTCACAGTGACTTGATCGTGAGTCTCGTGACACAGGAGGAATGTGGGAGGCTTTCTCTTTTCAGTCTTTTGTCTGTAAGTTGAAAGCGATGGGAAAAAGAGAGAATGGGTAAGTGGTTTCCCTGATCAAACTAGATGTTACCAAGGAACCACGCATAGCACTGAATAGGGAGTCGCCGACTACGCCAAACAAGTGAAATAGGTGCATGAGGATGTCGTCCTTAGCCTGGAATACAGAACAAAGATAAAAGAACAAACGCATTAGCCAAAGACTTCAAATAATCACCATGGAATACGTGTAGACATAGTTCAACCAGAAAGTATATATCATCCAATTAGTGAAATCAAAGATCTCCACCAAGAAAATTTGATATATAAGAGATCCCAACCGCCATTTCCATTCTAATCCAACAGAATTAGAGGTTGTTAAGTGAAGTTTACTAAAACCTAGAATGACCCTATCAGTTAAGTTCCCAAGTGCATCGAGAGCCCTTCTTCCATCACTATAAATGAAGATGTATTCCCACCGACTGCTCTTCGATCTTTTCTTTGTAATTATGATCCCAAAGATGGGTCATGGACATCAAAACCAAAAACAGCAACTGTTATCCGAAAACCTTCTTTGCAGATAAGAACTAGGACAACTGAATATCAACTACAACCATACAAATACCTCAACATAGCGATGAGAGCGTACAGATAGAGGCAGGTTATTCTGCCAAATACCTAGTGGTTCTGATATCTCCTTTGCAATTTTTTTCAGCTCCATGACAGGTTGCTACAGGCTTGGAATACACTTCTATGAGTAATTTTCAATTTCCACGCATGTTGCAGTATCAATTCTGACTCAAAGTGCTACTCAAGATTGACAAGGAGCAGAAATCGCATCCGGAGAACCAATCAAAACACAGTTTCCTGATCCTTTAAATTTTATCTGCAAGGGTAAGTTAAAGCATGTAAAAGAAGATATGGAAATAAATTGTGTGGTTATTCCTTCAATTAGGGATTTTGAAAAAGCACTGACCTATTAGATACAATAGCCAATTAAACAACTGAAGAGAAAGATACATTTTGTCTTTGCGTGAGATACATAATTTACAATGAAAGAACCAGCCCAGATGTACTACACTTCTCAGATATGGCAAAGGATGGGTCAATATTTTCTTGACTTTTTTCCCCAACGTGCATGAAGAATATTCTATGATACCTAAAAAAATTTAATCCAGGCCAACCCACTTCCTAAAGTGCTTCACATTCTCAATCCTCTGAATTTGTACGTCATTTTTAGCATCAGATACTTTTATCCTTAGGTAGAGACCCTTGTGATGCTTCAAGAACTCACGCCTATACATCCACTTGTCCAAATACATGCCATTCTCCTTCATCAAACCAATGACCTCCATCACCCTTTGAAAATAACCACCTCGAAGAAAATTCAATAGCAAGAACTCGTATAAATCCCTGGTATTCAAGTTCTTACGACTTTCCATGTTCCTTTTAATATCTCCCCACAAGATTGTAATTTCACGATACATCCCTAAAGAAGAATACCCATTAAGCAGATTCATGAAAGTTGACACTGTAGGATGGATCTTCATTACCTGCATTTTTCGATAAGCCCTTTCGGCATCTTCAACCATGTGAGCCTTCATAAAGAAGTAGATAGAAGAATTTAAATCGTGCATCATAAAAGAAACCTTGTTTTCTTCTGCCCTCATTTCTTCAACAATATGGTAAGCCAACTCCACTTTCTCCATAGAGCCTAATTGTTTCAGCTTATTCTTGCTTTCATTTTCAGCAGGAGCTGACAATGGATCAGATGCATTTATGACCACACCTGATTTTCTTAACTGCTTTAGTAGTGCCTCTGCCTCCCTTAGCTTATTTGTGTTGCAATATGCAGTCAAGAGAGACATATATGAACTAGTGTCCAGTGGCCTTCCTTCAGAATCCAAATCATCCAAAATATCATGAGCAGTTTCAAGCCAACCCATGCAAATGCAAGCAGCAACCACATCAGAGCACATTCTGGTAGATTCAACTGAGCCCTTCTTCTGGATGCTACAGAGAAGCTTTGACAGCTCATTAATTCTCCCACCCCTCTTGTACTGTATAATAAGACTGGCCAACGCTCTATTGCTAAGGACAAGTTTCCCATTCTTATACATAACAAGCACCTGACTACGTCCCACAATGAAAACAGACTCTCTTGATAATGAATGCGGAAAAATTCGTAATTTCAATCCCATCCTCAAATTATCAGAGCCGATAGCAACAAGACACGGTTTAGGTGGTTGTGTCTCATCTCCGTTTTCATGATGCGACACTTGAGATCTATAGATATCCTGTATAAGTTCAGAAGCAGCATCGATATCATTAAACTTGAAATGCAAACTCAGGAGACTTTCATAGAATTGCTGATAGCGGGGGACCAATGAAGCTGAAACCTGATCTATATGCTTCTTAAATTTCTTTAATTCATCTCGCATACCATTCATCTCATGGATCAAGGAAATAATTGAAATAGTATGAGCATCAGCTCCCACTCCAACTTGGGCCATTAACTCAATAATCTGATGGCCTTTACTGGATGATCCAAATCTTGCACAAGCATCAAGAACAAGATTAAAAAGAAGTGTATCGTGTTTATTTAACTCAGTGCAAGTGGATTTCTTTGTGGTTAATTGTCGAGAACTACCGTATATCTCAATCAAAATGTTTGACGACAGAATCATTCCAGTATCAGTCTTCACCATGTGAAATATTATCACCCCTAGCATATCAATTGGTGGGAGAATTCCTTTCTGCAACATCAGTCTGAGAACTAATGATGCTCGAACGGGCATTTGAGCTCTAGCCAACGATAGGCAGAGCTTGGTCATTAACTCTGTGCGTATTAACTCCCTTTTTTCTTTCAAAACAGATTCTAGCATATTGCATGCCTTTTTAAGCCAGCTAGAATCAGATGAGTACGCCAACTCAGTTAGAAGCTTATCTACAAGAGAGGGGTCGGGAAAACCATAAAGACGTTTGAAATCCTTGTAGGTTACCCAAGCCTCCTCCAAGTTGTGATTCTTCAACGCATTTTCAAGCTTTCCCAGCAAAACAATGTTAGATGACACTCCCCAAGATAATGTCTCTGGCTCTCTACTGGAACAGAACTGTCGAGAAAACAGCTCACTTTGTGGTTTAAAGTTTTGATATGAAATGGAGGACAGCGTTACCAAATCGTGGGACCCATACGTGCTATTACAGGTCAATCTGATGGCATTTGAAGCCACAGCAACAACGGAAGAGTAGCTTTTTCTGAAGATCGAGCAAACTGCTATAGCTTTTCTTGAGGAGCATGCCATAAAGATAACACCATCCAAAAAATCACGTGTAATAGATTATGACATTGTATCCTGGACATACCAGAATCTGCACAAACAAAGCAGAAATACAAAAGAATGAAGAAGGAAAATAGTGTGATAGCCTCAAAACTAAACTTGCCACTAAAATATATGACAGAAATCACTGCAGTCGCATGATTCTATCCAAAAATAAACAAAAAAATCATGTTCAAAGTAGCATTAATTGCAGGTAGTGCAAAGATTTTAACAAGCTGATTCTGTTGGCCTTAAAAACGTTTGAAACAGTCTGATAAAAAAGAAAATATAACTACATACGAAGGCGCAAACAATTATGTTTTTAAATACTGCAACCTATTCTTGATGTAAATATAATTGGTTTGCGATGATTGTAAATTGAATCGGTTGTTCCTAAGGATCGAAAACAACATAACAGAAAATGATTTTTCTGATAAGTTCCAAGTGCTAGAAATGCTATATAGGAGGTATTTTCAGAAAATTGACTAATGTGGGGAGCAAATAATTATGAAAACTACAAAGAGAACAATTATTCACTATTGCAACACAGTTTGCAATTAGTATTTCGGCATTAAAAATTATTGGAGAAAGAGATTAGGGTTTACATTTACAGAAAAGAGAGAGGCAACGTGCAAACTAACAACTCAAGTTCGCTTCGAACTGAGGTTGTTGGAGAAACAGCTCTTGTTCGATATGGGTGCCTAGTCTCCCTTGTGTTTTTCTACTTTGCTGGACAGACATTGCCGTTTTACCCCTGTTTGTCTTTCCCTGAATAGCCCTTCACATTAATTAGTTACTCCTCCCTCCGGATTCAAAAAAAGAGCGTTCACTTAATTATTATTATTTTATTTTTGGTAAAAAAAGTATCCCTTATTAAATAAAAAAAGAATTAATTTTATCTTTACTGTATGCAAATGGCTAATTGAACACTTTTTTTTATTCGAAGAAAGTATCTTTTATAGTCCATAAAACAACAACAATATATTCAGTACATTTTTTTAGTCCATATACTATAGGCTATACTAATTATACATGATTATAAAATTATAATACATAAATTATAGTATATATTATGTGTACACTTACTGTTTTTTATTTAAGTGGTTGGTGAGCAACTAATTGTCGAGCGTTAGGGTAGAGGACTAGTAGGGTGCCGCGCGGATTTCTTTTTTCCGTATCAGGAGTATTAATATATTTTTGCGTTTGCTTATGCTTAGAACTCTAGTACAATCTGATTGTTTCTTTCACTTCGTTTATCTCATCTCTTGTTGATGTTACTGCTGCATTTTCATTTTTTCGTGAGCTGAGGGTGTATTTGAAACAACCTCCCTACATTCACAAGGTAGGATAAGGCCTGCTTATACTTTAGGGGAAAGGACACAAATGGTTGTTGGGCCATAAATAATCTCATGCGCTAGCCCATTTATTCCCAAACCCAAAAATTAGCCCATAAACTATTCCCATCCGGTAGCCAAAATCTGTAGCAAGCCTTTTGTGGCGACTAAAAGTCGCCACAAAAGATTTAAAAAGTCGCCACTAAAGGCTGGCCAGTCCAACAGCCCCATGGCTTTTTCAAAAAAAAAGTCAGACTTCGCCACTAAAGGGCTGCTACAGAAAAATCAGGCTTTTTAGTGACAATTAAAATAATCGCCACTAAAGGTTAAATATCCCAAAACATGTATAATATGTGTATATTTAGTAAGAAATATCCCAAAAAACTCTGAGGAGATTTTTGTATATAATATGTATCGTTTGTGTATAAAAATATGTATTAGTACCTATCTGTAATGTATAGAAACTGTATAAAATATGAATCACTAAGGTATGTATCATTTTTGTATATAATATGTATCATTTGTATATATAATGTGTATCATAGAATAGAAAATTGTATCATTTTTATATATAATATATATCATTTTTGTATAGAAAGTGTATATATAATTTCAGCATGTGTATATAAACTATATCAATCTTATATAGAAAGTGTATCATACATATAAAAAATGTATCATAAAAACCGTATCATTGTGGTATATAATATGTATCACTATTGTATATGTTAAAAATAAATATCATATCATTATTGTATAATATGTGTATAATGAATGCATAATTAACGTATAATAAATGTAAGATTAATTCTAGCATATGTATATAAAATGTATAATTCTTGTATATAAAGTGTATATATAATTCCAACATATGTATATATGTTGTAACAACCCTTAGTGGCTACGTAAGTCGCCACAAAAAGTCTTTTTTTTTTTTTTTTTTTTTAAGTGTTGGGTTGTTGGGCTGGCTAGCCTTGGCATTATTTTGGGCAGACCGGCTATTTTTTGGCATTAATTTGGGCCGATTGAACACCTAGTGGAATTAAGCCCAAACAGTGATTAAATGTGAGATTAGTTTGGCTGAGTGGACACACAGTGTCCTTTTCCCTATACTTTACCCTCCCAAACCTCACCTGGTGAGATTAAATACTGGGTATGTTGATGTTGCTTTGTTTGGATGAAAGGCTAATTATGTAATTCTTCAAAATTATATTACTGGACCAATCAGTTGGCATTGAGCATTACTCGTGTTGATACAGTTGCATAAACTACTATACGTTTTCTTGGTTAGGTAACCATTAGGAGTTTTCTTTAGTAACTGGAGAGATTTTTCCACTGAGTTCTGAAGAAAAAATCCCTTACTTTTCTAGGGACTTCACTTGTTTGTATATATATATATATATTTAGAAAAGAGTCCCTTAGGTCTTAACAAATATTCAGTTAGTTTAGTTTTAGAAGAAAAAATTAAAGAAGAAAGACAGAAGAAGATTGAATGAAGGAACTATATCTCTTGTTTTTTGTTTTTTAACTTTTTATTTGGAACGATTCATCTGCTAAGTTAATTTTATTTAATTTAATAAGTTTTTAAAAAGGAGTGAGGTGGGAGTGGCGACCAGAAATTGCTTTAGATTGCAAAAAATAAAGGAACAAAAGAAAAACATTATCCTCAGAAAGAGTAGGAAGGTTGGTGACATAAGAAATGACTTTCGTTGACATTTGCAATAATTGTTGTTATTTTTTGTCTATCTTGCTTTTACCTCGTTGTAAATATTATGTATTGTTGCCGGGGTGACAGGCACAAGTAGGTTACTTTCATGCAACTTTTTAAGTTTAAATCGGGTATTAAATTTAGCAAAGATAATAGATCTTTTTCAAGAAATTCTTTTTTGCCAACTAATATTTTTCATCAATCACCGATGTAACAGTAAAAAAGAACCATAGCATAGCTTACCACAACTAGCTATCATACATCAAACTCAAGAGACTAAATGCCTAAAAAAATAGATCTTTCAACAGCTAAAACATAGAGCCTTGAAGAAGAGTTCTAATCCCAGGCTTAGCTCTACCAGCAATCACAGGAAAGATATACAAAATTTCTAAAACGCTTGTAGCATGTGGTAATAAAAACATGCGCAAAACGAATTGTTGATTTGAAGTGAAGGGCAATAGAGGTACACTTCCTATTAAAGGTAGGCTAAATGAAACGGCATATAACGATTACAAGTTAATGTTACAACAAGATAATATTAGAAGACATAAACACCATGGATCTGTATCACCGATGCTCTCATTCATTTCATTTCTCCTAAATTCACTTTCTATCTGCATCCAGCTTTTTACGCCGCTCTTCATATGATGCTGGAAAATGTTCTAATTTTAGTGGATATCAAAGGTACGACTATCATCATTACGAGTATATGCACAAAGTCGTATGCATTTGGCTGTTTATACATGCATCTGAATTATGAAGCACATAGAAAAAAAGGTACAAAGAGTAGGAGTAAGGTCTGCGTACACTCTACCCTCCCCAGACCCCACGTTGTGGGATTTCACTAGGTTGTTGTTGTTAATAAGTGAACTCAACAATTATGAGATCATAACGGTTTCATTCAATACATACTTTAAGACACTAAACAAGGACAAAGTTCTCTCTGAGGCACAAATTATTGTTTCAACATTGTTTAATTGCAAGAACATGTTAATATTGATGTTTATAGCACAGTCAAAAGTCCCAAATTCGAACAAGCTTTATCAAATGACTGAAAAGAGATAAAAGACCCAGAGGAAGAAGAACTCACGCTCAGTTGGTCGAGACAATAGAGGAATGTGGGAAGCTTCTTTCTTCTTAGTACGGTCACTTGATATATTGTTGTCTGAAATTGAAAAACTCAATCAGCTTATTTTGCTTACCAAGAAGAAACAACTTCTATAGCTTAGAAATATGCTATAGGTGGATAATATCTACAATAACTTTTAAGTACAAGTACTGCATGACCTACCAATTTCAACACATGATGAGTGTAGCAAAGCTTCATGAAAAATTGCGGATTGAAGTTTATAACTTCGGCATTCCCTCTCCAAATGTTCATTCAAAGCCTGCTTTGTATCTGGGAAAAATGTCCACAAAGATGTTTGAGGTTTTTCCAATAATTGCAACAAAAGTTGTCTAACAGAAAAAAAAAAAAAAAACACATATGGTATAAATCACAACCAGGAACTAATATCAAATACTGATGTCTAATTTTTCCACGAAACAGCCCCTTCGCCCAGTCACAGGGAAAGGAGAGAAGGGACTACGTAAAATGAAATCATAACCATAAAAGCACTCTTCTTTAACATTATATATAATCACAAAAAGCACTTCTCTGAAGAGAGGCCACTATGTTATGCCACCCACCAAAAGAAAAGGAAAGGATGTATAACGAACAAACTACAGCTCCTTATGGAACAACTCCAGAAAAAATGAATATTGATGAATACCATTCAACAAGATATTTTTTATTATTTGGTACTACTTCTTCAAAATAATAGACTCACAATCAAGTTCCCTTATCAAACAAAGAAAAAAAGAACTCAAGATCAAGTTGACAATATCATCAGTCTACAGTGAATACAAAACAACAAATGCAATAGTGCCAAAGCTCCTCAATGAGACTAGAGTGCTGCTAATAGCAATTCATTGTTGTTAATACCGGGTTATGTTTGGGACAAATGGCTAAAGTTGATAACTCATACAGCTATGCTGACAAGATCCACGAAAAGAGAATGAACCGTAACAGACATAAAATTAGAACATGATTTCCCATATCTAACATCAAGTAAAATAAAAACAGAGGAAATTTAGATTTCAAGGATCCTAAAATTTCTTAGAAAGAAAAATGGGACCGACATAAGACTAAATAATTCTGGATATAAACACCATTCAAATACCTGATGAACAAATAAATTTGAGACCTTCGAATTCACAAGATTGAAGAACTAGAGGTATTTCTGGGGCCATTGGGAACTGAGGTTTCCGTGGTGTTCTTTCAATATCCAGTAGCACATCTATTACCTACAAATGAATGTCATACTTGAAAACTGCCTTAAGATAAGATAACTGAATTAGAAAACATATCCATAAGATCCACTAAACACATAAAGGTTATACATAGACAACCCTGAAAGCAATGTCCAATTAGGACGTTGAGGAGAATTTGAGAAACACGCGCAGTGCTTAGAAATATATCATCAGAATCACGATTACACAAATTATCTATTTGTTTATTCATTTATTTTAAGATTGAGTCATCAAAGAGATTTCCACAGAGCAGAAAGCCCAAATCCTAAATGGCATCAGTTGACCAGTGATCTGGTATTATATAACATTATCGCAAACTCCACAAGCTGCTTCAGTTTTCATCACAAGATCAATGAAACTTTAGTTACAACAACAACATATCCAGTGAAATCCCACAAAGTGGGGTCTGGGATCGATAAAACTTTAGTTATTGTTCTAAAATAACCAAGAGGAAAATCATTATTAGAACATAGATTACGTACATTAGGGGACTCAAGACCCTGGCCGATCAGAAATAGTACGGCAACCATGCACCGGATTTGATGCCAAAGGAAAGCACTACCTTTGATTTTCATAATCATGAGTCGATCAGCTTTGTAACTACAATAAAAAAAATACATAAGGCGCGAAAAGCATTTCAATATGTATAACATTCAAAAAAAGCCAAATATCAGTTTACGTAAAAGATTTTAGATGATGAGCAAAAGAGTACATCATGTAGGAAGGTGTTCTAAATTGATGATAATAAACTGAATAAAGATCCCACCTAATTATTACTGACCATATCAACTTACCACTAAAGAAATACAAAATAACTAGAAAAACTATACACAATTAAGTGCAAATAAATGACTCTTTGTAGTTTTACTCAGGGGCGGAGCCAGCATTGTGATTACGGGTTCGGCAGAACCCAGTAGCTTAGGCTCAAACCCTGTATTTGCATTAAAATTTTCATTTAATATGTATAAATAATCTATGCAAAACCCGGTAAGCCAAAATAAATAAATATATGATTCAGAACCATAAACTAAAAATCCTGACTCCGCCTCCGAATTTACTGGTGCATTCTAGGCGAAATATCACTTCTAATGTGTCATGCTTCCAGAGATCTACCCGCTTATTACAACAAGCAACACAAGTCAACTAGTAGGTCAAATCTCAGTCATGAAAACAACACTCTGCCTGGATAAATGAGCTTTCCTCTGCAACTCCAGTAAGTTATGCATTGCAGATAGAAAACTTAAACTAGCAGAAGCCAGTATGCTCCCATCAAGATATACTGAAACGTCAAAGAAAAAAGTATTACAGTAGAAGAAATTTTAGATGAAAGTAGACTCGGGTTTTGAGTATGTACCAGAGAAGGGTGACACAACTGGTAAGTGAAGAAAGTAGGCTAGACCGTTCTCACTTTCGTTTTTATAACAGTAGTGCTCAGACCAGCTTGCGCGCACCTCGCTATTCTATCTATTACCTGATACCTCCCACCAACACAAGTACTGGGTAGCTCTGTTCACAAAGGCTTAGACACATGGGAAGAAATCACCTAGTGTTTTTTTATCTCTGCTGGGATTTGTGTTCTCCAAGATTTTCATCCACTTCATTGACCAGTAGGCCACACCCTTGGCTGCAAGACAGTTCTCACTTAATAGATTCCTTTAAGGGATGGATGCTAATTTACGTATAATTTTTGTTAGTGTTCATAACTGAGGGATGATCACTGTGTACATGGCATTTCCCCCTCTGGTTTTCTATCCTTTCTCTTTTTCCCTTTTTCTCCTTTTCTTTCCAATATTTTCTTGAGACACAGGATGCATTCAATAGGAATCTATCTGAAAGTACATATACCAAAAACTCAAAGGCACTTGCAGAAAGAAGACAAAAGAATGCAGATTCAGCTAGATTAGATCCTTAGATATTCATAAAATGTTACCAATAGTTACCAAAAAAGGAAAAGGAAAAATAAAATAGTCACTATCTAACTATAATACCCAGTTGCATATCTGTGCATAATGTATGTCAGGTGACAACACCATCAGGGGAAAGCAAAGTCTGGATTTCTCAATCTCCACATCGCATCCCGTCTTAAGATATAGCCTTATCAACTTTCATGGAGACAGATATAGTATTCCCCAACAACACCATTTATCTACTTAATGTAGCAACTTTTTTTATATTTTGAAACAGAGCACCATAGATTCAGAGAAGATAATTTCAGAATTAAGACCAAATCAGGAGAGGAAATAAGTTAAAAATGTCTAAAAATTCCAAGAAGATCACACTGGTCTATTAATAATCCTCTCTCTACAAGTAAAGGCTAAGTAGAAAAAGGGACACAAAGTAGGCAAAGTACGGTGTCAAGCTAATAGTAGAAAACCTTTCATTGAAGGGGAGAATTTCAAACGATATTATGTGCCGCCGGTAGTTGTGCACATTGCCTGCATCCATTTTGCAAAAATTTCTGAAATCATGTTCCCCTAAGAATTTTTCAGCAGCAGTTTCCATGGCCTGTTGAGCAATTCAAGAGTGTTAAGCTGAAAATTAGTGGAGTAAATCAGCATAACCAGGTCAACTGATTTCAGAAGGAAAGGTACACACAGTTATATTCAAATTTCCCTTCCAAAAGAAGTACTTGTACACTCTGCTCAAACAACTGAACCTGCAATTATTGAAAGGCAAACAGACTGTTAGACTATATCAAAGTTGACTTCAAGGGCATCCAGGACATACTTTTTCAGGTTTAGTCATGAGTGCACCTAATATACCCCGAGACTCACATCAACTTGATACAGTGTGCCTATGATAAGTTGCCAAATATAGTTCAGCATTGCTCATTTTCACAAGAAGCTGAGATCCCTCATAAGATTCAGTACGGAGGTGTAAGAGTTCCCCCCTAATTTAAATTTAATCTGTGACCAATACAAATAAATATTGTGGATTGTATTCAGAACCTTATGTACTACTTGAATGCTTCTTCCTTTTTGGGTAATGGTGGCGCACCTCAACTATTCCACCGGGTACTTGCTACCTCCCGCCAGCATAGGTACCAGGTCTGGCCACCAAAACTTAGGCAGATGGGGAGAAAATCACCTAGTGTTTTTTTGTCTCTGCTAGGAGTTGGACCTTGGTCTTCAAGATTTGTACTCACTTCATCGACCTTTAAGCCACACCAAGCTAAATGCAAAATATTCTGTCCTGGGCATTATCAAAAGCAAGATACTGAAGTCTAAAGCATGACACTTTGGAAAAGAGTTGGGTGTTTTTAGATGCTTTTAACCAGCAAATTGTAACTATCATAAAGATATCTGGGAGCAAAAGTTATACAAAGCAGTACAAACCTTGCACTTAAACCAATTGGAACAGGAGACCATCCCATAATGCGAATGTCATTTGGCAGGACTCGGTTTAGTACCCTTACATAATCTATTTCTCCTATATGAAGAAAATGTAAACTTTGTCAAAAGGTAAGTAATAACAAAATGAAAATAACAGATTGATAGTTGGATCTGCTGTCCTGTTTCACTGTATCTATGGTGCTGGCACTATCCTAGTGGCTTTTTTCAATAAACAAATTACTATTATCAACAAAAAAAAAAAAAAAAAAAAAAAAGATTGATATGAGGGAAGCCATCTACGAAAAGAATTAGGAAGATTTGAAGCTTCACTTTCTTTTTGCACATCGTTCAGTAGTCAACGTGATATGGAAATATTTGTGTCTTCGTTTTTGGTGGAAGATACAAGGTCATTTATCATAGTGCCATCCAAGTGCTCCAACATAATCAATCTCTAAAACTGGCCACCTAACAGCCATAAAACTACACTAGTAGAACTTGCATAAAAAGAAAAAGAGTGGCAATGTTGGGGGAAGGGAGGGCAACTGATGCTTCCCAAATCACATTACAGTAAGTACATGTCAGATGACAATCAGAAAGGCTAAACATAGTAGTACATTGAAAGGAGATATCAGCAGACCACATGATTCTTCAACAGAAATTTCCCCGGAATACTTATTGTCCCGTCCTGAGTCCCTATGGCTTGACCTTAAGAACAGAGCAATCACCTGCAACAAGTATTTGTCATGTTTTAAAAGACAAAAACAGAGTGTTATCAAAGATAAAAAATGCAAAAAGGAATAAGGGCGATTGAGGCTTTAAGACAAAACACAAATAAAGCACGGGCTTTAATAAACAAAGGAGCAAATGAAGAAAAAGATAAAAATGGAATTAAAGAATAATAATTATAAGCATAAATAACAAATGTATGGAGAAAACAATTTTAAAAAATTACAATTAAGTGAAATTTTAATTGTTTACTTTAGCCTCTTCATGACAATGTCCATTTATGATGAGGTGTATGCCTTAGCACCTTGATGACTTCACTAAAGCACCGACTAAGCAAGGCGAAGTGCTCAACTTATTTTGCACCTAACTTCAGGGTTAAGTGAGCCTCTGACAACACTTAAAATGATATGGTTTCAGAAAACTATCTCAAAAGGCACATAGAAGAAAAGGATTTGAAAGCAAGGAAACGGACAGGAAAGGGGGGGGGGGGGGGGGGGGGGGGGAAAGCTTAAACAAAATTTGACATGAAGGTGCAGAACACAGTTTATAACCCACTGACTAAAAGTATTAAAAAATGGTATGTCTTGTTATGGATATATACATGAATGAATTGCATATGAGCCTTTAAATCTTTCTACAGGGATCTTTGAAAATGTTAAAAACAAAAAAAAATTGAATGCTGTTATGAAATATAGAGTATGGATGCCCACTACACAAATACAATGTCTCTTCCATTATCTTCCACCATCTTAATGGTTCTTCCATTATCTTCCACCATCTTAATGGTTCTTCCATTATCTCATATATTGAATGACATGTTTATTGTTACCCTTTTGTATGCCCATATGTAGCACTATAAATAGAGGCATAAGTTTTCATATTGAGGTGACTTTGAACACATTTTGGATGAATAATAACATCTCTCCTCTTTTGTCACTCTATTTCTATGGTTTTCATCCTTTAATATTATTACTCTTTTAGCTTAATTTTATAATACGTTATCAGCACGAGGCTCTACCATTCCGAGCAAATACATTAAAAGCCTCGAAGGTATTGACTTTCTATTTCCCTTTACTAATGGCAAATCTTACTAAACGTGAATTTGTAGCCTTAGATATATCCGGCAATAGCTATATGTCTTGGATTCTTGATGCCGAAATTCACCTTAATGCGATGGGTCTGGCAGACACCATCAAAGATAAAAATGAGGCATCAAACCAAGACCGTGCCAAGGCAATGATATTCTTCCGCCATCACCTTGATGAGGACTTGAAAATGGAATATCTCACTGTTAAAGATCCTCTTACTCTGTGGAATAATTTAAAAGATACATATGACCACCTGAAGATGGTCATACTTCCACAAGCACGTTTTGATTGGCTCCATTTAAGGCTACAAGATTTTAAATCTATTAAGGCATATAATTCCGCCATGTTTAAAATTATTTCTCAGTTGAAATTATGTGGTGAAAATATCACTGATCATGATATGCTGGAGAAAACATTCTCCACTTTTCCTGCCTCGAGTATGCTCTTGCAGCAGCAATACCGAGAGATGAAGTTCAAGAAATATTCTGATCTAATATCACATCTTCTAGTGGCTGAACAACATAATGAATTATTAATGAAAAATCATGAAAGCCGACCCACTGGTACTGCCCCATTCCCTGAAGTGAATGAGGCAAATTTTCGCCGTACTAGGCGTGGAAGAGGTCGTGGCCCTAGTCGTGGTCGAGGAAGAAATTTTAATCATGATTCTCGTCTTGCACCAAATAATACCCTTCACCACCAGCAGTGTAAAAGGAAGGATGAAAAGCATGAAGCTGTGCAAAAGAAAAATTCAGAAAATAAATGCTTCCGATGTGGAGGAAAGGGGCACTGGTCACGTACCTGTCGTACGCCAAAGCACCCAATTGAGCTGTATCAAGCCTCCCTCAAAAAAGGGAGAAAAGGATGCCGAAGCAAATTTTATTTCTGAAGATAATGTTGAGCCCATGCATCTAGATGTGGCAGATTTCTTTGAACCCCCTAAAGGGAAAATAGATCATTTGATCGGTGATGGATCTGTAATAACTTAGATATTTCATACGTGTCGTTTGTATGTGGTTATGTTTCCATGTTTTTGTAAATGAAGTGTTTGTAATGCTTTGTCTAATCATAATATCTACTTCGATGTTCACTTTATCTATTATTTTATTTTGAAGAATCTATGGAAATTCCTCAAATTTTATTTGGATCAATGACCAATCATGAAGATATTTGTGTGATTGATAGTGGAACAACGCATGCCATATTCAAAGATGAGAAATACTTTTCTCACTTGCGTAGAAAAAGGGGAAGTATTAATACAATTTCTGGCAATTCGAAATTGATTGAAGGCTCCGGAAGAGCTACTATATTTCTGCCTAAGGGGACGGAACTTGTTATAGACGATGCATTATTCTCTTCTAAATCCCCAAGAAACTTGTTAAGTTTCAAAGATATCCGCCGTAATGGGTATCACGCTGAGACATTAAACGAAATAAATGATGAATATCTAGCCATTACAAAGAATGTCTCCGGCCAGAAATATGTTTTGGAGAAATTGTCAACTTTGTCTTCTGGTCTGTATTATGCAAAAATTAGTACAATTGAAGCACACTCGATCGTAAACCAAAAGTTTAATGATTCAAGTACTTTTGTGCTTTGGCATGATCGAATAGGTCACCCTGGATCAATAATGGTGAGACGAATTATTGAAAGTTCAAATGGGCATCCACTTAAGAACCTGAAGATTCTTGAAAGTGGTGAATTTTCATGTGCTGCTTGTTATCAGGGTAAATTGATAGCTAAGTCATCACCAATGAAAGTTGACATTGAATCCCCTGCCTTTCTAGAACGTATACATGGGGATATATGTGGACCTATTCATCCACCTTGTGGGTCATTCAGATATTTTATGGTCCTAATAGACGCATCTTCAAGATAGTCTCATGTGTGCCTCCTATCGTCTCGCAACCTAGCATTTGCGAAATTATTGGCACAAATAATACGCTTAAGGGCACAGTGTCCGGATTATCCCATTAAGGCTATACGCCTCGATAATGTCGGAGAATTTACGTCTCAATCTTTTGATGATTATTGTTTATCAGTTGGGATAATTTTAACTCGTGCTCACAAAGCGTATTACTAGATATGTGTACTCTTTTTCCTTCATTGAGGTTTTTTCCTAATAAGGTTTTTAACAATGCACATCATCTATGGACATCCAAGGGGAAGTGTTATGAAATATAGAGTATGGATGCCCACTACACAAATATAATGCCTCTTCCACCATCTTAATGGTTCTTCCATTATCTTCCACCATCTTAATGGTTCTTCCATTATCTCATATATTGAATGACATGTTTATTGTTACCCTTTTGTATGCCCACATATAGCACTATAAATAGAGGCATAAGTTTTCATATTGAGGTGACTTTGAACACATTTTGGATGAATAATAAAATCTCTCCTCTTTTGTCACTCTATTTCTATGGTTTTCATCCTTTAATAGTATTACTCTTTTAGCTTAATTTTATAATACGTTATCAGCACGAGACTCTGCCATTCCGAGCAAATACTTTAAAAGCCTCGAAGGTATTGACTTTCTATTTCCCTTTACTAATGGCAAATCTTACTAAACGTGAATTTGTAGCCTTAGATATATCCGGCAATAGTTATATGTCTTGGATTCTTGATGCCGAAATTCACCTTAATGCGATGGGTCTGGCAGACACCATCAAAGATAAAAATGAGGCATCAAACCAAGACCGTGCCAAGGCAATGATATTCCTCTGCCATCACCTTGATGAGGACTTGAAAATGGAATATCTCACTGTTAAAGATCCTCTTACTCTGTGGAATAATTTAAAAGATAGATATGACCACCTGAAGATAGTCATACTTCCACAAGCACGTTTTGATTGGCTCCATTTAAGGCTACAAGATTTTAAATCTATTAAGGCATATAATTCCGCCATGTTTAAAATTATTTCTCAGTTGAAATTATGTGGTGAAAATATCACTAATCATGATATGTTGGAGAAAACATTCTCCACTTTTCCTGCCTCGAGTATGCTCCTGCAGCAGCAATACCGAGAGATGAAGTTCAAGAAATATTCTGATCTAATATCACATCTTCTAGTGGCTGAACAACATAATGAATTATTAATGAAAAATCATGAAAGCCGACCCACTGGTACTGCCCCATTCCCTGAAGTGAAGAAATCTCCTCATCAATGGCATAATTAACTAGGCTATCTACCACAGCATTTCCTTCCCTGTACACATGAGAAAATCGAATTTCTTTATCCCTCAACAATGTAATAATTTTCCTGACTATTGTATCAACAGCCCAGGGTGCAGACACATCTTGTATCATGATCAGTCTAGCAATGGTTGAATCAGTCTCAATCACCACATTTGTGAAGCCTTTATGCACACAGA